>NW_024884142.1:51190443-51350815 GCF_019232065.1 Centrocercus urophasianus | reverse complement strand
AAAAAAAAAACACAACCCAAAACCAGTATTATTGATCCTGGTCTTTAAAATTCTAGAACTCCATGTATTTACTAATTAAGAGGGAAATTCTCCTCCCACCCCTCCCCCTCTTTTTCTTTTTTTTTTTTTTGCTAGTATCTAAAAAAGAATCGTAGGTCCTTTATTGTGATTTGCATGAGCAACTTATTGTATGTATAGCAGGGAGAGAGCAAAGTAGCTGAGAAGGTAGGTAAGTGAAAGGATCCTTATACACTATTACTTAGCTTTAAATGTAAATTGTAATGCATCCTATATCAGCAGAAGAGAACTTATATTCATTTTAAAAGTGGAATTGAGATAGGCACTGCTATCTCAACCTGAGCAGGTAAAGAAAATTTCAAGAGCAGATCATATGTCTCTAATAACTTCTAAACTATCAGAGAACAAAAGCTATCTCAATACCTTCTTTCTAGTCTTTACATTCAAAAACTGCCAGGTATTGAGGTCCCACAAAAGAATAATGATCCTCAAGCTCCTGGCGCATGAGTGTGGCTGCCTTCTTTGGTGACCAGATGAGCCTGACTTTGCTAAAAATAAACATATACACACACACAGGCACTCACACACACATGCAATTGTGAGATGAGGTGAGTGGAGGCTTCTGCTCAGGGCACTCAGGCATGCAAGATACGAATAGCATATAGCAATAACATATTGGTCCTGTGGGCCTCACAGGCTGCGCAAGCAGCCTGAGCAGGTGTTACAGTATACAACTTACAGATGTTATACAAACATCTGGTACCTCTTGTCTCATGCTGGACCTGCGATTAAGATACTTCAGAGATACCTCACCTTCTGTAAGCCCTTTATATTGATAAACTTGATGGTCACTGTGTTCCCTTCCTTTCTTTTGGTAGAGTGCAGGAGAATGGATTCATAGACCATAGCAACACTCCAAATGCTCCCTTAACACAGGCATGCATACACACAACACACACCTTGATAAGAAGGATTAATATGGATTGTCCTGGTGAAAATGACAGATCAGAAGTAGATCTAATAAGAGATATTAATTTAAAACATTTCTACTCTATGTGCTTGCATAGCTACACTCTTCTAGTTAAACATCCAGTCTCAGACTAGTTTAGAAGTGTTACAGTGCCAATGACTGCTCAGATATCTCACTGGTCCAGCATGAACCTGGATGTGACAATCACAGCATGCAGTCTTCCTGGACATGACTTGTTTTAAGATAAGTAATCTTATGTTTCATTTCCTTTTCTCTCACTGGCTTATCTATTTATCCCACAAACGCTTGTATACGTATGCTACATTTTGAACCCGACCACTCTTTGGTGGCATTTTACATACTAGCATAATGAAATGAAACTAATAAAAAGAATGGTGCATTATCTATTTCTGAAGACTAAATGTAATGCTAGACAGACATTTTTGCTACATTTTACTCAATATCCCTTCACAACTCTTCATTCTTATCTATAAATAGCTGTGTAAAAAAGACTGCTTTCTGTATATTGTGCAACCCATTTGGGTCTGTAACAATGGGAGTTTTAAGAGCACGAAGTTAGCTGGTCTTGCAGTTTATTTTTGAAAGAACATTTTATAAACTCAGACTTTCTGTCTCCTGTACTGAGCAGACAACTAGATATATCATTAAATTATACAGACACTGGTTTACTTTTCTGAGACATTTCACTTTTTTTCTTATTTGGCACGATAAATTCAATGTCACTTAGAAGGAACAATCCAATCCTGAAAGGTGCAGTTTAAATGTAATTTGAAAGCATTTTTGATAAAGCTCACAAAAAGTGCATTGCTTAATTCCTCAACCCCTTTCTCTAAAACTGTTTAATTTGACCATTAAAAATAACAATATGGACAAAGATGGCTATTGTAGGAAAAAGAATGAGAAATCAGAAGCCTAATCACTAGACTATATATATTAGTTACCCCAATTCTATGGTTCTCCCTTAATGACAGTATTAAATGCCTAAAACATATAGTAAATAATTTATCTCCAGTATACCTTAAAATATACATGTCCCCAGTTGTCAACGGCTACCTGGTTCCCAGCCTTCCTGTTCATTCAGCCATTGACTTATTTTGTAATGACTTCCAAGAATAGGGCTGAGTAGTGCATACTGCAGAAGCTGTTCTAATTAAAGCTCTTCTCTACGAGGTTGTGAATTTCATATTTTGGTTGTAAACTGTAATGACTTGGGCTCTTTGTTGACACAGCTGAATAGAATGTGAGATTACTTTAAAACCTCTAAGGACTAGCCCCTCAAACTCTTGCCAGTTCACTTCTCCAAAACTGTATTTAATAACATACACCTTAAAAAAAAAAAAAAAAAAAATTCCCCCCTCGATATTTTCAATACAGAAAGACATTTAGGCAGAGTTGCTACTTTGTACTAGTTATTGAAAGATATTCTAGAGACAATTTACTGGGGATGCCTAAAGGCTTTTAAACTAGAAATTGACCAGTTATCCAAACATATATTTCTCAAGTAGTTCTTCCTCTAGCTTTTCACCTAAGGCCAACCATCTTGTTATGCTCTTGATGTTACATCAATATAAATGCAGAGAAGGCTTAAGCTTCTTGAGAGGAGAAAGGGAAGCTGAAGAATCAGTTTTACTTAGAGATTAAAATACTTTCCTATATAGTCAATGAACGTAAAGATGTTATAATTATGAAATAAACAAGAGTATTTGGCAAAAATTATAATAATAAAAAGAGAATAAATAGAAAGCTTACCTGCATCCTACGCTCCCTGCAAAACTCCAGAGAAGGGATTTTCAGAAAAGACCCTTTCCTACTGGTAGTCAGTTCTTAAATGAGTCTAGGAGAGCCTTCACCTGTTCTCCCGTGGCTGACTCATCGCTCGCCTCAGGTGATCAATCAGAGGTTCAGGCCGTGATTCAGCAGTTTCCATACACTCTTCCTTGGGTAAAGAGTTGCTCTTTAAGCATATCAACAACAATATGACTGACTTTGAAGTAATAATGGCTCAATCCACTACTCATGAAATGAAGTGGTGGCAACTCAGCAAGCCACGCTCAAAAAGACTGTCTAATTTGAAGCGAACTATTTTCTAAGGTTTTGAAAAATATCAAGAAAACTAATTAGGTAAGAAAATAAGAAGTCAAAACCTATGCCTAGTGTCAACATCTAGATTTTACTCACTAATATACCCTAAAAAAAAACACCCTTTCTCTGAGGATTCACAATGAGTTTAAGTTTGGTAATCCCCAGTCAGATTTCTGCTATGTGTATGTTTATTAACATAGCACATACTCTCATCCAATATTCCCTCTGCATTCATTTTGTTTACCTTTTTTGAGGCATGTGTTTCACAAGTCCTTCCACATCAACAGTCAAAGCAGTGTGGACCTTCAGCAGTGTACTGAATGGTAAATCCAAAACTGGAAACAAGACTTACCTGCTAGAATAGAGATGATGATCTACTCATGATAATCTCAGTCTTTGAGTAGAATGTGAGAGCAAATGGGAGTGGAAAGAGAGTGAGCAGATGAGACTGGGGAGATATCACATAGTAATACGGATATGAAAGGCCACACAGGAAAGGCTAGGCTGGACAGATAAGGCCAAGCAGTAATTCAGGAGTTGGGTTAGAGATGAGGAACTGCAGGGGAAAGAGGCAGCAGGGATCTGAGAAACAGGCTAGTGGAAGTTGGAGCTACTCAGTATGTTTGTCACTAGGCTGCTGTCTCATGCACCTTTTGTCCAAGCAGCTTTCATAGCTTCAAGGAAGGGAGCTGCACTATGAGACAATGGCTAAGTGATAAAACTGTGTAGAACCTGCAGGATTTCTTCTGGCGGCCGCTGTAACAGCTTGATTTGCTTTCAATTTACTGTATAGTGCCTTCTGTGAAAAAGTTATAGCTGGGAAGCAAGGAGGGTAGTTGCTTATTTCTAGATGATGCTGACTGACTCCTGCACCACCCTCTGTAGGCTTCCTCTCTTGAAAGCAAGGCCAGGAATATAAAAAACTGTGTGGGTTGATGAATAAGAAACAGCCTGTAGCTAGAAAGTATCTTGAGAAAGGAGTGAGGGGAGCTTTTACAGATACATAAGTGACGAAGCAAATGAAATTCAAAGCTTCAGAGTGGAATAATGGTAGTCACTGATGAAAAGATCTCGTCCTTTAAGAAAGAGCAGGAAGGAAAGACAACTGCTTTCACACATTAAGTTCTAATCTGCTTCACTTGACCTTAAATTTGAGGTTTTCTATTTGCAGGGCTAATATTTCCTGCTGAAATGAAACTCAAGAGTAGAAAAAGGTAAAACTGATTTTTTAAAAATTTATTTTTAATCTGCTTATCAGGTGGGCATTCTAACTTATTGCTTACTGACTAGGGATTTGTCACAGTGCCTTTAGAAGCAGAATTCAAACAAAAGAATATGACATGCGTACCTGTCTCATAAAGTAATTAAGAATTATGTTTATATTGAAGATACAGACTTGTTTCAGTATATGACCAAAAATTAGCCAGTCCAAACTGTGCATGATCAAAGCTCCAGAGAGCATTCTGGTATTTTTTGTTGCATCTTTTATGGTGAAGATAAAGTATACCTGAGAATACCTCTTGGAGCCACAGGTTCAAACAATAAATTGGACAGAAGTCTTGTATGCCTTTGCTGAATGCTCTAGATCTGTATTCACTGTCAGCTGCTCCTTATTGCTGCCTCCTACACATTTCCTCTACAAAAGGAAGAAAATATTCAGAAAAGTCCTTTTGAATGGGGCACCACTAACAAGAAGAAAAATTCCCAGCTGGCAAGTCTTTCAGATGTTAAGATGTTGCTGATTTTAGTGCTGCCAAAGTACATATCTGTTGAAAGGTCCTAGGTGCAGATCACAGAATAGATGCATACACTACCAGAGTTCAATAGTGATCAGAACGTGGAGATCCTGGAACAAAAATTTTAGGCATTTTAAGTGGCAAACTTGTATTCCTGTGTGGGACTTAGCCTTGAGAGTTCACATTGCCTTTCATTCCTGTATTGGCAAGTTGAAAAGTCAGTTATATAGATAGCATAAATTGGTTGATCTTTTACATGTTTGTCTAAAAAAAGCCTTTTAAGCAGCTAGCTAATAGCAAATAATCTTTCAAGTTATGCCAGGTCTCTTTCCATTTCAGTTCATTTGTCAATGCAGAAAAAACATAGAAGAAAGCAGCTTCAAATGAATTTTAGTTTAAACCTAGTCTAGGTAACATCCCTGCCAATACTGGTTGCAGTGAAAAGATTCCAGCACAGAAGCGCAGTTGTATGCTACCTGTTCTTACCTTGTACAGCTTTAAGGTCAGCTGACATCATCTCATAGCAACAAGGACCCAAAAGCGATATCTTACAGTTTCTAGTCATCTTTCTTCGAATTACTACTTTTCAGTGCAAAACAGAAAGTTTCTGCTAATCACAAGCATCAGAAAATGACTGTTACTAAAATACATAGCACATTATGGCAAGAACCTAGCAACGGTTATTTTCTTATGCATAAGACAAGAGTATTGTAAAGGGAGAAATACTTCTGAAGTTCAGCAAAATTCAGCCAGCTAAGTAAGTACTAGGTTATATAAATGATTTCTAAGGGTCAGTAAAATTCAGTTGACTAACCAAATACCAGGTTGTATTAATTACGGTATTAATATTGTGTTAATTAAATTTTCCAGTTACTAATACTGCACAACTAATATTAGAGTGAAAAAATATAAAACTCTTTGAACAGAAAGAGTCTGACAGAAAATCCATGCAAGACAAAGCATGTGTTGTCAGTGGACTGGGTCAATTATTTAACAGAACAATTCATTAGAAGATGCAATTCACAACTGTCAATGGCAGACTGTTTTCTATGTATCTGCTATGTTGAATTCACTCCAAAGCCAGTACTTTCATCTCCATAAAAGACTCACAAAGCAAGTGAGTGAAAACAATCTAACCAGTTACTTTACTTATCAGTGTATTGGTGCTCATATCTCAGACTTCATTAATTTGGTTTTCAAATTGTACCACTTCAGACAAGGGTTCCGATGGAAAAAAAATCGATCTTAAACAAAAACAAGGAGTTGTTTGACAGAACTAAATCAGACCACTTAGTTATCCTGGAAATTATTTGTTGATTCTACATGAAAGTATTTCTGCTTTTACAGAAAACTGACTCCCTCTTTTAGTAACAGAGAAAACTGCTCTACTTTCTTGCTCTATTTTATTTTACTGATATACTTTATTGCTCTAGCTATTTTATTTATTTAATTAATCTTGTGGACACTGAGTTAATGACCCAGAACAAAACATCCACATGTTAAAAAAGGCCATGGAGAAGCAAGGATGGTATAAGTGTAATGAGAGTAGTTCTTGTCAGGATATCAGCTCAGAGTATATGTTTGATTTCCTATCATTCTTTACTACAGTCTGCTAATTCATGTGATATCTACAAGACTACTTTTCCTACATGAGGATTATTGTCATATTTCAGCTGCTACATTGTGAAAATGCAAGGCTCAGGGAATTACAAACTCAAATGAGAACTTAGGCATTCTTTCCTTACCAAATTACTTGCAAATGATGATAGAAAGATAGGAAAACTCATTTTCAGTAATGTGATATGAAAGAGCTAAATTAATGGATATACAATTAGAGAGAAAAGAGGATGATTATAAATAAAATATCATTCATTTAGATCTGAATATGTAGATCTGCTTTGATGATTTAACAAAATGTATTGCCTTTTCAGCATAATATTGGTTCATAATAATATTAAAAAGATTTCAATTCTTTGACTGGGAAGAAAGCCAATCCTAATCACAGCCCCAGTAAGTATGCTCTCATCCCCTTCTGTGTTTTATATCCCTCATATTAGTACAACATTATCTAGTTATTTATAGGCATTGCTAATACAGCACAATCCTCTGGAATGTATGTTATTTTACCCTACTCATGCTCAAGAAGGGTTGCTGCAGTCACTTTCTTTATCACCTTATTAGCCATACAGACACCACGTAGTTTTTGACAGTTATTGTAGTCAGTAGTGAACAGAAAAGGAAGGAAGGAAGAAGGGAGAAGAATTGACAAAAAAAGGGCAGAGAATGAAATAAAAGAGTCATCCTAATAGGAAGAAAAGCCATTTCATACATTTTATCTGTTCCCGTTCAGCTTGAGGAAATCATCCTAGCTCCTTCAAGGATAATAGAACTATATAATTTTATGAGAATTCAAGCATAAGGATAAAACATCAATGATTTGCTTAAATACCCTTAATGAACCTTCTAACTTCCAGAATGATGTATATAATCTGGAAGTCTGAAATGCAGACTTTTCCCAGGTTGAAATAATACCATTTATCTCTTTGAGTGAAAGGAGAGAGACACAGCACGAGCTTGAAATAACATAAGCTGAAAAGAACTTTAAAGGCCTTCTTAGTCTGTTCTGTCCAGCATTAAGTTTAATCACTGATGTTTTGTCTCTGATAAAGATATATGAAGTCTATCTTGAAATATAAGGATGAATCCAGTCATTATGATTCCATAATCAGCCTTAACAATGAGCACCATTAACCTAATGTTTGATACACTGTCATTGTTGAACTTTTCTTTTGATATGCCCATTCTTCCACGTATGAAGAGGACACTAACTTACTTTCTCCTGTAACATAACCAGGACCCCAGGAACTACAGGCCGGTGAGTCTCACCTCTGTGCCTGGGAAGATCATGGAACAGATCATCCTAGTTGACATACTTGATCACATGAGGAATGAGTGTGTGATCCGAGACAGGTCATACTTGACCAATCTGGTGGCCTTCTGTGATGGAGTGATGGCATCGGTGGACAAGGGAAAGGCGACCGATGTCATTTAGCTGGACTTGAGCAAGGCCTTTGACGTGGTCCCCCACCAAATCCTAATCTCCAAATTGGAGGGATGTGGATTTGATGGGTGGATCACTCAATGGGTAAGAAATTGGTTGAAAGTCCATAGAGAGAGGGTGGTTATCAATGGCTCTACGTCCAGGTGGAGTCCGGTATCAAGTGATGTCCCCAAGGGTCTGTCTTGGGACCGGTGCTCTTTAACATCTTTATCAGTGACATCAGTGACAGAATCAAGTGCACCCTCAGCAAGTTTGCTGGTAACACCAAGTTGAATGGTGCAGTTGGCACAGTAGAAGGAAGGGATGCCATTCAGAGGGACCTTGACAAGCTAGAAAGGTGGGCCCGGGTGAACCTGATGAGGTTCAACACGTCAAAGTGCAGAGTTTTGCACTTGGGCCAGAGGAATCCAAGGCATCCATATAGACTGGAAGGAGTGGTCCTGAGAGCAGCCCTGTGGAGAGGGACCTGGGGGTCTTGATAAATGAAAAACTTAACATGAGCCAGCAGTGTGCCCTTGTGGCTTGGAAGGCAAATGGTATCCTGGGCTCCATCAAAAGAGGGGTGGCCAGCGGGCACAGGGAGGTGATTGTCTCCCCTACTCTGCTCTTGTGAGGCCCCATCTGGAGTATTGTGTCCAAGTGTGGAGCCCCCAGTACAAAAAAGACAGAGAGCTGCTGGAGAGAGTCCAGAGGAGAGCCACAAAGATGATCAGGGGACTGGAGCACCTCCCCTACGAAGACAGGCTGAGGGAGCTGGGCTTGTTCAGCCTGGAGAAAAGAAGGCTACAGGGTGACCTCATTGCAGCCTTTCAGTACTTAAAGGGAGCCCAGACAGGAGGGGAATCAACTCTTTGAAAGTGTAGATAACAGCAGGATGAGGGGAAATGGTTTTAAGTTGAGGGAGAGAAGATTTAGGTTGGATGTCAGAGGGAAATGCTTTACAGAGAGAGTGGTAAGGTGCTGCAAGAGGCTGCCCAGAGAGGTTGTGGATGCCTCGTCCCTCAAGGTGTTCAAGGCCAGATTGGCCCTGGGCACATGGTCTAGTATTAAATGTGTAGGTTGTTGGTCCTGCATGTGGCAGGGGGGTTGAAGATGCACGAGATTCATCCTTCAGGTCCCTTACAACCTAGCCATTCTGTGATTCTGTTATTCTGTGAAATATTGGTTCCAGGCTGTGTCAAGCACAGAATGACATGACCTTTGGCTGAAATATCTCCTATTCCTTTTTCTCCAAATAGAGCCTTAAGCCAGAGTACTCACTTTAAAACCCTCTGATCCCTTTGCCATTCCTTAGGAAGCTGTTAGCTTTCTGAACTGTATTCATTAGCTTAAATTCCTCATATCTTCTTGAATGTAACTAAAAAAAGTGGATAGTTCAGAGGAAATTAAAAAGCCACTTATCATGATTAATTTGGTTTTAATAATGGAAGATCCCAAAACGGTTTTCATATTATTTTCCTAGAAGTCATTATTATGAACAGCTGAGGACTAGGTCACAGTCTAAGCCATTAAATATTTCCATGTGCCATGAAAATTATATCACACTATCCCACAGCCTCACACAGATTTCTCAGAAGAAATAAATATTTACAAATAAAAAAAAGCTGGAAACACCTTACTGCTTACCCTTCTATTTGCTAGGGCTTCTTTCACTGTAATCACAGATATACTGGCATCCTCTAAAACGTTGTAATCCCTTGTAGAAATCTGCTGCTAGTTATTTACATCATGAACATAAGGTCATGAGAATAGCAGCTGAATGTATGGATGAAAAGAATATTAAGGCACAAAAAGATGTCTGAATTAATTATTACTTTCTGTCTCTCAGATAGCGAAAAGGAGACCAGCATGGACTTAACATACATCTGGACCTCTTGTCTAAGCTAAACAAGACTTGTGAGGATTCATAACAGTGACCCCAGACCAAAATACTGCACGCTGTGGTGTGTGTGATCCAGGTCAGGCTGGTTTCCATGATGATTTATATCTAACACCAAGGTGAGAAATGAAGGTCTCTCATATATAGAGCTTGTATAGAGCTGAAAGAAATGAGGAAACAGAACTTATAAAACTAGACCATGAGTAATACTTACCGTCACCTCTAACTGCAAGTCTGAATATTGGATTACACTTAATTACACTGATCTCTGCTGTTCTATTACAGCCTTCACTAATAAAATCTTGACTTATCTCTGTTCTGGTTTCAGCTAAAACAATGTTAATAACACACTCACGGTTTTGGTTACTGCTGAGCAACGGAAGACCTCCCAAGACCGGTACGGTTACTCAACAAGGGAAAACCAGTTTGGGGGGAGGGGAAAAGCTACCTGAATAAAGCAGTGGCAGACCCAGCATAGGTGTCTGAATTACGTCAGGGGATTGTTCCATAGCACGTGACATTATAAAGAAGGCCATAAAACTGTAGATAGTTGGTAGAGAGGTGCTGTTTGTGCTGGTGCCACTTATGTTATTATGTTGACCTTATGTTGTTGGTGGGCTGTCTTGCTGTTGCTGCATACTTGTCAGTGGGTGCTAATTTTACTGTAGTATTATGTATATATATTTTATTCTAATTGCTTTTTTCTTTCCCTTATTCTCTTCTGTCTTTGTAAATGGCTTTTATCTCAACACAAAAGTTCTACTTTCATTTTAATTCATTTTCATCATCCTACTTGAGAGGAATGAGCAATATGCTGAATGTCCAAGTGGAGTCCTGTGACAAGTAGTGTTCCTCAGGGTTCAGTACTGAGACCAGTGCTGTTTAATAACTTTGTAGGTGACATAGATAGTGGGATTAAGTGTGCCTTAGGCAGGTTTGCAGTTGATGCCAAGCTGAGTGCTGCAGTTGAAACACAAGAGGGACCTGAACAAGCTTGAGAGGTGAGCCCATGCCAATCTACTTCTGTGTATCTTCTGCATCCCTTTTCTCTCTCCCCTCCTCCCTATGTAACTCTCAGGACTGCTTCCTGACACTGAGGCTGATTAGGGAAAGATTTATCTTAAAAAATACAAGAAAGTCCCATGGTGTTAATAGTCAGCAACATGCTTTGATATTTGAACTACCAATTGTGCTTTCCACTTCAACTGTTGTATCCATAAAGCATACTGGAGGAGGCAGAAGTGAGGCTGTTTCACATATGCATTCAAAAACAGCTGTGATATCTAATACAGTCTGGAGAGGTAATGAACCCTACTCTACTGTTCCTAATTTCTGCTCCAACATGCAGGAAAATGTAATTTTTAGGAAAAAAAAAAAAAAAAAAGAAAGAACAGATGGACAGTCAGAAACAACTGTAGCTGAAATCAGGATCTTGACTACAGTTTGCAGGCCAGCTTTTATTCCCTCAGACAATGCCTTTAGATCAACATTGGACAATTTGCAGTATTTTAATGTGCTAGTTTTTTATTATTTTTATTTATTTAAATACAATGTAGGTTTTGAAACAATCCTAGTGAAGCAATTACAGTTTTATACAGATGATTACCTAATATTTTACTTCTATAAGGTTTTATACAAGAGAGAGCAGTCATTTTACAATGGGCAGCTCTAATCCTCAACTTGTACTGGGAGAAGCCAGAGGTACCAGGGAAACCCTCACATGTTCGTAATGAAAGCACCTGATTAATTGGACATCTTCAATATCCATCAGCAATGGATACTGGGGAAAATTTATGCTTACAGCATGTGTGATTTACAGCATGCTTACAGTACATACATAGGCCAGAAGGAGTCTCTAATTTAACATAAGACACCAAGGTCACAAGGTGCAGCAAAAATGCTTTACAGATGTCGTAGGTCAGATTTGGAAGTAGTCATGAGATGCTGGTTTAGGTGAACGTGGTTCTGGCTTTTGTGGACTGGGGCATACTTGCTATATATTATATGTGTTGTTTAATTTTATACCAGTACCAACATTTTTTTTTTTGCACGTTCATTTTCCTTGCTTCCCTTATTCTTTCTCAGTCCTTAGCAGAGCCAAGTCCAAGCTGTCTGCTTTTCTGAAGTCACCAGAAAGTCTACTGCAAGCTTCAAAGGAACTTGTATACACTTTTAAGAACACTTCAGAATGATCCTTCTCCTGTGCTGAAGGATCATTTAACTATCAGAATAGGAAGTACAAGCAGACAGCACCCGGCTCTGTCATATCCCATGGAAATGTACAGCTCGTCCAAGCAGCCCATCTCATCTGTTCAGATTACCTGTCATGTCTGGAGAGGCAGGCTTAATGTAGCATTTACTAGTCTGAGAACACACAAGCCATTTTCTTATGTGACTGTCACAAGCCAAGACCTTTTTTATACAATTAAAAGCCTGATGTTGGAAATGGCTATGCATCTTTTTTTCCAGCACTTCTCTGTACTCGATAACATATCCTGAATTAAATCAGATTTGATATGATTTCAATGAATCTGTTAGTGTTAATTTGTCTGTTGCAGAGTCTCACACTTCTCTACGTACAGCCTGACTGATTTCCAAAGCAGACATTAAATTCCTGCTTACCAATAATGGATTTCATAAACCTACTTGATATACAAGTGATGTGTAAAATGTTTTATGAAGTAGAATTTCAACTGCCAGACCTGAAACGGAAGGAAATATTGTCAGGCTAGGCTTATATATGTATATTTAGTTTATCATGTGAAGAATTTTTTTGTCTATTTGCTCTAAGTTTTGCCAGAGTATACAGATATATAGGCTGTTCTTTCTTGTTCAAGGGAAGATGTTCTATCACTCTGCTCTAAAAAGCATCTAGATTAATCTTCAGTGCAAGGCTAAAATCCATGAAGTTAGAGGCTTTACAAAACCAGCTAAATGAATCCATATGTCTCTGTAACTGACTTATCAGTTATGACTGATACAACTAGCCTTGCATGTATTACCTTCCACCTTCATTATCTCTTGCCATTCATCCTTTCTTATGCAGCCTCTGCTTACATATTGAAATAGTTTATGAAGCAGGATACCACTCAGTCTATGTGCATGCAGATTTCCTTTCCTATCATGCTTCTATTTCACGATAAAAGGGCACAGACAGTGCTGGGAGAATTACTATGCAATTATACATATCCAAAGATAAATAAATATTTCTTTTATCTACAATGTATGTAGATATACAATGTATATCTAGAATGTATGGGAACTTCTACAAAAGGATGGCTTAGGCCTGATAAGTGAGTATTTATATTGTAAACAGAATTAGGATCTAAATGATACATACAGATGCATAATTTGCATGAGCAATTAGCCTAAGGATAACGTGTTTCCTTGACTGCTTATATGACTCTGTGAGCTCCATGTGTTAAATAATATTATCTATGTAATTAATGTAGATTGAGGAGATGTCCAGAATTATTATGAATATGATAACTCTTGAGCTAAACAGATAATTGTATCAGGAGGAAAGAATTGTGTTGGGTTTTGGCAGACACTAACATTGGATAACAATATATTCAGTTTCATTTTTCCCTTGAAATCCAGTCTCCAGAGACAAACAGACATACAGAGCTCACTCCATCACCTTTTTCACCATACTATTCTTGTGTTCTGTCAGTGACAACAAGCTGGTACTGGCAGCAATTTGACATAGAAATTCAGGAATGAAGCATCTGTCTGAACACACCAGAAGCATTTGAATTATAGCATTATTTTTAAAATCTCCTGTTAGTTTTTATTTTTTTCCTTTTGTTTACATGCATCTTAATAAATCTAGGGTCTATGAATCCAATACATTTAAGCTTAACTGGAAGTTCATTACTCTGAATGCAGTGACTTTCACCTCTTGGAAACAGTTAAAATTACTGTAACTGCTCTTCATTTGGAAGTCTTTTGAGGCCAATAGTGTGCCTGATGTCTTCCACTTTGGTTTTGGCTGTTTCAAAGTGTACTCCAGTTTAGTTCTCCCTGAAATGACAAGTAACTCAAGATTATCACCAGTGGTAGTGTTAATTTTTTTAATTCTGTGCAGAGTCAAATCTTTTCCAAATAAAAGGCTTTGACAAAAATTTCATAGTCACTCAAACCAGAACTGAAGGCCAAGATGTCAAATGTTACAAATACGGTACCTACATAGAAAAGTACATATATGCATTTATCTGCCTATCCCCTTCCCTGATTGTGTGATGTTACATAGATTATGTTATGGTATATTATTTATTTGTGGTATGTTATGTATGGTAGAATATAATGAAATTATATACATAAGTGTGTATAAAAATGCATGCATATGGTTTTTTTGTGGACACTTCATATATAAAATTATAACATGCATAAGATAGTTATTAAAATACTCATGCATAGTATTATGAACAGAGCTCTTGGCTTGAATATCTTTAAGGATTCCTAAGTCTACTGACTATTTTCATCTCGCTTTTATCATAACCTAACATTATTCAGAATCAACCATGAAGAAATTTTTTCTAGGAAACATAATGAAAATCCATTTTATTCTCATTACTGCAGCCACTACATGACCTTCTCAAGCACTGGTGATTTTCAGGGAAGACGCAGAGTGTGGGGTGAAAACTTGGACCTGGGAAAATTATTTATATGATGCTTACCCTGGTTGTCTTCTGTTTCTGCTTTTTGACGTTACTTGCTAAATTAAAGATAACTTTCATGGTGCTATTTTTCCTGTAAACACTTTCATGTTTCCCCTTGTAATAACTTATGTCTTTGTTCATAGCATGATATAAACTAAAGTGCCCTGCAGCTTCTTCGCTCCTTTTCTTGTGGATTCATAGTACTTGTTCCAATAGCAGTTGACAAAAAGCTACATAAATATGAATGAAAATAAAAACAAAATTAAACAAAAGCATGAAAATTTAAATAAAAAGAAAATTTGCATTTTATGTGTGTGAAATCATTCATCCTTGGTCGTGTTTAATAGTAACATGAACCCCTCCTTGACACTCTGTTTGTATCAGTTTTTATTGGAGCAGTGTGCATTTACTTTCTGCTGGAGATAGGAACTTTGTTGCTTAAGATTCTTTGTCTTACTGCAGCTATAAAAAAAGGAAAGAAACAGTTTTTAGCTTCTACATGCTCAAGGGAGATTAACAGTTAAGAACAATCAATAGCTTTATTAAACCTTTTTCAACTAAGTTTTTCCAAATAATTTTTTTTTTTTTAAATTGGGTTATGAACCGTATTTGTATGTAATACTATTCTGACTTCTCTTTCATTTTCTGACCACAACATAGTAGGTGAGGGAGAACTGTGTTATAAAATTCTACAAAAATAAGAGTTGCTTTCTTCCAGGTCAGTTCCACAGGGCTCTTATTGCATGTTAATATTTTAGAACAAATTGTCTCTTAGTCTTTTAAATTCTGTGCTTTCAGACAACTTATATAATCAAAGTAATAAGACATTCTATTTTACTACTAAAATGTAAAGCACCTGCATGTAAATTACTGCTCACAAGCTATAATTCAGCAGCTAGGAGTTTTCTGCAAGATGAATATAGATAATACAGTGAAACAATAGATTAACCTTTTAAATTTTATTTTCAGTTTTATTGCCTGGGTGAGATATTAAACATTAATCACATTCCTAGGCATTGTGAACACAACTTTACTACAGAGCTAAAGTGAGTTTGCATCGCAAGTAGATCATAATGGATCATGAATAGATGGAATTCAATCTTTAACGAGTATCTATGATAACAAGCACAAGCCTTAATTAAAATTTAATCAAACTGAGTTCAGATGTACTCTCTAAGACACTGGGGCACTTTTGCAGTCTTTGCAAACTTGCTGATCATCAAAAGGAGAAAATGAAAAAAAAGTAATTTATACAATGCAGAAGGCATCTGCACAGAACTGAAAACTATTTGGCTGTTTCCAAAACATATTTTTACAGATTTATGAATGAATGATCTAAGAGCTATGCATTTAAAAATAGAGACAGGAATGAGGTTGAACACTGTGATTTGAAACTTCAGGAATATATGACTAGACTGACAAGAGAGGTCAGAAGATTTGTAATGCTCATATTCCCATTAATGCATTTCACTTCTCTAAATTTGAACACTTTTGGATCAATGACCAGTCTCTTTCAACAGCTCATGGCATAGCTGGATTCAGTACACTAATTTCCCTTCATTTTTGCTTCTGAATGGCACTATCTCTCATCAAACAGGGAAGTAGTGGGATTCAAACAACTGCACAAAACTGTGATTAAAGAGTTTTAGTATGCAAATCCATTTAGCAGTCATCTGATGTTAAACCAAAGTATACCTCTATAATTCTTCTGAATTCTTCTTAATGACCTTTCAGTCAAACTCCTGGAGTTCCAATGGTTTTGAATTTGATTAACCAATGCTACTTTAGAATGTTTATAGCACACAAAACGAAACCCCAAGACACATCTGAAAATCCCTGTTAAGGCTTCCATTATGAGAAGGGATCTATAGTCTACCAGTTTAACTACCCCATGTGTTGTCCCCGATACCGAGGCATGTCCTGCTGGGGGCTAAACATTCCACCTCGTTTGGGCCATTAGAGACATAGACACCAATATAGGGAGTAGCAAATGGCATTTATTGTAACTAAAAGGCGACTTATATATCCTAAGTGCTTCATCTAGCCTCTTAAGCATGCATCATAATTTATCACAGAACAGGTGTGGAAGGACCTTATTACACCTAAAAGTGCATCAATTCTTGCTATGCAGGTGTGGGGCCCAAAAGATACATGATATCCCTTATGTCACATAGGAACAAAATAGCATAATCTATCCCTTTTTAAATGCAAATTGTTTTCTTTCTACAAAGAAAATTTATGACAAATGAAAATTCACTTTTATGTTTATCTGTAGTTTCTAGCTGAATTGAAAAATTTGAGTGTCTGCCCTTTCTTTTCTTTGTATATACACATCACGACCACATTTGATCCTTCCCTCATTTTCATATCAAAATAGGAGAAACCAAGCACAAGAAACTGATCATGTCTTGCTTGTCAAGCATGACTAGTGAAATATTCTATGGTCTATACAAGTTATTTGTAATTTTGCTCTGGTCAGGAAATTAAACTGCAACTGCTTTTGAAATTTCTAGTGGCTCTTCAAAATAAGTTAACATTCAGAAGTACTGAAGCACAAAGAAGTAGAAAGCAACCCTACATATCTTATCTACACACTCATTGCAGTCTTATCTGTAATACAGTCCTAGTAAAATGGAGAAAAGCTGATTTTAGTTGATACTGAGTGCTCAATTCTTGAAAAACAAACATGGAGCATCCTTTGTCAGTTTTCCAGTGAAAATCAAAATTCAAAATCTGAATAAATTGCCTTCTCTAATTTCTGTCCCACTGACCTTAGCCTCTGCCCATTGCACCATTATGTCCATTTACAATGACTTTAAAATCAAAGCTGAGAACTGTATGACATATGTTTTTTTGTGGATTTTCCTGGATTCTGCACAACATACTCAGAGGTCCCTAAGGGACATCAGCCTCTGCTTGGTTCAGCCTCCCCAAAGCTGAAGATTTGGACTACTTGGCAACCTTTTCTCACCAAAATCTCATTGTTAGTTGTATGACTTTGCTCTGGGCTAGGAGCTGCTCTGGATCTGCTTATGTTCCACAGGAGAATAAATCCTTTATCTGCTTTCCTTAGTGACTGTTAAAGGGTAAAAGGAGTATTGAATTCCAAGTCCTCACATGATGGAAATCAGTGTCACTAATGTGAATAGAGTTGCCCCAGTGACTGCTGGCCCATGCTGTATTCTGTTCTTTAGAGTGCATTTTTCCATGCATCAATTTTAAGGCACCCCCCCCAATAGCTAGTATACTCTACATTACCAAAAGCATGTTTTATTCATGTGTTAATAATGTCTCAGATATTTTAATATGATGTATTCTTAACTTGCAGCGCTGTCTATATAATGCAAATAAATACTGTCTGTTTAATGCAAATATAATTAATGCAAATTGCTATCATAAAGCAGCATACATAATTTTATGCAAAGAACAATCTAGTTGGCTATTCTTAGTATCCACATGAAAAGCCATTACTGTAGTAAGTATTCTGGGCTAAATTTTCTTATACGCTTCAGAGCTACTTAATGGTAAAAAATAAAACAAAACAAAACAAAAAAACCAATGAAATATACTTGCTAAATTTAATCCAATCACTAAGTTTGTTACGTAGATGATTTAGCATATACAGCAAATTTGTGATGTTTAGTATTTCAGAGTAAGAATGATCTCTAGAAGTTTTATATTCCTTTGTTTTCATCTGTAAACACATTATGTATCTTGAAAACATTGTCTTATTTGTACAGGAAATTATTAATTTCCTCCATCTGTTTTCATTTTTCATATGGTTGTTCTGTCATATTTTCAGGCTCTTTTTATTCCTTCCTTGTATATCATTTTTAGAGTAGGAAGGGGAAAAAAATGTCACCTTTTCTTACATACTTTTATTTCATTCTTTTTGCCCCGTTACCTTCTTGCATCTCCTGTCTCAGCTGAAGTTCATGACATTTCTATCCAAATGTAATTGATATGAATTTTATGAGCATCTTTTCAATAAATTTTTCTTAAAAGAAAAGATTTATTGCACTGCAATCCTAGTTAAGTAACACGTGCAGTGAATATGGTATTTTCTAATGAAAGAATCACATTGAAGGGACCATCCTTTCAGGGAAAGCTGTAATTATGAGCTACATTTGTGCCTCACTACAGTTACTGTAACAGAAGAAGGGGTTAAGGGAAGGCTTCAATGTATGTTCACTTACCCTTTCCCAGTTTCTGCTATAGAGGTACTGATCTTGACAAAAGAGATGGTGATGGGGGATAATCAGGAATCCTGACTGAAGGCACCAGTGTGAAGAAAGCTGGGTAACACTGCTAGCCACGGAAAGTCCTTGTACCAGGCCATTTTCAAGAAGAAATAATGTTTACAGAATTTGAAGCATAAGGTAAATGTTTCCGTTTGTTACTATTAACCAGAGAAAAAACACTGAGTGCGTATGAGTCTTCCATCACAAATGAAAATTTATTCCTGTAAGTTTTCTTAGCACACTGAGTGATATTTCATTCATGGACATGGGTAATATCAGAGGTATAGTTCTTATTTTGGTTATATTGAGATCCACTCCCCAGAAGAACTTTATATCTCTGGGTAACCTCCTCCTGAACCTCGCTTCCCTCCTGGCCATTCCAGAACCCAGCCAGACCCTGCTTCAGAAGAGGCAGTGTACTGCAACCATGCAACAGCCCCCAGGGGAGATTTGCCTGGCATCTGTGCAGCTGAAGATACGGGTGTGGTTGTGTGGCTGAGCACTAAAATACTGCATAGGAGAAAGTTGTAGGTGCTACAGCCAGTGGTAAATGGTGGTATTCCTCACTGACACTGCATTCTCAAAGCAGCAATCTGCCAGAGCTGCACTCTGCTCTCTTACAGGAGTAAATATGGAGTCATCTTAATATTTCCTAACACATTTCCAGAGCTGTCATCAGACTTGTCAAATTGATGCTTTTATTTTTATTTTTTTTTTCCTTTCTTCCAGCAGTTCTCAATCAGATTTTGTCTCATCTGTGCTTTCCTTAATCAAGATATTAAGAATGAGATATTTCATCCTTGTTGTACCAAGAATGAAAATTTTTTAATGGATCTTGTATATGTGGATCTGGAAACATTAAACGTATCTACCTGTCCTCTCATTAGAATACATTCTCTTCTTGTATGACTTGGACTGAGCTTAATGTGTTTGACAATTATGAAGTCCAGACCTATAGTATGTGTAAAAAGTTAATAAAAACATTATGCATTCTACTTCTGTTTGTAACTCACACATTTATTTTTGTTTCCTTGTAATTGCTGTGAAATAGAGCTTCAGATTATTATTTACCTGCTGTGGTAAAATTATCATGTTTCTAATAGCTTCAAGATGGAAAACTAAAGCTGAACAACTGAGCCTAATTACAGTCCATGTCACCCATCGCAGAAACTGATACTTGTTGCTTTTGATAGAGTTAACAGCCAATAGAATAAGAAACATAATGGTCTTATCAGGCTGCCAAGCTTAAAAGTGTAATTAGTAAAAAATGAATGTAATTTGATTTCTGGAGAGACTGTTATCTTAGGAAAAAGGGGGTGTTACATTATGTTTGGCTGAATGATTAAAAGGAGAGAAAATTAACTTGTTGTCTTCACAGTGCAAATTCAAAACCAGAAGCCTGATACATTTTGACTAGCATTATTAAGCATAAAGATCATAAGCAGAGTACGTCAAGGAAGCATGAAAAAGCTATTGTTTGGGTTTCTGCAGTAATAATCCCAGAGTCTGTGCGTGCTGGGTTAGTGTTGGCTGCCTGCCCTGTGCCCATCAACACATTCTCACTTTCCCCTTCCTCAATAGGATGGGGAGAAAATAAGATTAAGAAAGTCATGTATTCAGATAAGAACATGGAAATCAGTTAGCCAGTACTGAGTTGGGCACAACAGACTTAATTTTGGAAGATTTTCTTTTTTTTAAATATATAAATTTACCTAACAGTCATTCACTTTTACATGTAAGCAGTGGTCTGGCACAAAGTTCAGAATTTTGGATTTTTTTCTGTAAGCATAAAAGAACTCAACTTGCCATAACTCAGCATTCTGGCACTTGATTTTTCACAAGCACAGGGGGAATGTATTAATCATGATCTACAGACATCTCAACAGCGTGAAAAGCAGCACAGTTTAGGAAGGTGTTCTGTTCTTTGCTGTTGACAGCCTCTTTCCCTCTGGAATTACTCTGACCTTCGGCTGCTTTTCCAGACTCTATCTCATTCACTGGTCCCTCTTTTCATTCTCTCAAGCCTTCCACTTCTACAGTCTGGCAAATCCATAAACTTGTATGGCTCACCTCTGAATACTGTGCAAATTACAGCCCTGAGCTGTGCATTTGTTGTCCTCACTATTTTGAGGAGCCTAACTACTCCATCTCCTGAGCCAAAAGCTCAGTTCTGACGTGTTTATTGGGTTAAGAGTCTAATCCACACAGATCCAAGAGAATCCTGGATTGCAGTCATCAGCAGCTTGCATTATAATACTATTTACTGAAAAGTTTCCTTTCCTCCACTTTTTTCCTCAAGAGGTCAGCTAATTAGGATTTCATTTCCATGAAATTTTTGCTTCAATAAACAAAATCACTTTAAAATTCCATCATTACTTAATTTGTAAACCTACTTAGATTTGCAAAATGGATTAAAAGAGCACATTTTAGTTCAAATAACTCCTTGAAAAAACTGAAGCAATTCCAGGCCTCCTGGCTTTCCTGCCACATAGGACACTCATGCCTGACAGCTTTCATTATTTTTGTTTTTAATTCTCCTGCAATTGTTATGACAAATTGTAAAGACCACATTACTATTTCTGGCTTATGCTTGCCAAACATTTTAACAGAACTGGTTTACTGATAAATTGAAGAATATTTCAAATAATCAACAAGTTTTATCCTTTGACAGTGAAACCATGGCAGTGTTTTGCAAAGTGACTACCAGCCAGCAACAGCAATTAAAGGGAAGCTGATATCAGTTACTTTAATGTGGATGCCACTAAACAGGTCTGTTTTGATACTAGATGAAAAAATACGCAGACACAATGGAGAGAGAAAAGGAAATTACTTGTTGTTCAGCTGTAATTGGCACAGAAAGTGAGGCTTGATCTGGCCATTTCAGAGATGTATTAAAAGGCTGAATGTTGGAGGGCTGCACCTTCAAGTGACTCCAGTGAAAGGCCCACTATAAGGCTGCAGAGAAAATGCTCTCGTTTCCTTTCCTTGCATATACTATGTACTTCTTATTCTGTAAATGAGTTCACTGCCTAAGCACTTGCTGTGGTTTTGCCAGATTTCCGTGATTTCTCCTTGCCTTAACCCACTTTCTGGCTTGCCAGCTAATCCCACAATGCCTTCAAGTTTGCTCCTTTGTTTTAATGTTCTGCTGGATGCCAAAACACTGAGAATCCATTGTTTCTCTACTTTTCTTCAAAATTAAAGGGTTCTCTTTTTCAGTATAATTTTCCTGTCTCTGCCACAAGCTAGTTATAAAACACCCATGACACATTTCCACTGTTTCTGAATCACATCATCCTAACACACAGTAGTTGTGTAGGAAAAACAAACTACTCTCTGAAGGAAAGAAAAGCAGCATAACAGTGTTGCAGTGTCAGATAAGATCCTGGGGTAGAGGCAGGGCTGTGTCAAGATGAGGTGAACTTTTCTACATACCTTTCCAGAGTCTAAGGAACACTTGTACTTTTAGCAAGGGGGAAGGATACAGCAGTTTTTATGAAGTAACAAAAAAGAGCTGCTGTATTTCTTGATTTTCCCTACTTTATTTTTCATTACATTACTGAATTTCCCGAGTCCTTTCCTTGGGTAAACCATAGAATCACAGAATCACCAAGGTTGGAAAAGACTTACAAGATCATCCAGTCCAACCATCCACTTATCCACAATAGTTCTCTCTAAACCATGTACCTCAACACAACACTTGAATGTTCTTTGAACACCTCCACGGTCCACCGCCTCCCTGGGCAGCCCATTCCAGTGCTTGACCACTCACTTGGTAACGTAGTATTTCGTTTTGTCCAAACTAAACCTCCCCTGGTGCAACTTAAGGTCATTCCTTCTAGTCCTATCACCAGATAGATGAGAGAAGAGTCCAAACCCCAGCTCACCACAACCTCCCTTCAGGTAGTTGTAGAGAGCAATATATAGAGAGTTATAGAGAGCAATAAGGTCTCCCCTGAGCCTCCTCTTCTCCAGACTGAACAATCCCAGCTCCCTCAGCCGCTCCTCATAAGACTTGTGCTCCAGACCCCTCATCAGCTTAGTTGCCCTTGTCTGTACATGCTCCAGGGCCTCAATGCCTTTGTGAAGGGCTCAAAACTGAACACAGTACTCGAGGTGCCCCTGCTCCTGCTAGTAACATCATTTGTGATACAAGCCAGGATGCCATTGGCCTTCTTGGCCACCTGGGGCAACTGTTCTGGTTCCAGAGGTCTCTATTAGGATAATGAATTTCACACCTCAGGAGCTCTCCTTTTTACCTGAGGATTTAAAAGCAGTGGAAATATTGCAGTATAATTCATTATTCTCAGGATTTCACTGTATAGTTTAAATGATCACTGTACCTTTAATGTCCCAGTGGAGTCCATGAAGAGATATCTTTTACAAGATAATTGGTTATGATGACAAAACTGCTTAAATGCCAGTGACAGCAAATACTGCTTTTCTGATCATCTTTCAAAGTTTTTTGGCAATTCATGATGCCTGAGATAATTCCATACCCTACATAAATACATAACATGACTTTACAGATATAATTACCTTTCAGAAAATTGCATACTTGTACAACGAACAGCATATTCATCAGCTCTACTAAGACTAATTTTATATGTATGTTAACAGAGTACGATATTCATGATTTGTCTGGCATTGCCTCTAGAATGAAGTCAAACTGTGTGTTGTCATTCCTAATTCTGAATGACAGCATATTCCATAACATAATATGCTCTCTGCTCTAACTGAATGAATACAAGTCTCAGAATTATTATTGTAAAGGACAAAAGCCAACGTATTTTCTGATGTTATAATTACTTTTCAGATGTTACAATGACATTAAACTCTTTAGTTGGTGTATTAAATGATGCAGAAAGCCCGAGGAAGAAAAACAAAAAGAAGGGACTTAAAAACTTAAAAACGGTGCCCTAGTACACATGAGGAAAAAAAGATAAGATTGTATAAAAGTCTGAAGGATTTGTAAGATATTGTTAGGAAAAATGAAAGTTCTGTGTTAATTCAATCAAAATATAGTTTAGAAACTGTCCTTGATTTCAAGAAGAGCTGTATCTTTTCAACATCTGTAGAAATCCAGCCACTCAGTCCGTGAATATGTATATTACATTAGAGAATTTGGACTCACATATATATGTAAGAATCACAACCCTTTTTTCCTTTCTTGCTGCCAACGCTAGCTATAATTTAAACACTGTATACCTCCCACCTCTCTTATTGCCTATACAGTATATTTTCAGGATGGAAATTCATGATATACCCTTTGGTTGTAAAGTAGTCCAGCACCTTTTGCTGGAGGTGCAAATGTTGCACAAGGCTGTGGAGTACATCTAAAGTATCTGGCAAAGTAATAAGGTCTTTCTGGAAGAGAGAATAACAGTATTACAAGCCCAGCCGTAGCATGAAATTCATCATTGTGAAGAAAGTCAAGTCATTCTTCCTACCTTTTAGCAGGAAGAAATCTAACATCACACTCCTTTCCATGTGAAGTGTGGCACAGTACTAAGCAGATTCACCTCCTTTAGGCTAGAGGCAATATACTTTCAGATATATGATATGATAGAAGATGCTACATAAATAAATGCGTATATACTGTATTCTGCCCACAGGTGTGCAGTCAAAGTGCATATCTTCAAGCAGTATCCTCACTGGGTGTTTGAAATGTCAAACTGGTTTTATGTGTGTTTCCAGGCCCATCTAAGGTCTTTATTGCTTTTCTTAATCAGTTGAGTCTCTGAAAACATTACTGTATTTGATAATCCATGAATGCTACAAACATCTTCATTTTCTTTTTGACTGTCTTTCAAAAAATTGGCTTGGTTGAGTTTTTGTCAGTTAAAATGACTTCATTTCAACAATTACACATTCTTTCTTTAGTATTTTAATCAGCACAGACACAACTCCTGATAGTATATTTACTTTCATTTTATTGCAAGTGGCACATACAGTTTCCAGAGTGGCTCAACCAATCTAATGGAACAGCTAAATTTTGTAGTTTTAAACTAATCTGATTATTTTGCAGCTAGGTAGCTGGGGTTATTTAAATAGATTTAAAATGAATTTTAATTTCATGTAACAATTTATTTCAAGTAATGACCACAAATGAATAGATGCTTCAACATCTCATTCCCAACTGATTTTCTGTTTTGCCAATATCTGATTAAGAAGTTACAATTCGGCTTAA
The DNA here is from genome assembly GCF_019232065.1 of Centrocercus urophasianus. Classification (NCBI taxonomy): domain Eukaryota; kingdom Metazoa; phylum Chordata; class Aves; order Galliformes; family Phasianidae; genus Centrocercus; species Centrocercus urophasianus. The sequence continues at coordinate 51,325,956 of NW_024884142.1, read as the reverse complement.
AAATTGTTAACCACCTCTGCATAGTATCTGACTCAGATGCTGGGAAATACAATTGTTGGCCATAGTACAGAATGTGACATCTGTTTAGATTTTGACTAACATGAGCACAGCCAGAATGTTTGCTGTTGTCAAAGAGGGGATGTAAAAACTTTAAAAGACACAGTAATGCCAGTCTTGCAGTGGTTCTTCTTGTTAGTTCACAATTTTCTGAGTTTTACTAGAATCAATGCACATTTAACTTCATCATGACCAGAAAATGGAAATAAAGATGACTGTTAATTACTCTTAGTAATCCCTAAGTAATTTTTTGTACACGGTAACACTTGCATATAGCTCCCAACAAATATAGGACCCACTGTGAGACCAAATGAATTACGTGATTCAGATATGTATGAAGAGCAAAGATGTTCGGTTGTAATATCACTCAGGTATATATTTCTAGTAAGAAGGAAAAAGAAGGGTTTTATATGATGAAAGGTAGGGATAAAAAAATACACTTTGGCATATCAGTTAGCATGCCAGTAGAAGGCCATTTTGAGTGATTCTAATATTTTTTGAGTGTCCAAAAATCCCTCCATATTTTCTGTTTCCACATTTTCTCCTTCATCTTTCTTGGTTCACAGGATAAGCAAAGAAGATAAACAAAATACACAATAACGAGGCATAATCAGATTGTTCTGGGAAGAAGTGTTTCTGTGCAGGCATTTTCAAGGGATGGCAGTCTTTGCAGTAATAAATGAAACAGTGGATAGAGGCTTTTGAAGCAGTCCAGGCATTAAGAACTAATCTAAACAGTACTGAAGAAAAAGCTGCCCTTTCTGACTTGTGGAAAGGGTGGGAGAGAGGTTAAGATGTACCACAAAAGGGATGGTAAAATTCTGCACTAACTGGCTAGAAGAATCAATATCATGCAGAATGACCTAAATTAAGATCTAACTGAGCTAAGCGCTCTACAATCATAAGTTCTTTTTGGCCTTATTCAATCATATCTCAAGATTTTTATTGCCTGATATGTCTAGCTGTATTTGAATGTGTTTAGAGCAGAATGATAATCTTCTGACATTCTACATGCAGAACTTCTTCAGGGTTCCAAACGCAGCTCATCTTTCTTCCATTAGGGTTTTCTGCATGAGTCAGATTCTCATCTTCAACTCCTTTGCATGTTAAGAGGCCATTGCCCTACAGTCTGAATACAGGGTGTTTGGACGACTAAACAGGCATGTAAATCAATTCTACTCCTGAAACTAAGTATCTAACTTTTGGGCATAGCAGTGCTGATTTCCTTAGTCTGTTTGTAATTGGCTCAGTACAGTTCCAGGTGATTTCCTCCTGCACATTGGTCTGCACTTCATTCTTTTTATTATTCTAGGAAAACTGAACAAATTTTACAGTGCTTATCCAATGTCCAAATGCATCTCAGCTGCTGCTTTTTAAACTAGGTTGGTGAATGTCACAAAGGTACCCTGTACTGAGTTCATCCCACTATATTTAGCTAGAGCTTTTCTTCTTGAAGAAAGTCTTTTCTAAAGATCACAAGAGACAGAAGCAGCAGCATTACCCTTTCTAATTGATTTTCATGCTTTAATCACTGTCACAGGAAATTATGGTTAATTTGTTTGCATTTGCCTGGCTTTTACTTTCAGATTATTATTATTATTATTTGTGTGTGTGTGTGTGCCTTCATTCCATAGATTAAAGTGTTGCTTACTGATTGGTAGTTTTCCCTATTTTATATGTTCATATGTTTTTACATATACACTGGAAACAAATATCTTCATGAGCCCTTTTAAATGTAAAAGCATTAATACTTTCTTCACCCTTTCAGTAATTTTTCTATGCTCTCAACAGTCTCCAGTTTTCACCAGCCTTCCAAACTTATGGAAACTGGAAGGAGCTGCATTACTCTATTGTCATCTCATTACTATCCTAATTTTGTAGAAGCATTGCTTCATTTTAACAGCATACTGCTTTTTAGGGCACAGAATGCAGTCCCTGTAGTAAGTCTATTACATTGCACCTATTATACTGAAATTTTGTGCTTAAGCAGGTTTCAGTCGCCCAGCAATTCAGAGCATTTTCTGGTTGCTTTCTCCTTATCAGTATTTATCACTTTGTCGGCTCTGTGTAACCTGCAAATATTGTTGGATTGTATTTATGCATTTATCACTGAGGTACTGAGAGCTTTTAGTCTTCTATCAGGCTCTTCAAATGCTAGAAAATACATCTATTTTATGATGATGCCCCTTTAGAATGACATTTTTTCCATCAGTTAATTGTTTAAATTTTAATCCATCTAATTTATGCTTCATGAATGCTGTGTCTCCTCCTCATTTTTTAAATCATACTGCTGAGCAGTGTTAAGTTGAATGTTTCTTTAGTCAATATTATGCTGCTATTGTGTCTTTATCCACTGTATGTGAAATCCACACCAATGATAAGAAATTCATTTGGCAAGACCGTACTGACTGGTATTCATTTTGTGCTTCCTCTCAAATTCTTTGAGGTATTTTTAGTTCTTTATACATTTAAAGGCTTAGCAGCCAGACCAACAGGTCTACAGACTGACACATGAATAAAACTGACAATCGGTATTCCAGCTTCAGTGCCTGCAAGAACTGGTTTCCTCAGTAAGAGAGTCCCATAGCAGCAATTGCTGCCCATGCAGACCGTGGTTTCTAGGAGGGTAGCTGTCACACACTGGCATGTAGCTGTCTGGGGAGTGCTGGATATCTCAGAGCCTGTCAGATGCCCAGGAGCCTGATGGATGCCTGGGAACCTGTTGTCTGTTTCCTTTCATAACAAAAAGCAATGGCCCAGATGGAAAAAAACAGGAGTAACACTCGATCATCACTACCAAATAGGATGCTACTTCTGGCCAGGAAAATTCACAATACTCCAGACTTTACAAAAAAATGAAAACCAGCAAGCTTGCTGTCTCCTCAGCTAACACTTTTGCTACACCAAGTAGCTTAGATATTTCAGCTTCCGATACTTCTCCATCACCCATATAGGCAATTAAAGCCTTAACATAACAAAATGTAGTTCAACATTCATATGCATTCTAATACACTTTTTATGAGTACAAATCAGTAATATTTATTAAACAGTTAATGACTCTCTATCTAATGAAGTTTTGGCTGTTCATTCCTTGTTCAAGTACTCTGGCTTTTTTTTTCCCCATTTCCAAGTAATACATCTGCAGTGTGCAGATGTCTTAAAAATTAAGTCCTTGACTATATATTCATAGTGTTAGTCTGAAAAAATTTCTCTCTCATTTCTTTATTGTGCTTTACACGACAGGAATGTTCTATACAGTTCTGCTTTGAAGGATTTTTCTATTGCTATATTAACCTTGTTTTAATCACATCTTCATTTTCCATTTAATAATAAAACTACTACTGATAATCACAATCACTCTAATTCTCCCTGATGTGGAGGGAATACTCTTATTTTGAAACATTAAGAATATTAATTATTTAGAGAGTTCCTCCCTCAAAACAGCAAAGTTGATTATCACTTGGTGAAAGAAAGCATTACGAGTGTTTTCACTGCTCTATGCCTTTTCTTCACAGTATATAACCAGGCATGGTAAAATGAATTCCCTGGAAGTTTGGCACCTTTCCGTTTCAAGTAGGAAGACGAAAGAAACATTCATGTCTGTCTTTCGAATTTTATTAATACTCTAGGTCTGAAAGCAAACACAGAGACAGACAGGGCTTTGCCAGAGCCAGACTGGCGTCTCTTTTGTGCAAATCCCACTCTTGAGGAAAATACTCTCCGATAAGCCATGCTACCATTGTTGCTGGATCCAGAATAGATTCAGGGCATGCTGTGCAAGAGCAGTGCTTATTTGTGCAGAAATAGCTCAGTGGTTTGAAAAAGCCTGCTTCTGCACTGTGTGTTACTACTCTTGACTCAAATCAACTGCAGCAAAGATGTTTAATTGCATAGTTATTTATTTGGATATTGTATTTTTTCTTCATTTTACATCTATTACTGTTGGAGAACATGACCTAACATTTTTAGAGTTATTGAAATGACGATTTTCCACAGAAAGCAGGATCTCCCAGCACATCCTGAGATTCCATGTTTTCACCTCTTCAGAATCCTTGTTCCACAGCTGCAGCCAGTAAGAGAGGAATGCTTTATTTCCACTGCCTTCCACTTCCTGGGCTTTCTAAGCTGCATCACCAAAAACCATTAAAATCTAATCTGAAGTAAAATGCAGTGAGTGAGCATAAAGGAGAAAAAAAAAAAAAAAAAAAAAAAAAAAAAAAAAAAAAAAAAAAAAAAAGGAGGAACCTAACACAAATGGCTTACTTGAATCTTGATCAAAATGAGCTATTTCACACAATCTCTGAAAGTTTGTCCTTCCTCATATTTAGAGCTATGCAGAGAATAGTAATGATTTAAGCACTTAGTATTTTATGCATTCCTTTTATATTTGAAAAGGACAAGAAATAGTTCAATTGAAAATAGTTTAAAGGACTATTTGTATTGCACTGGTTACATTACACTTGCAATACACCTCTAGCACACTACTCTTGGAGAATTTTTATACTATTCCAAAATAAGTAGAGACACTGAGGTCAAGCACCTTGGGATAAAAGCCATTCAAAGCTTTTGATGTTAATGAACATAGCAATAGAGAAGATCTGAAAAAGTTCAGTGTAAAGCAAGGTTTTTTTCCTTCTCCTTAAAGCCTGAATGCCTGAAAGTGAGCCCAGGTATTCCTAACAGCAATTTTGAGTGACAGAGTGAACATTGCATATTGTACTATACTTCTCAATATTCTACTGAAATATTGGCAGACTGCAGATACTGATATGAGTAATAATAAGAGTCTTTACATTGGATGACTTCTTTTCTGGGGATAGGGGGGAGGAGGACTAGAAGATTTGAGCGTACCTCTCAATTTCACGTATTGAACTTTGGATTATTTGCATTTCAAAACAGTAAAAAACTACTTTCTGATTTCAAGTCCATTGGAATACACTTTGGTATAGCTGAGACTGATAGTAGTTTGTTTCTCCTGAAGCATCTATCCTAGCACTACACAATCAACAGTATTGTATTTTATCCTATGTAAAGATACCACTAATCCAATTTTCCAGTTTACTCCCGGTTTATATGAAATCATCAGCAGGATGGTTTTTTTTTTTTTTTTTTTTTTTCCCCCACTGAACTGCTAGTGTTTAAGCTGTAACATTGCGTTATAAAACTGAGAAACAGAAACTTCTGGCTTCCATTTTGCATGAAGTAGTAGAACACTGATTACTAATTGGAGCCCATTAAACCTCATAAGACTTGTCTACATTTACAAATACTCTGAAAATAGACAGCCTTTAATACTAGATCAGAAGTAAATGAAAAAAGTAATAAAGTAGCAGGAGTTATCATTTAAAGTTGTGGAAACAAAGACAAAGAGTTAAAGTTTTGGTACCTAAATTCTGGTAAAATTCAATGAGAATTAAACTTCCAAGACTCAGCTAGATATCTTAATTTACAGGCCAGATATTAAAAGGATTTTACAAATGCAATTCACATGTGCATTTACTCATATGCTCAGAAGCACAGAGGCAACCTAAAAAACCAACATGAATACTTGGTATTAAAATATCAAATATTATGACTTGACAGAATGCTTTTGTACCTGGACCCAAGCATATCATATAAAACAGAAGTAAATAATTGCCTCTGATTAGTTTTCAGATTACCCAAGAAAGGTATTGGTCACAATCTGGTAATAAGGAATGAATAACTTACCCTATTCTGAAGATCAAGGCTCCCTAAAAAATGACTAAGTAAAAATTCTCGGCTGCCAGCCCTTAAATGAGATTAGGGAGGGGTGGGCCCGGGATCTAACTGTTCTGGTTGTATAGGTGAATTGCTTCCATCTGTGCTCCCGGGACTGCCATACCTCTTCATCAGGTGCTCAATCACTGGTTCAGGCCATAATCTAACAGTTCCCATATGCAAATAAATAATAAAAGTTGGTAAAGTGTTTGAAACTCTACGGCATATTTTTGTCATATATTGTTGACTGTTGATGACTCTTAATTTATCCTCAAAGAACACCTTATATGTACATTTATCCTTAAACCCTAAAAACATCTGATAGTAAATTACTGTCCACAGACCAGTGTAGTCATCGTGAACAATCTAGTTTATCCAAATTCTATTGAAGCACATTTTACAGAAATGAAACTGAAAATTTAATTATATCTTTCTTTATCAGTAATAAGAATAAAAATGCATTTCCAATCCTCTGTTGTCTGAGTAAAATATTATCTTCTAAAGCTTTTTAGCTGCTTATTTACTTGAAATCTGCACACAAATACTGTCTAAAAAAGCACTGATAGTATAAATATTTTCCAATTTAAAAAAGTTCCTATAAGCAGAACGAAATAAAAAACTACAATATTTTTTATAATCTAATGACATCAACTACTTTTGGAAATAATCTTTTTCTAAGTAGTACATAAAATTCAACAGTAGGCACAATACAAGATGTATGAAGATCTTTACAGAAAAAGAAACGACAACCCCACCATGAGCATTTCAGGTAGTAAAGAATGCGCTTCACTGTGTAGCAAAGTAAATACTCCACATATTTCAAGTTGTGACAAGACAGAAAGACATTTAAAAATTCTATTGGTTTCTAATCCAAAGACAGAGTTACATAGTTACCAAGACATAGTTTCCACTGAAGTTTCCATGGTTTTCTGAAGTTTCCAGTTTTTCACGTGAAAAAGATTCACAGAATCACGAAGGTTAGAAATGACCACCCAGATCATTGAGTCCAATCATCCACCTACCACCAGTATTTCCCCACTAAACCATGTCCCTTAGTAAAACATCTAAACATTCCTTGAACATTGTCAGGGATGGTGAATCAGCCACTTCCCTGGGCAGCTAGGTCCAGTGTCCGATGACTCTATCAGACGATAAATTTTTCCTAATATCCAACCTGAACCTCCCCTGGCACAACTTGAGTCCAAGTCTTCTAGTCCTACCTCTAGTTATGCAAGAGCATAACTACTCAGTATCTACTCAGCCTTGAGAAAAGAAGATTCAGAGGGGACCTGATTAATGTTTATAATTATCTTAAGTGTGATAGTCAAAGGGACATGGTCAGGCTCTTTTCAGCGATCTGTAGGGACAGGACAATGGGAAACGGCCATAAACTTGAGCATAGGAAGTTTCACACCAGTGTGTGAAGGAACTTCTTCACGGTAAGGGTGATGGAGCACTGGAATGGGCTGCCCAGGGAGGTTGTGGATTCTTCTTCTCTGGAAATATTCAAGACCTGCCTGGACACCAGTCTGTGAAGCCAGCTGTAGGGGCTCTGCTTTGGAGGGGAGCTGGACTCAAAGATCTGTAGAGGTTCCTTCCAACCCCTGCAATTCTGTGATTCTGCAAAGAAAAGAGGCTGACCCTCATCTTGTCACAACCTCTTTTCAGGTAGTTATAGAGAGTGATGTGGTCTCCACTGAGTCTCCTCTTCTCTAGACTAAGCAACCCCAGCTGCTCCTTGTAAGACTTGTAGACTCATATTCTTCTAGATTCACAATATTTCTTAAAATATAAAAATTAACTGTAGGCTAAAAGATCTCCCATAATAGAATAACTTCTGCCATAGTCCATAACATAGTTACTTGTTTTTCTCATAAATTCAGCTAGCCCCCTCATTTCATCTATGGATAGACACTGGACACTATCCTTTGTATAAAGAGACCCCAAGAAGTTCACTGCTGTGCAAAGCAGCCACCATGATCCCCATGAATGAACAAAGCAGGAGCACTATTTCTTCGTGTTGTTGCAACCAGAAAAGAAGCTTGAACTTAGAAAGGAGGAAAACTTTCTGATACTGGAAATACCATTCTGAGCAGAGACCCTTTGATCATGCTGGTGAGGACAAGAAGGTGCTCTTGCTGCCTGTTGGGCAGCGATGAAAACAGTGATGAGGTATGGAGGAACACAAGGAAGGAAAATGTGCTTGAGAAACTACTGAAAAAGGATGAAAGAACTTGAGAAACACTGAGGTATTGTATGTTGCTTATAAGAGTAGAGACTCCAAATCTCAAAAATCTGTGGTAATCCCAATATGAAAGTTCCCAGTTAAAGCAGTTCACATAATCTATTTTCCATATCCAACATCTTTCCCAGCTATAATTTTATAATCTCTCTGACTTCTAAGCTCATTAAATCTTTTCCAAATCACTTGAATTTTCCAAAAATCTTGAATTTTCTCACTCCCAGTGGAAGTAGCTCCCAATTGAAGTTGTAAATGGCACTGATCACATTAAAAAATGGCTTACTAACATTCCTACCTCTCCCCAGAGATTGTCAAATGGCTCCTTACCACACAGTCCCACTGTGATAGTAGCTGCCTAATTAGAATTCTGTGTAACTCTTTGAAAAAAAATTGTATACATTCTATTTTAATATGTTGTTTCCCTTGGATATTTACTAACTGCTGCCTCTGTTTTATATCTGTGGTCTCACAATGCCTAGTGACCATTTTTCTTGCAGACTGCTAGGAGCATGTCTCAATGTTGTAGTCACATTCAGCAGCTGAGCTTTGGTACATAACTTCTCATTTGGAAATAGGCGTATGAAGGCTGATGCAATTGTCAAATGCCATTTTACACAAAGTATACAGATAAATTAGTCATCAGAGAAAAAGTAATGTTTCTTATAAGAAAGGAGCTTCTTGTTGCAAAGAAAAGGAAAGAAGCATGACAAGCAGATCCATGCTCTCCTGCTCTATTATTAATGGAAAACATTTTAAAAAAAAAACAACAACTGATTTGCCAGCAAGAATGAGCAAAGATGTGAGGGGAATTTTGCCTCCTTTAAACGTATAATGCCTTCCAGTGCTTAACTGGAATGACAGAACTATTTATTGCTAATGGTGCCCTCAGTGCTCAATCTGCCCCTTCATGAATGAAGCATCTGCAGTGGAGCTTCAACAATTTATTGTCTGTAATGTTTTTGACACAAATGAGCTCTTTGAGATCTTTCAAGATCTTTCACAAAGTCTAAGCCAGGGCTCTTCAATCATCAGTTTCCTATAAGCCTATGGTACCTTTGAAATTTCTATGAAACCTTTTTTTTCTTCCAAAGTACATGTTTAAAGAAACATGATTCATCACTTCACTACATGACACAAAGCACATGGTTAAATTGCCTTCAGGATATTTAGTTCATAGAACAGATAGGTCTTATTTTTTATTTTTACCATTTCATTTTCTCATTTATTGTGCAATTTAATATGACCTTAAATTAATAAATTATTCGACATTAAAAGAGTTGGTAGCAGTACAGATCTCTGGCAGTATGACTTAGCTTTATCTTCTGTGATCTCTTTTAGTGATAAAACTGTTCCTGGATCTGAAGTAACAACAGTATTGCAAATGCATCCAAAAAGAATTTCAGAAGATATATATAAATCCACAGAATCATAGAATCATAGAATTGCTCAGGTTGGAAAAGACCTTACAGATCATCAAGTCCAACTGCTACAAGTCCAACACATTTGTCTTAAAATATATAAATGTGGTTTAGAAAGTGAATCATTTGATTGTACAGTGTACCTCACTTACTGTCATCTTTAATGTAATTTTTATATGCCTATATGGCCCAAAATGGAGTATTGTGTGGGAATATATGACTAAGGGAGGCTGAAATCCTGAGATACTGTCACAAGCGATAGTTTAGTGCTGTTGCTCATGTAGTTATCTGGACAGAGATTATTACTTCTAGAAATGAAAAAAAAAAAATTAATAAAACAACAATCAACTAATGTGTTTTGTTTATTTATTTGTTTATATAGCATGTGATAGTAAAATGGAATTTAGCTTGTACTGAAACACTGCTCACTGTTCTAGTCATTTTAAAATGCAGATTGCATTATAGGTAAGGTGCTTATCACTGGGAGCCTTGACAGTTTGATACTTAGCTCTATTGATGTTCAAGGAGGATTAAAATACAGCTGGCCTTCTCATATGTATGTGATATGTTATCTATGATATGATATGAAGGGCAACTAGAGTTATGAAGGGCTTGGAGAATATGCCCTATGAGGAGTGACTGAAGGAACTGGGGCTGTTTAGTCTGGGGAAAAGGAGGCTGAGTGGAGACCTTATTACTCTCTTTCAATATCTGAAAGGTGCTTACAGCAAGAGTGGGGTTGGTCTCTTCTCACTGGTGACAGGTGACAGGATGAAGGGAAATGGCCTTAAGTTACATCAGGGTAAGTTAAGTTTGGATATCACGAAACACTTCTTTACAGGAAGGGTTGTTTAGCACTGAAATAGGTTCCCCAGGGAGATGGCTGAGTCACCATCCCTGGATGTGTTTAAAATCCATTTGGATGTGGTGCTTAGGGACATGATTTAGCAGAGGGCTGTTAGAGTTAGGGTGATACGATTAAGTTGTAGTTGGACTCAATGATCTTTAAGGTCTTTTCCATCCTGAGTGATTCTATGATCAACAACTGCAAATTAGGCAAGTAGAGCAATTTTTAGAGTTAAGTATTCAATTATAACTGAATGCACATTTGGACAACATTGTCATGATGAAGTTAGAGTGCAGGAAAGGAATTCTGCAAACTATTTACATTGTGTGCATGTACTAAGTTTAAATTGTGCTCAGGTGTTCTCCACAGTCCTCAGAGGGCAAAATAATGATTACAGGACCTTGGTGTGTAATTCTGAATTAAAGATACTGCTGCACTTTTAGTTCTACTTTTTTTTTTTTTTTTTTGCCTGCAGAGAACTTTACTCACATCAGCTCTCATTTGTTTATCAGAACTTGGTCACCCAGTGAGGAAAACAGAAGAAAAAGGCAGCCCAAAATGCTGTTGCACAACACAGTATAGGTATCATTTCATGTCTCTCTGAAGGTGAAAATTTATATAAAACCATAAGTTGTTTTCCAGAGGGTACAGAAACACCCACTGTAATTCTGACAATATCTTAAAATCCAACAGTTCTTTCAAGTATGAATGTCGGCACAGTCTCAGTGGATATTTCCAGCCACTGTTTTGTCTCAAACATTGTGTTGTTGGATATAGTTTTTTATTAGCTCTCAAGCATAAGAATTCTCTTGAAAGTAACAACATTAGAAACTTCTCTTACAAGCAAACAGATGACACATAGTTTCCAACATTATTTTCTCTCATGACTATGCATGAATTATGGTCAGCAGCTGGTTGTATTCACAAGATAGATGTGGTATAATTCAGACATTAAAATACTGCATGAAAAGTGGGTGACAACACTATAAGGAAGGCTGAGGCTTTGTTGTGAGATGATGTCTACCTGGGTTGTGAAAAATTAGCTTTGCAGCAAATTCTGACATGTCAAATTTGATGATTTCTCAACATTTAATTGATACTGGTTGTTATCATTCATCTTCAGACAATTTTTATTATATTCAGAAGGAGCTAATATGTGTTAATATGAATTAATATGCATATCTTCATCTGTATCTAATTTGATTAGATGAATGCAAATCAGAGGTAAAGTGGAAAGCATTTCTGAGCATAACCTTTTAGAAAGATAGAATCATAGAATCACTAATGCTGAAAAAGACCTCCAAGACCATCCAGTCCAACCATTCACCTGTCACCAATATTTCCTACAAAACCATGTCCCTCAGTACAACATCTAAATGTTTCTTGAACACCCCCACTAACAGTGACTCCACCACCTCCCTTGTCACCCTATTCCAGCGCCTGACCACTCTTTCAGAGAAATAGCATTTCCTAATGTCTAACCCAAGTCTCCCTGGCACAACCTGAGGACATTCCCTCTAGTTCTATTACTAGTTACATGGGAGAAGAGGCCAACTCTTCACCTCACCACAACCTCCCTTCAGGTAATTGTAGAGAGTTGTAGGTTTCTTTCACACAGATGCAAGATATTCTGACTCCAGATGTTGCCACTCTACTGATTTCATTAGAGGCATAGATGGAATAAAGAAATCAGGAGGGACCCCTGCAGATTGCCTCTTACTATACCCAGAGGCTACTTCAAGTTGGATCAGGCTGCTCAGGGCTTTCTCCAGTCAGCTTTTGGAAAACAGCAAAGAAGTGAATCCCACAGCTGCCGTGTCAGCCTGTTCCAGTGAATGATTATGTTTTTCATATTACTCACTATATCATTATAAGCTTAGCATTTTGTTTTCTGAATTTTCTTGTGGATCAAGTATTACTCTTTCATAGAAGATCTTTTAGCTAATCATTGAAAGCAAAGGATATCTCAAGAGGCCGGCACTTTTCCTCAAGCCCAGAAGTTCATGATTAATCTTTCTGTATTTGCTGACACAAAATCTATTTGGATAGCTAACTTAACCCTCTGCAATATTAAATTTTGACTAAATTGATCAATTTCTGTCTTCTGCAAATTTTGCTACTTGACTGCTCACAGTGAATATAATTGCCTCAGTATACTATAACTTCCAGATAGTCTACTCCATGCTTTTTTTCAGGAGCTGAGTTCTGTAATATTTCGTTCCTGAATCCTGCTCAAATTTTAGCTATCTTTATATCATATCATGATTGCTTAGCTTCTGTAGTAACTTCTTTTGTAGAATATCACAGAAAATTTTATTTAAATCTAAATTAAATTTGTCTCTGAGTTCTCTTTTCTCTGACAGTAAACCCCAGGAAATGTGGTTTGAGAGTCATTAAAATACAGGAATGAGGTCTCTGTGACGTTGTTTTAACAAGGGCTTCTCAATAGAGAATTGCAATTTAAAATGTATGTATTTCTAAAAATACTCGAAGTGCTATGTGTGAGACCTAGATCCAGCAAGGAAAAGAGGAAGACTAGAGAAAAGATGTTAAAACTGAGAGGAACAGGAAAGTTCATAAGACTTAGACATAACATTTGTGTCAGACAACTGGGTCTCCATTTGAAGACCTGTGGATTAAGATGCCAAATTCTGTTTCCCTGTTCTAAAGAAGACATCTGATTATGATTAAGCTGTCAGTCTGAGATGCATAGGCAGTACATTAAATGCTGTTTCACACTAAATAAGTTCTGCTTCAGGTGAAGCCCAAATGCAGAAGCTCAAATGTAGCCTGACAAGGCAACCTTTCTAACTCTACAAGGCTCACAAGAAAACAATACACTTACAGTTCTATTGGAGTCTTGATGGTCTTCTTTTTTTGAGGTAGTGCAAAAGAAGTTAAAAAACAACAGCTGGTAAGAAGCTTGAAAAGTGAAGGCACAAAACATTAAAAGAAATATAAACAGAACAAGAGACAGTAAAACAGAAGATACACTGGAAAAAGAGAAGAGGGAAGACAGGGGAGTAAACAGTAACAGAAGAGAAATGTAGAAAACATCATATCATTAATCCATTCCAAGGGACTCCTGCTGGAGAGATTTGCATAAGAATTCCTACAGGTGGCTGAAATTGCACACTTTTAAGAATAAAGGTTTTACAGAAGTATATTAATGCTATTAATCATTTAATGCAATTGATCACTATTTTCTTGACTGAGGTCAGTGGGAATTTCACCATTGATGCTTTGTAGTTTGCCTTTTACTTTCAAAGTATTAATGTTGAAGTGAAAAATATCAGACAAAAATTATCCATTGTACAAACAATGAGCCTAAAGACATAAAGTTCAAGATATTTTTGAAAAACTTGATTAAAACAACATTGCTTTTTTCTACTTCCAATAACTGTTGCTGTTATTGAACTGAGAAGATAGATTTTATGCCAGTGGAAATAAGTGTTAGGATAAAAAAAATGAGAAGACTATGATAAGGCTAGCAGAGGAGAAAAAAACAACAACCCTAAGATGTCAGCTTTAGTGCAGGTAGTCTGCAGTCAATGTCATGGTACCTGCACAATTAAGGACAGCCTATTGTATTTTATAGCTTCACATAAAAACAGGAGGACTCATGGGAGCTACACTGCTAAGATTCTATTTCTCATGTGAAAAAGTAAATGACCAACATGTATTTCACAAGCATTATTATCCTATTAAATAAAGATAGCACTCTGCTCTCTTAATTTTTTTGTATACTAAGGTATCTGTTTGGAAAACTTCTATGCACATACATATATTTTTATGTAAAAAAGTTAGTACTCTTAAATCTACTGAATGTTTTCAACAATATAGCCAAGCTTACTTTAACTGTAGTTAACTACAATCTCTCACATCATTTGGTATCTGTTGATTCATTTAGTTGATTTCTGCTCAGAACAAGTAGTATAATTTTCAGTGAGAACAGTGCCTAATGTAGTATGTTTAAATACATTTTAAATTCTGTCTATTTGTATTTTACACTGTTTAGTTACTTGTGTTACAGTTTCATAAAGGCATTTTTATTGTTTCTTTCTGAAAATTGCAATATATTTCTGCTGTTTATAGTCCTTTTTCCAGTTTTGTTGTTCTTCTTTCCACATAACTGAGCAACTCAATGTCCTTCCCCTCGTGAGAGGCCCAAAAGTCAATACAGCACTTGAGGTGCAGCCTTACCAGTGCCAAGTACAGAGAGATGATCATCTCCCAGCTCATGCTGGCCACACTGTTCTTGATATAGATGAAGATACCATTGGCCTTCTTGGCCACCTGGCACCCTGCAGGCTCATTTTCAGCCAGCTGTTGATCAGCACCTCCAGGACTATTTCTGTCAGGCAACATTTGAACCAGACTTCCCCAAGCCTGTATTGCTGCATTGTGTTGTTACTACCCAAATGCAACACATGGCACTTATCCTTGTTGAATGTCATTTTTATTGGATTTGGCCCATTGATCCAGATCCCTTTGCAAAGGCTTCCTATACTCAAGAGCATTAGCAATCCTGCCTTACTTGGTGTAGTCTGCGAACTTACTGAGGATATACTCAAACCTCTCATTCTGATCATTGATTAAAATATTAAACAAAAGTGGCTTAAGGATTGAGCCCTGGGGAATGCCACTGATGACAAGTTACCAACTGAACTGAACTCAGTTTGCTAGAACTCTTTGAGCCTGGCCACTCAGCCCCCTCTTCTCCCAGAGAACTGCACATCTGTCCAAGCTATGTGTAGCCAGTTTCTATTCAGGATAATTCCATGAAAAACACTTACACCTTTTACTAAAATTCAGGTAAATAACAACCACAGCCTTTTCCTTCTCATCACAGAAAAAGATCAACTGGTCAGGTAGGACTGTCCCTTCACAAACACAAACTGACTTGTTCTGACCACTTAATTTTCCCATCTTTGCTGCATGATGACATTCAAGATGATCATACCTAGACACAATATGTGTAACTCCCTCTGGCATGAAACAGGTCATGTTTCGAGATTGAAGATCATACCTTCATGATTGAAGCTACTTGCCATATTGCAGTTTTGTTCATTTCCCGATTTTTTTTTCTCTTCAAAATTCCGTGAGAAATTTAGACCCGGAAGATTTCTTGAAACTCTGTTCACGTCTGAAAATCAGATAAATAACAAAAATATCATGTTTGACATGAGGTCAATCATTAACGCAGACAAGGAAAATTCAAAGAGAAGAATGCCTACTATCAATATATTTTCCAAACACTTTTATAGAATACACAGAAATATTTACAGGGGACTTATAAGGAAACAGGAATCATTTCTACTGTTGATTCATGATTGTAAAAATGGCGAAAAAGGAACAGCTGAGTGAATAATTTGGTCAACATCCTTTCCTCCCTTATACACAAACACGCTTAATTGCAGTGTGTTGAGAAAGATACTAATTATTCAGCCTGCACAGTTTTGGTTAACGCATTTGCAAAATGGAAATCAATAAAACCTGATGTTTTGGAAAAAAAGAATGCTCTAAGCTCTTTTGAACATTTTTCTTCTAACCATATTAACTGAATATGCAACTTGGCATATCATATTAGAAATGATTGGTTAGATCAATGAGGAAAGCGATCTCTGTTTTTGCAGATTTCTTCCTTTGTAAATGCAATTTAAAAGAAGGATAGCATATAAAATTGGAAGACTCTCTTGTTCTTGTTTTCTCAATTATGAAATGATACATTAAAACATATCTTGTGGGCGCTGTTTATTACTGGAAAGACATGTAATTCTTCTCATTATTATTATTTTTTTTAAGTAAAACATTCACTAAATAGCTGTTATATTGAATAAATAATACAAAACACATACAGAGAAAAGTACCATACTTGCAAAGTAAACAGACTTTTGATTATATTGCTTTCGAAGTGATAGGAAATAAAATTGCTGATATTTCTCAATAATTATGGGTCCCATAGGTATTTTCTTCTCCCTAAAACAGAGGAGTAAACAAATGCACTGAGTCATTACATTTTTGTAATGACTTGCAAAATCTACTGCTTTTAGAAAAGATTGTTGGGCAAATGAGCATACTGGTCTGAATGGAGAGCTCTGACTCAAAAGTACTTTAGATCTGCTTTACATAGTTGCAGGGAAAGAGCAGAGAATTTAGGACTCTTTAAAATCTCACAAACACTCTTGGTAGCAGTACTTCTTTTTCATACAGAAGATAATTTTGAAGGTAGATGTAATCAAATATCATGAATGTAATTGAAACGAGTTTGCAGCCTTAAGAGATTATTGCAAGAAGTGCATTTATAAAGATTTAATTCAGTGTACATAAAAATTAAATTTAAGTGATAGTTTGGATACAATGTGGATTGTACAGTACTCTGGATTTTGTCATAAGAATATTTAGTATTCAAATTGCTGGATTCAAGATATTTTCATCTGTTATTTGGGAAACTGTTTAACTTTTTAAAAATAAGGAGAACATTGTATTATTATATCCTATAAGCATTATTTATTTATTTATTTATTTAGTACTGAAGGACTGAGTCAAAAAACTGAGGGAAAGAATTATTTACCTGACTTAACTTGAACTTTTGGGATATGAATATGTGTATATATTTACGAGTGCACAAATATATAGGTTTATTGTACATATGTATACACACACACGTACGTATACATATAAACCTGTACATTCCATATCCTATGGGATAATTTTGTCCTTACAGCCCAGAAAGCCAAGCATATCCTGTGCTGCATCAAAAGAAGTTGGGCTAGATGTCCTTCAGAGGTCCCTTCCAACTCTAATGATTCTATGATTCTACAACAATACTGCTATACTGCTAAACCTGCCTGCTTCTGGAGTCTGAACTGAAATTACTCTTGTTAATATAATAATATAAACTAACATATGCTCATATTTGCTAATATAGTTAGGTACTATGCACCTTAAGAATATTCGTTGAATAAATATATTTGAGAAAGAATGGTTGGTCTTGCAGCTTAATTTCTAGCTGATGTTGATGAGCATAGCAATTTCGATTATTTTTCTGTATTTTGCCAAGCTAACTAAATGCACAAGCTTCTGATTTCTGACTCTCACACTAGAGTTCGAAAACTTTCCCCTGTGTGGATAGTAGTCATCTACTTCTAACATCCAAACACACCGAGGGAGCACATAACTGGGAGCAGTCAAAAAATCCAAGCATTTCTGATAGCCTGTAATGAAGTGCAAAATGATCTCAATTAAACTCAGTTTAAAGGCAGGAAACTCACGCAAAGATGTTGGAAGTGTCAATGTGAGACAGTAAGCAGACAGCTGGATGCTTAACACAGGTCAAGCCCCAGCTGTTCACATGATGCTATGGAAGAACAAGGTTTTGATTATCTATTCATGTTATAGATGCAGTGCACGTTGATCAGTTTGTTGTTGGTGACTTGGTGACTAAACCAATATGAGACAAAAGATACTTCTGGTAAAATTGTTTAGTTTTGTATTGTTTTTTTTTTCCATAAGAAAATCTAGAGGCAAAAAGAGGTGCAGCCCTGATGGAGAGAGTAATAGGAGATACTGAATGAAGGGAGGAGGTCCAAAGCAACATTTCCAAGTAATTTTTATTGTCTTACTACCTCATAAATGCAGTACTTACATGTGAGCTTACCTCAGGAAAATATTTGTATTTCCTTGTAAGGATTTCTCTGAGAACGGTACACCCAAATACCACCTGGCTTCAGTTTCTGTTTTTTTTTTCTTTCTTCATATTTTGCAAGTCTTATTAACTATATCCCTTGCCAGTTTAGCTGAACTGTTTAATATCTCCTTTTTCAAGCAGAGGGAATTTTTAATGCTAGCTTAGAAATACTCATATGGATTTGTCGCTTTTGAAGCTCACATTAGATTTCAGTTATATTTGGGTTTATTTCCTTGATATTTAGGGAAAATATGCAGCAATTTCCACACTAGTTCTAATCACAGGAAGATTAAAAAAATTATTTCTTGTGTCCCTGTTATAGTTACACTTATGTAACAAGGCTTTCAGAGGTCATCAAATACTCTAAAATTAAAACATAAATATTTTTCATTTTTTTCATATAAGTAATGATGATGATTATTATTACTACTATTTTACAACAGCTAAACATTTACTAAGGAACAAAAGACATAGATCTGGCCTGACCTAACCAGGAAATGTTATGTAGAAGGATTAGCAGGAGAGTAAAATACAGCTGGGTCTTATATACTGGGGATTACTCTCTTGCATACTGGGCAGAGTGTTATAAATGATAATTTTTTCCAGTATAAATCTCTAACCATTTTTTTCTGTTTTATGTCTCAGGAGTATAAAAAGAAGAATGAAATCTGATGAAAGGTTGAAGCTCGAGAGAATATTTTAGCAGCCACTAAATCATTCTTCCAGCACACATCATAATTCTTAGAAAGTAATAATATCCTTTAGTTTGAAGAATAAGGTATGCAGGAATTGACAGTGGAGAAGAAATATTTCCTTTGGACAGGTTATTCCATGGTAAACTTTCCTGAATCTTTTTGTTCAGTAAAACATCTGCTATACTAAATAATCATTCTTATGACTCCCAGTATAAATCTTCCATTGTACATGATAGCAAACAGCATTTATAAAACACAATCCAGATCTCCATTTCAGACATCATTAATTCAAGGCAATACATATTTACATGCCAGGCCCACTCCCACTGTATGAATACATTAAAAATAATTCCTCAGCTGCCCCATCTTGCTTCCTTTCAGCATTCAGCTGTTAAAGCCAATTGAACTACAGGCAGCACAGATATATGTTTGCTAGAGAGCCTAGTAGACCTGAAGTTCTCCCTGTCCCAACCTTACTTATTTACAGTGACCAAGGCAATAATTTCTACCATGGCATGTGACATGGTCACCAACTCTCAGATCCTGATCCAAAGAAGGATTAAGTCCTCTGCTTCTAAAATTGATTGTAATATATATTTCTATCAATCACCCAGCTTTAAGTTATGGTTTATGCCATGCAAAATAGGTGACCAACATTTCATGAAAGAATTTCTCCTCTACCACTTCTTTAGGACGAAGTAATGGGACAAAAGTAAGCAGATCAGTTAGCAAATCAGTTAGGTTTTGGGACCCCATATCACCTATGTGGCAAACATGGGGACAAATTTGATTTCTGAGGAGATTTAGTGTAACCCCTGTGCTAAGCATTCCCATCTTGTGTGTGGTTTCAAGCTGTTCAAAATCAGTTTACCACTACTATCAAGAAAGCAAAGTTTTTAGTATATTACACACTCCTGAGCTGTAGTCTAAAACTGCTCTTCATTTCGTTTCTTTGGATATTTTTTAGTGTGCGTTTGCAGGGGGGATTTACTCCAAAATCAAATAATTTTACCAAAGAGGAAAACAATTGGCTGCTAGATCTCAGGTGAATCTGAAACAGAAGTAAGACTGCCATCTAATATGGAGTTGAAGATCAGCTCTGTATTATCTAGCTCTGACAGAGGGAATTAATCTTTTTACGACATGTACGAGCGCTGAGTGTAACTGTTTTCTCTGAAGTTACTTACATCTCCTGTAGCTGTGCAGCAATCTGGCTCTCTCGTGGGGAAGAAACAGGTATGTAAGAGTAATCCCAGATCTATGACTTATAGTAGTCTGCAAATGTCATTCATCTCCCAATAAAACATTTCCCAGGCTAATGTGTTTCGAATTGGGATTATAAACTGTCCAACAAAACTCAATTAATGGAAGTGCAGAGACTGGCTGGACATTTTACGCAGTTCAATATTCAGCATGCATAAAAGTGAAGGGATCATTAAATCTAAAAAATCTTTGTTCTGGCATGCTGCAGCTGGGCCTGCTGGACCTACATACATCTGGGGGGTGATTTGGAAGAAGTAAGCTATGCATTTTTATAGCATCTATGTTGAAAATTTGAAAGTTAAAATTAATAATGTATTTAGTACGCAAATCTTAGACTTTTTCTTTAGCTCTGGCTAATGAAGATCATCCTTGGTGTAGAAAGTGAGGAGGCAAGTGCAGATCTTTTCCAAATAATCTTTTCACATCCAAATGTATGGTTGTGATACATTTTGTGCAGTATCAAGTAGTTTTACCTTATCTTGGGCACTATCAGGGAGAATATCTTTTCACTGTGGCTGTCTCTAAAGGGTGAACTCTGGGACTTACAAATCACAAAATAATCCTGATTTAATCAGCAGTGCATTCTGTATGTCCTGTGCCAGATCTGAGATACAGTCCAGAGTCACAGCCACAAAAGTGCATTTGGTAGAAACAGGGAGACAGAACCTATGACAAGGAAACACACACAGATCTCTTAATAAGTTACTGCTACTAAGCTATACTGATTTTCAAATTGATGGAATCCTGCTTTAGTGCTGCATAATGCTTTTTATCACTTATCTGTAAGAATTACAGAAAACTCTGATTGTCAGTATCTTGTACTGCTGAAGACATCCAGATTTACAACTTATAAACACCCAGAAATAAGAAGCATTATAACATACATCTTTGAATACCAATACAGTTAGGCACGTTATCCTTGATGCCTGTTACATGTGTGTGTGGCATACTGGGCTACACCAAGATAGGATATTCACCAGAGTTTCAATAAAACTTTGTTGGTCTCATAGGTGGTCTGTATTTTGAAAATAATACAGTCTGATGTCCTCAGGTTTATCCCATAATAATTATTCCAGTCCAAGAAAGGGAGAAGATCCAAGAATCACTAGAAACAAGAACTGGATAGAAAGAAGAGGCCCCCTAACTTAATCTCTTATTACATTTGTTGTATCCTAAAAATCATCAAGGCTGGAAAAGATGTTCGAGATCTCTAAGACCAAACATGAACACGGCCTACCAAATCCCATCACTAACCCACATCTTTAATGCTACATCCACACATCACTTAAATGCCTCCTAAGAATGGGAACTCCACCACTTCCTTGAGCAGCATGTTCCAAGACTTGATCACTCACTTTGTGAAGAGGTTCTTCCTAACATCCTGTGTAAACCTTCACTAGTGCAATTTGAGACTGTAAAATTGGAAAAACTCTTTGTCACGCATGAGAAAACTCACAAAAACATAACACTATCCATTTTATGACTGTGAGATATTTTTAAATGAAAGAGAATATCTGTTGAATATCCCAAAGTATCTGGAAGTATACTTGTGAGAAATCTGGCTGCCTCCACACAGAGCAGCATATTTCTGCTATCCTCTGAGAGCATTTGAAACAGGCTCCCTATTACTGGCTGACAGCTGGCTCATCAAGAGTAGTTCATTGAGGTTTTAGCACTTCCTCATAGGACTTTGTGACAGTACTGGCAGGAACTCCCATGTCTATTTCTCAATAATGTTATTTTCAGTAAGATAACTTTAATGTCAACTCAGCTTGAATTACTTCCTGTTATGAAAACACAACTGAAAGGTCTTCAAGAACTGAACAACTTGTACTGCATTTATTATTCAAATTATTCAAATGATTTGCAAAACATATTTATGGTTTAGTTTCTCAAAATATGTATGTGTACACATATATGTACAAATAAAGACATCGGAAGTAGTTTTGTCTTCTCTTAATCACTGGTAGATCCCTTACAGTTGAAAATAAATGATTGCAAGATACCATGGACTGTTTTGCTTCTGTAAGAAACCTCTACAACTGTACAAGTGCACTTTACACATTTTGGGGTACATGGTGACTCTCAAGTTCACAAAATTTGTGTTCTTATTATCCATCATTACCCTTTTCCAAAGGTGATTGCAGCAAGAATGGGGTTGGTCTCTTCTCACTGGCAACAGGACAGGGGGAAATGGCATTAAGTTGCACCAAGGTAAGTTTAGGTTGGATATCTGGAAACACTTCTTTACAGAAAGTGTTGTTAAGAACTGGAATAAATTCCCCAGAGAGGTGGTTGAGTCACAAGTCTTGAATGTGTTTTAAAACCATGTAGGTGTGGTGCTCAGGGACACAGTTTAGTGGAGGGCTGTTAGAGTTAGGGTAGTACGGTTAGCTTTACAGTTGGACTTAATGATCTCTAATGTCTTTTGTAACCCGAGCAATACTATGATTCCAGTCAAATCACTCTGGAAGCAAGAAAACAGGCACAATATTTGGTGTATGATTACCCTTAAAAGTAAGTAGATAAATAAATAAATGGGGTTACAGATTTCTACGTCAGAAAATAATTTCCAGGCATTTTTTTCTGACATCATCTTATTCATTATTAATGAAGTGAAATAGTGAGCTGGGTTGGAAATCAGTCACCATATAAATATGAAAATTGAAGCATAAGCTTATGTTTTTGTATGCAAAGTGTTCCAGAACCATATACATTTGCTGGTGTGACAGCAATTCAGTTCAGCCTCTTTTTTTCTGGTAGAACATTCAAAAGAAAATTTTAAACAATGCCATGCTGTCACAGACATTAGTGAGCTTTGGGTTGGATGTTCAAAAACTGGATAGAAAGTGAAACTGGATGGTGAAGGGAAAAGCAATGTCAATTTTTGTGCTACTAACTGGTCATAATCAATTGCCAGCTTTGGGAAAACCAAATGTCATTAAAGGCACACAGCAGAATGCTTGAATTGCAGAGAAAGAACAGTTGGAAAGTCTGAGACATGGCCATACCTTCAGGTTATGTGGACATCTCTATGTGGTCTCTGAAGTTCAGGGTAACCTGAGGCACAGCATCCAAATTTCACTTCATTTTTGTAGAGAACTCGATCAGACAGGAAGGACTTCAGACATCTTGTCTAACTGATACTGGTCATGTGATGTTGTCATAAAAGAAAGTGAAATATATGAAGACTATGGAATGGGAACATTACTAAAGCCATTAACATTAAGAAGATATGCAAAGTTTTCTAATTTCAGTGGGATTGAGATAGCACCATTTGCAAGTGTCTGCAAGTGTCCATAAACTATGATTTCAGTCACTAGATTTACAGCAGCAGTTCCCTCTTCTCCCATTGTCAATGGTTTAGCAATGTCTATATTTGCCAATCTTTGTCTCTCTGTCTGAGACAAATACAGTTTATGTTGCTTCTCCTATTGCTGCAGTAGTTCCAAAATCATTAGACCAAAGCCAGAGACCAATTAAGCTTGATGTTGTAAGTGAATGTTTTTGCTCTAAAGACCACATGAATAATAATAATTAAAAAAAAAAAATAAAAAAAAAAAAAAAAAAAAAACCAACGAAAAACACAATAGAAAAGGGAGAGAAAATACGGAGCTCGTGTCATTATTTACATTTCACAGAAGAAAAAATATTGTATATACTAGAGACACATTTAGATACATTGTAAACTAAAGGCATTGGTAAGTGTAGAGCTGGGAGACGATCACCTGCGATTCAGTGCCTAAATAGAAGACAGTTCCTCAATTTGTGCATCCCATCAACACCTTTTTAAACTACTCTCTGTTGAACTTTGCAGGAAGTGACTTGCAAAACAAAGATAAAATATATTAGTTGTTATGGTATCATAGTCACATTCCTGTTTTCCAGGGATCTTATTGCTTACAGATACGGGACAAGAAGAATAATTACCTTCACAGTTTGGAAGTACCTTAGTACAACATTAGATACAGATATCTATGAAATACATTTTCTATATATTTTTTTTTCCCCACAAAATATTTCTTTCAGTTAAAGTCTTGGATTTTCCTGGCACTGATTATTTTGCCTATTCCTAGAATAACTTGTTTTGTTCTTTCACAGGGCGTGTAACAAAGGTTTCTCTGAATTCAGATAAAGACTGAATATGTCTCTAGACAAAGGCTATTTACATACAGGACAACACTGAATCCTTACAAGAGTAATTTGACTGGGCTTTCCCATGTTTCAATGCAGCCATTATTGAATGTTGCATTGAATCCCTGCAAGCAATTCCCCATGTTCCTTCCTATACTCCTGCCTTTGGAAATGCTACTTCAAGCTGGACGCCACATGTTCCTACATTCTGACACAGTTCTTCCACCTGGGAAGACAGCAATAAAAACGGATACAGTTGATATCAGTTGGCAGAGCTCAGAGAATAATAATAGTAATAATAAAAGATAGCAGAAAAGCTTTATTCTGGAGTTGTTTTCTGGACATCTGCAGCCAGATGGTCACCTCAGGGAATTTTCTGGAGATTGCTATGGTTCGAGCTATGTCTCCACAAGAAGCATGTTTCTGGTATATGGTAGGCTTGGTTTTCTCTATTTCCTGGTAAAGAAATGGTCTTAAAGGAAACACACCTTACAGCACCTCACAAGAGTAAGCGACATGCATACAGTCTGTTTTTATATCAGATGCAAAAAGTCTGGCTTTCTTTTTAGTAGTTTCCAATGAGATTACAAAAGCAGATCTACTACTTACAAATGTGAGCAGGAATAAACTTGCAGTATACAGCTTAAACCCAAATACAAACTATACTGCCTGGTAGACCAAACTGGGGTCTACTGAAATTAACATCCCTGACTAGCTGCATCATATTGAAGGTAGGACAGCCTGCATCTCTCTAAATAACAACAACAAAAAAGTTAGAAAGTTTCTCTCCCTTTTCTTAAAAAGAACATTATTCTTTTTTCATAGCGTTACTTTGGGTTCAAAAAGCACTCCCAGAGACAGTCAGCTAGCCTCTCTGCAATACAGGGAAATACATCACTCCTTTCAGAAATGGATAATAAACACCTAATTACATTTAGCCATACTGATTTTATTTTAAGCCATTCCTTGAGATCGACAAATACACAAAATGGCATAAAACGGCTTTAAAATTCAGAAAATAACTATCATATATAAAGTCTTCTTAAAAGCTTTCACTGAGTTTGGCTGCAGAGGAACACATTTAAGAAATATCACATCAGGTTCAGTCCTCTGGTTTTTACCTAGCTATTTTCAACTTTTATCTCTGTTGTTTTTCTCAGACTCTATCTTTCCCTCTTCAGTGCTGCTTTCCTTTGATGTCCGCGTTTTGAAACATCAGAAAAGTTAAGAGACTGTGTTCTGCCTTTTACCATGCACCCCAAAGATCCTGGAAACCCCAGGGATCTTCTAATAATAAACAGCAGCTTTCCAATACAGAAGGTGTCTTTGGGACAGATTCTACTGTGAATGAATTTCTGTTTCTTTAGTGGTTCTGTACAGACAACTGCAGTTTTCTTCTACTTTCACGGACACTTTCAAACCATTCCTATTCACTGCAACTCAAACCATCTACTGTGTATTAAAAATGTCAGTATTTGGCCCCCTGGCTGTTAGCATGTCCATATTTTGCAGCAGATCTCTCTATTCCTTTTCTTTTGCCTTATCTTCTTTCGTGATTCTGAGACTGTTTGTTGTACACTATACAGAAAATAAATCTTTATTTGGAGTCCTTAAGAAATGAATTGTGCAATGCAGTTTTATGGCTCCAGTAAAAGTTCCATGTATCCAATCCTACATTTTCTTTTAGGCACTTCTTAGTTTATCATTGCTAGTAAGTGTAACAAAGCTATTCTCAGGATTCTTGTAGTAATAGTCTCAGGTTATACACTTCCAATTATCACAAAATCATCACCTCTAACACACTTTATTTTTGCAAAGCTCAAATGAATAAGAGAAGATATTATTCCTTTGTATGTTTAAGAAAAAAGGCAGAATAAGCCTGGAATACTAGAGTTAAACTAACTTTAGCTTGAGCTTCTTTTGAAATGAACTGTTTATTCCCAACTTGGGTGTTGTTATATGCATCATCCTCTGATAATGTTTATCACCGTGAATAACACTACTGAAACAGAGCTTGCTTTCATTTCCATATGTAGTTGCTCTATTACTCTTTTATTTGAAAAATCATTGTTTTTATTGGCTTTGGCAGAGGAAATTTAACCATATATATAGCATTTACTAGAAGGTAAGAGTCTGTCCTCTTATATGTGCAACTTAATCTGATTACTAAACAAAGGTCTGATTTTTCCGTAAACGAATAATTTTTGCTAAATACTTGTTTATCCTTTTGCAGTTATTAAATAGGGGCCCACCCACACGACTGTTGCCCCCCCCCCCCCCCCCCATTTTTCCTTCTTTTTTCTCCTTTTACTGCCCTGACATTTAACACTATCCTTGTGTATCTGTTCCCATAGAATGTTTTTTTTAGGTCTTGGTGTTGATTCTGTCTGATAGCTTTGATGAGTAAAAGTTTGACTCATTCAGTCAGATCCTAAATGTACAAAACAGATGTCTATTTGATGCTAATTGGCATAGAGGTCTGTTTCAGACAATTACGAACTTAGGCCAACTCTGGCACCAGTGTGGACTGTTTTTACCCTCATCCTCCAGATGTCCTATAGTTTCATATGCCCACCCAGTAATGTTAAATAGCATGGGATACAATTACTAAATTGTTGGCAAGTTTTAATTACTTTGTGCTCATTTTCCAGATAAATGAATTTTTCAGCCTGCAGTATTTTAAATAATTGTATGGTTAACATAAGCATAAAGTCATTCTTTTAAGATTTAGAAAAACATACACCACATATGCTTTCTCACATACTCATGCATACCATTTGTACTTTGTTCACCTTCCATCTCTTCAACACACAACAATTATGCAGAGGATAATATCCCTGTGTCAGCCACGAATAATTTGAGCTTTCCTCTACTCTGCCACCATATCTTCTTTGAGTTGCTCAAAAGATCCTGAATATTCAGTCTGCAAAGCAGGGATCCCTTCTGCTTCAGCTTCTGGTTCTGCTTCTGGTACATGGACTTCACGTTGCTGAGTTTTATTCTTCTGAAGAGGCAAAAAGGTCCTATACCAGTGCAGCAATTGAATGGGACAGCTGATTAGTTCCAGGTTCTATTAATTAGATATCAATAATTGCTTTGTATGCTAGTTCTCTTTCTGGTCAGCTCTTCCTATAGCCTTATTGATATTATACCTATTGACAGTATAGAGCAATGAAACATTTCTATAAAAGGATAATTTTCTATAAAAGGAGTATACAGAGGAGTATTCCCACCTGAAAGAAGATCAATCAACTGTTCAGTTCAATTCTGCAGTTAGAGTAAGACCAGTTTTGCTCTTTTCCATAGTTATTGCAAAAGCATAGTAATCAATTCCTCAGATGAATGAGCAGTGATACTTGCTAATTCTGAAAGATGTTTGCTTTCTTAGCTGTTCTTGCTCAGTAACAAGCACTTAGAAGTTCCCCCAGGGCTGGGTGAAAAGTGGAAAAATTAGAAATAAACATATGTTAATTAGTCTCTTTAGAAATTCTTTGCACATGCTACAATTAAATTACTTGTAGTTGCCTTGAAGAAAGTTAAAAGACTGTCCTTATTATAACGGTTTCTTAATTGCTCTTTACATTAGAAATGGGAAACAGCTGCATATGTTTTTTTTTTTTTTTTTTTTTTTTTTTTTTTAAGTTGCTTTTTGTTAAAGATGAAGTTTGGTAACTGGTATGAGATCAAGCATATCAGGAAGAAAAGGAAGACTGGACATAATAAATAGTCACATTTTTAACATTTCAAACATTCCCCACAGGAAAAATTATAGACAGAAGGAGCACGATAAATTTGACTAATCTTTTTAATGCAGATCTGAGACTAAACCATGCAGCAAGACATTTCCCCATTTGTGGGTAATTATGGCAATTTTGGCAGATGTTCTGGAGACCATGAACTTAATTTTATTGTCTGGTGCATGTAATTTATAAGCTTTCATAAAAACATTGATTAAAATAAACAGAACCAGTCCTACTGATTTCTATGAGTAGACCATGGGTATCAAACAGACTTGTCTAGAGGTTGTCTTCGCAAAAAATGACAACATATTGTAAAATAGATAACTTTTTTATCTACTTTGTTTTATAATATATATATAGTTGCTTAAAAAGTTGCAAGAAAACTTTAGAGTAGTGAGAAGAAAGTAAGCAAATTGAATTTAAATCCTTGCCAAGGTAATTTCAGCAGCCATAAAAAGTTAAATATTCTATATGAACATCAACAGATAAAAGACAAAAAAATCTTCTAGAGAGACTGAGAGCTTGGTTTATTCTATTGCAATTTAGTGTTATGAACATCAAACAACACCTCTGGTTACTCTGGCCTTCAGAAACGGAATCTCTTTTCTGAGAAGAACAGATGAGTCAAAAGGAGAGTAATAGTATTTTCTTATTTTCCCAGGCAGAGAAGAGGATTAATCCACTTGTCCTATATTTTGGTAAATCTTACTACCACAAGAATCATTCTGGGGGTTCCTACTTCCATGTTTTAAAAATCAATTTCATTGCATTGTGTTTTGAGTGAGGAAAAGAGCACAGCCACTTTCTCCAGTTGCTTTGGTTCTGGACCACACCTACCTTACCCATATCAGTCTGATTCCTGTAGCTGGCACTAAATTCCACTCACATTTCACCCCCCAGTAGCTGGCAATTAATCTTTTCATGTCACACACACACAAGGTCACAGTCACACTCGATTCCCAGCAGTAGTTGGTCTGGGAGCACATATAATTCCCATCCAAGTTGCTGGGAGTAGAAGACTCACACTTGTCCCAGTAAACAGCATTGAGACTCCCCCACTTGCTCACATCACAGACCCTGTAGGCTTACACCTCATGTCTGAATCCAGTAGCTGGCACTAAATCTCAGTCCTACACACGAGACACACCAACGGCCTGTCTGCTTCCCAGACCTGACTCCAGTAACTCACTGGCCTTTGTTCACTCACACACCGCTCTCACCAAGAGCTGTCACATTATCCTTGTAGGGTGCATACACACAGAAGAGAGTGTGAATACACAGAGAGTTAAGGGGAGATTCATTGAGAAAACATAAGACAGGACAAACTGTAGTGATCCAGTGCAGGTCTCAGCTAGAGGATAAGTGACTGACAAGCCTAGTTTCACATGTATCGCTCATTTATACCCTTTTCTACCTATCCTTCTATGTTTGTCCTTTCCTTGCATACCTTTCTGAGGTTGTTGAGCTCTGCATTTTCTGCACTCTCCCAATCTGATCAGCTTCAAAATCCAGGCTGATCTTCCTGGAAACAGTGTCTACATTGTGATAGGCCATCAGTTAGTCTGTTTGAAAGAAGTGATTCTTGCCATTGTCTCAAGTTTTCTTTGTCAGATCTGTGTCTCAGCATTTTCATTACCGTTCCCCCTTTAGTTATCATTCTGATGTAGAAATCCTCACTTAGATAACCTTTCTTTTATCAGTATTCTCACACTCCATCTCTGTATTTCTCAATTTGTACAACCAGCCAGGTTTCTATCTGGTCAGTGTCTCCCTGTTTACAAGTTCTCAATCATACGAACCCAGCTGAAATAGACATTCCCACAGTCCTAAATGTCCACATCAATTAATCTGGCTGACCAGACTTTGTTCATGTCACTACTTGCCTTTCTTATTATTCCATGTTGCACTGGAAAAAAATACTCGACTGGACTCCCTGGAACAAACGCTCTCCTTCTCCATGCCTTTTCAACATTGTAGAATAGCACTGTTAGTATTCTATCAAGAATAGAATAAGAGAGTGAGAAACCCACAGTTTCCAGTGTGCTGAAGATATGGTCCACAAATAAAAGCTTGTTGAGGTGGTAATGGACAGCCCAGATTTTTTCAATCAGAGGAATAACGGTTTTCCTTCATTAACTCATTCAATCACAAGTAGACATGTGTGGCCCAGCAGTCTTTATCAACATCTCTACTTACATAGAATGTATTCACATAAAGGTAAATAAGCCTAACATATCTACTGATTTGAGAACAATTTGGCCTTATGCAAGACATCGTGTTGTGCTGCATTATATATAAAATACATATATATATTGATTGGATATATACTGGTGTGCCTCATAGTGAACAAGTATGATAACCTTGCAAACAACAAAGCAATCCTACAGGACAAATATGCATGTCTTCACCCAGACCAGGCATCACTGTGATCAAGATATTATAGCTCCAAGATGATGCCATAAGGAAACAGCTCTTTCAAAGATGAACAAAGCACCTGTGAAATCTCTGTTGGCAAATCCATCACCTTTCTTTTCCTCTACTCTGTGTCCTACAAAAAAGATAAAATATAAAGCTAGTTGAACGCTTACAAACTTTTCTGTTTCCCTAAAATTTTCATCAGAGAATCAAAGCTCTAAGAATTCATAGTTCAGAGTTCCAAAGAGTCAATTGGACACCTTATAAAAAAAATGGGACTTTAACTCCAAATTCTAAATGTATGATGAGTGTGAGGAATATCAGCCCTTTAAACCTCAACCCATGCAGCAGTGAAATTCCCTGATAAGTTAATAAAATTCTCTCATGATGACTCTCATTTTAAGACTGCAAGAACAGAATTCTTTCATGCTTCCCCTTCATTTTCACCTCATTCAAGAACTGGCGAGTCCTGCACTGTGGCAGCAAAATATAATTTTGTTGCTTTATTTCTAAGGAGAGGAAGAAACACTTTCTCTACTTTCGATTTTATCCTGCATTTGAGCAAATCCACAGGTCAATTCTATTCTTGTAAGGGATGTATTGGCTTTTCTCTACACATTGAGCTGTTAACAACACTTCATATCCACACAACCACATCTCCTGTATTGTAGTTTACTACTAACTTTTTGAAATGAAACACTCCTGAGGTGAAAAGGTAGTTCCAAGCCAATTTGGGTAAAAACACAGAAAAATAGCAAAAAATTTTTACTGATCAGTAGATCAGCATTTTTACAAGCTCTTGCAATATTTGAGGGTTCAGTGGAGAAGTCAAAGGAGAGACCAAGTGAAAGTGAATTATTTTTCCTACACACTGAATTTTTACTTTACCAGTATTAGCTTGTTTTCACCCTCTCAAGGGGCGAAAAATAAACCACCCTAGTTTATTCACGTTAGGCATTTCAGTTCCCACTAAAGTAGTGAATGATTGTGTTTAAGTACTATGTGTAGTTTGGGCAGTTTTTATTTGAAGCGCAAGAAGAAATTGAAATGAGTTTTCTAACATAATGGATGTTCCTTTCTCTTTCTAGTTTTACAATGGAACATCTCGCAAGGCAATACAATCTATTACCTTTTTCCTCACATACATTATTTATGGTAACTGTAAGAGCGTGCTTCATTTTTCTTACAATGAATTCTTGCAAGCTACCCAAATATGAATTTGTATTATTATCTGAAAATATATGTTATTGCAAAAAATTCTAACAGATCTTATGTTGGATGTGAGCACTCAGATGCTCTGCATTTAGCACTGCCTGAAAGGCTTAGTTTGAACTTCAACTGTTATATGAACTACAAATCACAAAAATACAAATGGTAAAGGTTTATGCACAAAACTAAGAGACCAAGGGGATGATAACCAAAAACAAATAAGGAAGGAGACAAAAAGAACTAATCCCTTAGATTAATTATTAATTCTGATGAAAAACTGACTTGGCTTTCCTGCTCTCACCTATGCAAAACTCAAGCCAAAGTTTCATAACTGCATATGTTTACCTATCACATGACTTATTAATGATTAACTAATATGAATATCTTAAGAATTATTGGAAGAACCCTTTACTTCCTTTATTGGAAGTAATTACTGGCTTGTCTAGACAGTGCCAATGACTTTTTAATTTGATCCCTTCATTTTCTACCCTCTGAGATATCTTTTATGTCATTGCACAATAAAACATAGAAAAAGTTCTGTAGAAGGGTATCTCTGCTCTTCCCAGACAAGAGCTACCATAGAAACTGCAATTAGATCTGAAGTATGTGTGGGGGTACAGAACTCAAAGACTTACAGATCTGGCCAGTCTTACAAGCTTCAGGACTCCTAATGAAGAACTCCTATTTTCACCTGCTTTGTCTCCTGCCCTGTCTCTCCAGTTGAATCTCCAGAAGCAGCTGGCCAGGAAGCAAGAGATCTTTTCCCATTTTGACCTGTCCTTTAGTCACAGTGTGTCAGTAGCTCTCAAGCTCTGCCCAAAAGAGCATCTCAAACTTATGCATTCCCAAACAAAGCATAGTATTGAACAAAGCTCTGGAGCAGAGCCTATACATGGAGCCCATTCCCTCACATAGCTTCCTTTTAGTGAGAAGTCTTAATCCTTTAAACTAGGTTCACAGTTTCTTACAAATTATATTTCCACCAACTGGCTCCGAACTTCTCTAATTTCATGCCTGAGTAATTTTTACTGCTTCCTAAAACACACAAAAAGGTGTTACTGCTCAAACTGAACTCTAGAACATCTTGTGCCAGAGAAAGAAATACTTCATGGGAATGAGAGCAGCTAAACAAATGGGTAAGTAATTAAAATAAATACTTAATACAATACTCTTGGACTTCCATTAAGAACTGGGAAAAGGAAAAAATCTCTATACTGATTTACCTTCTTAGCAGAGTCCAAAGTGTTTGTTGATTCCTTCAGGACTGCATTTGTGCTATTTGAACATTGCTCAGAGAAGCCTTTAGAGAGGTTTAGTATAAACAAATCTTCTAACAGAAATTGCCAACTGTTTGAACAATGTCAAGCCTACTGAGTTCAATGCTGTTACAACACTTGGATCTCCAGCCAGGCTGGATGGGGCTTTGAGAAATCTGGTCTAGTGGGATGTATGCCTGCATATAGCATTCAAATATGCAGCAGTTCAAACACTTATGTTGTACCAAGATGGCATTTTATTCCTTCTAGATTATTTTTATGTGTGCAGAAACAAATTCATAAAGGTGAGAATGTATTTAGTAATAAAAACTGAAAACAGAAAATCAAAATGCTTATTATACCACACTGAGAAGAGTTATCTTCCAGAATGCAAAAGAATTCTGAGACAAAAATAGGAATTCGTGTCTCTTTGTCTTGATCCCACTCATCTGATAAGACAAATTTCTGCAGTTTTTCTTTAGTAGTGTCTTGTAACGGTTTCTGATTTTTTCTTCTATGTAAAACTTTCTCCTTTTAAAACACTTTTGTCTCCTTAACCCCTCAGAGATTTTTGCTCCTACATTAGTCATGAAATATTGTAGCCTTTGAACCACTCATTACTATCTGTTGTTATTTTGTCACAGTGCAGAAAACTTAGCAGCAATAAAACATAATACCCAGCATTCATCTTCACATCAGAGCTGCTGTCTTCTTAAACTAGGGCGTCTCAGGTATAAAAATCAGTCTTACATTAAAAGTAGTATGGACTTTTCTGACATTATAATAAAAGCTCTCAGGATCATGCAACTCAATTGTTGGTTCCCTATTCTTTGAATTTGCAACTCTTTACTAATGTGTCAATTAGCATCGTTATATAAGAAACAATAATGAAATGAAATAGATGAACGAATTATTCATCACCTAAACACAGTAGTCTACTATTTTCACTGACACATAGTAATTTATGAATTCCTACTGGTTTCACACATGGCAGTTATTTGATTCTTCTGAAAGAAAATGTTTTCTTTAAATAAAAATGTTACAGAAATTTAAATACTAATACATATCAAAATCAGTGAACACAAATTAAGCACATTTTGATTCAAGGACTGTTTCATTGTGGTTTGTTTTTTTTTTTTTTCCTGAAATTATTTAAGATGACACATTATTTTAGGATGTTCCTGAAATAAATCTAATACTGCACACTATTTTGATGGAGTTGTTGTAAGTATAGTATTGAAGTAAAAGTATATCTAGCACATTCTTTTATACCTTCCCCGCCCAGGGTTAACCAGACACTTTAATGGTCTATAATAATCTATTCATTTCCACTTCTTAAAAAGATGGTAGCCTTGTGTATTGCCGGAGATGGCTACTTTTTAAGCAAGTTTGAAAAGGATTGGAAGTATATTCAATGAAAGACATTATATACATCCTGGATGTTATTATTCTTATGTGTTGGTTGAGTGACTTTGCTGTGTTTTTTTTCTTGGACCTTATATTAACAATAACAATTCATGCCACTTATTAGAAACATTTGTCTAATACGTTTTTCTGTGTGAAGAGGACAAGTTATTCAGTGTACTGAATGCAATTATTCCAATAATAACACGAAGAACATAACCCTCTGATATTTCCATTGCTTTACTTAGATGTGAAATGAGATCTGGACCTAAACCTTCACGGGAATATCACTATATATAAAGCTACCTACATTTTTTTCCTTGGTATTTCTACCCAGTCAACAGCAAAAATTTACATTTTTATTAAAAGGAAGATTTTTGCACTGTGAAAATCATTTGCAAATTGGTTTACCAAGAGCAATTTATCAATGTAGATGTTTTCATCTAAGTAAATGCTTTACTTCAAGTTACAAGATACTTTTCTTTAAGAAAATTCAAAGTTCATATGCAACTACTAATGATTAATCGAATGAAATATTATGGATTGCTGAACTTTTTCAAAGACATATACATTGCTGAAAGTTTACTTAGTTACTTGCTACCAGAGCAAGCCAAACAACTTCAAAAAGGATTTGATTTTGTGTGAAAAGCTGAAATTCACAGAATCACAGAATTGTAGGGGTTGGAAGGGACCTCCAGAGATCATTGAGTCCAACCCCCCTGCCAAAGCAGGTTCCCTACAGCAGGTCGCACAGGTAGGCATCCAGGCAGGTCTTGAACATCTCCAGAGAAGGAGACTCCATGACCTCCCTGTGCAGCCTGCACACATTTGTGCGGAACTTCCACAAGTTTTCAGCACAAGTTTTTTTAAAAGGTACATAGCTTAACAAATTGGTCTTTCTATTTTTCCCTTTTTGAAAGTCAAGACATTTATGCAGACTAATTTTACCCAATTCTGAGCTGATGTATTCCACAAGATTGGGAAAATGCAATACTCTGTTATAATACCTAGCCATAATCAAGGAAGCTATGGTAAATTTTCTTGAGTTTCACTGTGAATTTTGATGAATTATTTCAGTGACCACTAAAACCAAGTTGAAAACCAGTAAGTAACAGTCACTATATTTTGAAAACTGTTACTTTATCAAGGACTGGAACTGAGTATCAGTAGTAACACCATTTCCATGAAAAAGGATAGGTAACTTCTCTCTTACATAAGTATCATGTTGTAATTCATTCTGGAAATTGCAGCACTAGGAAGAGAATTAACAAAATAAAAATCATGACTAATGTATAAATCCCAGTGTGACTTTCAGCTCCAAACTGAAATTCCTGTGCATTAAATAAGAACAATATACAGAGGATATTGACCACTGATATGATTAGGGCTACTACTCTAATGGCGCCAGAAGCCTCGTGATCATAGCATATATTTCCATGAGAACATTTTTTTTATGTCAGTGTAAGACTACATCAAAAATATCTGGTAAAATACTTGAAGAACTTGTATTTGGAGGTGATCTGATTCCGTCTTGCCCTCTCTCCATTCCATATTTCTGTTTGGTGAACTGAAGTATGTAGAATTCTCACTATGACCATCCTGAATGACAGGGAGCTTCCTTAAAGAGATGTATCAATGTATCTTTATCTAGTAATTAACAAAAATAGATATATAATCTTCAAGTTATGCAAAAAATTTACACTTTTTATTTTTTTATTCTTCAAAATGCTTTCATAATCTCCCTAAGTACTTCAATTTTTTTCTATTCCTTCATATCATGGTATCATTTCTTGATCGTAGCCTGTAACTTGGAGGAAAAACCAGATATGCTCTACACAACCTCATCCCTCAGTTCTAGACTAAACTCCATACTGTCATACAATGGCAGAGATGGTAAGATCAATATTTTGTGTCTTTTTGTTCATTAGAAAATAGATAATTAGTCATCTGACTATAAAGTCTAGCATAGTCTATAATGGGCTTCTATCTCGCTCAACATTCTAGTTCTGGAATTGAAGTGTTAATCATTCTAAATTGCTGCTTGAGAGAAGGAGATAGCAATACAGGAAAAACAAATGTATGGATCAAACAAGATGTCTTCAGAGAAAAACAATTCAGGAAAGATTAATAAAACCCCTTGAAACTATTGGTTTAATTCTGTATGCCTGTTACAGACAGAGTATAATGGATAATTACCACTATGAGATATCGTAAAAATCTATACCATGAGGAACTGTATTTTTCTGTGACTCACTCACTCTGCAGGCAGCCTGATAAACAAACAAGAATAACAATGCTAGGGCCCAATAATTCTCTGATTAGCTAGATAACAGCTCACTGTGTCAAACAGTCACCAAGTCAGTCAGAGCAGACAGTGGTATTTATGCCCTAGTTTTGCAAGGAAATTAGAAATTACAGA
This sequence comes from Centrocercus urophasianus, assembly GCF_019232065.1. Classification (NCBI taxonomy): domain Eukaryota; kingdom Metazoa; phylum Chordata; class Aves; order Galliformes; family Phasianidae; genus Centrocercus; species Centrocercus urophasianus. The sequence goes on along the minus strand of NW_024884142.1, from coordinate 51,289,428 downwards.
AGGATTCTAGCACAAAATAGTTTTGGGAAAACATGACCACTAGCAATCTTAGTTTAAATAAAATAGCAGGCAAAACTAGACATGAAACTAAGCTTCAGATTTTGAAAGAGTAAATTTCAATAACATGGTGGTAAAATCAGATGGACAAAGGCACCTAGATACTTAAGTATACAAGACACCTAAACTTGCTCCAAAAACAAAGATGCGAAAGTCCAAAATAAGTTGTAAAAATCATCTGAAATTTGTTCTCTGAAAAGAGAAATTATAAGAAATGGTACCAGCTGTCCTCATCAAGGATGACATTGAAAATAATTAAAGGATTTTAAACATAAACAAATGCGGAACCATTTGCAAAAAAAAAAAAAAACCACCCTCAAAGAAAATAAAAATTTTTAAATACATTAAAATTAAGTTTCTTATTATGTAAACAATGAAATAAAGTAGCAGTTGAATGAAAAGATATTTTTGTAGTTACTTCTGAAACAAGTGGTAATTGCTCAGTCTTCAAAGAGCACTTGGGTCACTTACCTCTCAGCTCACAGTACTTGGAACAACACCCTCTTGTATCTTCCCAAGAAACTTTCTAACTTTCCTTCACTTCTATAGCTCTACTATGAGGTTTGAAACTGAGCTCATCAGGTAAGTGTGCTCTGGCTAACTGAATACCTGATTGTTAAGACTGTACTCACCTGCATTCTCTACCACTGAACTGCAGCACAGAGAATTGGCTTCACCTGTAACATGACAACATTTGATCTGACAGAAAACTACTGATTTAGATCTTGTATACATTAGATATATTGTTAGGGATAGATATACTATTGGGGAGAGGGCTGTTCAATAACAAAAACAAAACAAACAAACAAACAAAAAAAAAAACAGAAGACATACAAAAAAACCAAAAAACAACATTCTAAGGTAAATATATGTTTTTCAGATAAAATTTCATCTAGTTTGGTCATTATCTCATTACTTAATTACATCACAGTGCCATGAATGTTATAGTCTTACCAATTTTATGACGACTTAACTGTGTCAGTGAACAAGGGAACAGCCATTGATGCCATTTCTATGGACCTCAGTACAGCCACTGACATAGTACCCCCAACATCCTTCTGTCCAAGTTGGAAAGATACAGATTTGATGGACAAGAAACTGGTTGTGAGATTGCAGCCAGAAAGTAGTAGTCAATGGCTCAGTGTCTGGATGGAGATCAGTGATGAAAGGTGTCCTCCAAGGGGACAATGCTGGAACCAGTGCTCTTTAATGACTTCATGAATTACATCAGTAGTGGGATTGAGTGCACCCTCAGCAAGTTTGCAGATGATACTAAGCTGAGTGGTGTGGTCAATATGCACAAGAAATGGAATACCACTCATAGACAGGTTCTAGAAACGAACCCAGCAGGAGCTTATGAGGCTCAATGAATCCAAATGCAAGGTCTTGCACCTGGGTCAGGGCAACCCTCACTATCGTTACAAACAGGTGGAGGAAAGGATAGAGCACAGCCTAGCCAAAAAGGACTTGGGGTCCTGGTGGATGGGAAGCTGGACATGAGCCAACAATGTGCCTAGCTCAGAAAACCAACCATATCCTGGACTACATCAAAGAAGAGTGGCCAGCAGGTTGAGGAAGGTGTTCCTGCTCCTCTGCTCTGTGCTGGTGAGACCTCACCTTGAGCAGTGTGTACAGATATAGAGTGCTCAGTACAGAAGACATGCAGTCCTGTTGGAGTGTGTCCATAAGAGGGTCACAGAAATGATCCAAGGGATGGAGCACCTCCCCTGTGAGGACAGGCTAAGAAAACTGGGGCTGTTTATCCTGGAGAAGAGAAGGTTCTGGGGAGAGCTGATAGAGAAACCTTTCAGTATTTAATAGGGGCTAGAAGAAGGAAGGGACAAACTCTTCAGTGGTGTCTGTGGTGATAAGATGAGGGCAAATAGCTTCAAACTAAAAGAAAAGAGATTGGATATAAGGAAGAACTTTTTTCGAAGTGAGAGTGGTGAGGCATTGGAACAGGTTGACCAGAGAGGTGGTGGATGTCCCATCCCTAGAGACACACAAGGTCAGGCTGGAGGTGGTTCTGAGCAACCTGATGTAGCCGTAGGTGTCCCTGTTCATTGCAGGTGAATTTGACTAGATTGCCTTTAAGAGTCCCTTCCAACTCAAATGATTCTATGATATAGAATCAAATTATTCTATTATAATTTCATCATTTTATAATGAAATTATGAAAATTTTGTTTAATCATTGGATAAATACCAATTTAAAAAAGATGCTTTGAGAAAGCAGAGATTTTTCTGGTATTATCTAGGTGTGGTTTAGATCAGCTATAGTTTGTGTCTCTTCCCTCCTTGTCTCTTACAAAATTAATCATCATTGTTGATTGTTTACACATCATGAATAAAAATGTTCATATGAATTTTGCGCTTTACTTAACACAAATTAAGTAATTAGATAACAGCAAGGCTTTCCTTACCCAGGACTAAAAGAAGTGGGACACTTAAAATACAGTCCATTCTTTATAGCATTCTGATTGTACAAAAAATGTAATAAAATGGGTCACGTTGCTCAGAAATCCAAGAATTCACAGGGAATGTTCGCAACCCTATAAATTAATTACAATTTATTAACTAAGGTGCACTTGTTGGGTTTTGAATTCGGCACAGATATAATCACTTCAGGTTTGTCTGCACCTTTTGTACAGAAGCACTGATGCCTGGTGAGACACCTAAGCAGTGTTGAAAGGTGCTCCTTTACCACAGGCTATATTTATCTCTTACAAATCTACACTGCTTTGTATTAAAACGTTCTTTCTTTTTACCACAGCTTGCCAGCCACAGCAGCAATTTGATGCTCTGAGGTGCTGCTTACACAATTCTTGGAAGCTCTTAGACCAGAACTAAATCCCTCCATGCAGAGAACATGCTTTTCTAGTAGTAGACTAAAAAATTAAGTGATGTATTCTGTCAGCATATGCAGGGCTGCAGTTAAAATGTTATGGGCTGGCATGCTACAGGAACAGGATACTTTCACCAGCCAAGATCTGTTTTAATTGTGCTGCTGTTTGTTAAATTTTGTGAAGTGGTTTCATTGTGTGCTTGTAGCTGCTTTTGTAGGAACACCAAATGTTGATTAACTCACAAAAAAATGAATTATTTGACGAAAATCAAAATAATCACACAAAATTTGAAGTTTGCTCAGAAAGCCAATCATAGCCACTAAACGCTGGCATGGCAATTTGCAGTGGTGCCCATAAATCCTGTCACTTGAAAAGGAGCCGATTAATAACTAAATACATCCTTATACTGTGCAAGTAGTAAACAAGCATACCCATTTTGCAAAGCTCTTGAGTTGTAAGTCAGTGAAAAAAAAAAAAAAAAATACTTGTCAATGCATCTTTCCCTCCCAGCCATATTCGTGGGGAAAAGTCTTGTCTACATTTGGAAAAAAAAAAAAAACAAAAAAACAAAAAAACACACACACACAAGCACACGCACACAGAGGGGGAGAGGAAAAGAGTGGTAGATCCAGACCATTAAGAATTTCTCAGGTGGCTTCTGATAGGCTTTCCAGCTTTATAAAGAGACATTTCTACCAGTCAATATTTAGCTACCTTTTTTTTTGTTTTAAACAGGCTTTCAAGCTTTTTTTTTTTTCATTTGTGTTATATTTAGACTGACTTACATACCTCCCTTTCCAATCAGTTGGTTAAATGGACAAGTTCAATCCAAAATGCAAGTATACATCTGTAGGTTAAGGGACAAATATTTTAGGTGAGACAAAACGTCAAATTAACATAATTTGTGATGACTGGGGACTTAAACTTAGAATGATATCTTGCATGTCCTATTCTCCTTTCAAAAAGATATATCAGTTCTCTGTCCTGGTATTTCAGGCAACAGTGCGAGAACAAAGCAAATCTCAACCTTTCATTCTGTCTCCCTCTGGTCAAAGTGACGGATTCTACTGCATTTCCTCAGAGAGTGCTTATCTTCAACAGAAAGCATTTTTAAATTGCTAAGAAAAATTGCACCTAATAATGGCAGTTTTCCCCAGTGTAGAAAAAAACTTTTTAATGAAGTGCTCTGAATCCATTTCAGTATTTATTCCTAAAGTCAGAAATAGTGCTTCTAAGTGTACTTGTTTTCCTTTCACTTGCTTGAACCAGAAGCATTGATTTAGGGTATAAGTCTGGATATATAATGTGGGTTAAAAGAAGATTCTCCTAGATATAATCCAGTCTGCTTTTCAGATCAATGTCTCCATGCATCTCTCCCCTAGTTCCCCCAAGATAATTGCAGTACATGAAACATCCTGATGATGCTGCAGAAAAATATTTGCCCAGAGAAATGTTTTTGTCTTTCAAATATAGCTGACAGGATTTAACCAAATCAGGAAAGATATCTCCTTGGCTGCACAAGTCATCACTTCAAAAGAAAATAATGGGGTGGTTGAGTCTGTTGATTGGTTGAGTTATAGGAGTGTACACAAGACCAGTCTGCATTTATTTCTTCAAACCTTCTTTTGATAACTGTTCACTATAAAACTATACAAACTCCCTCAGAGATGAAGATTTTTATTGCAGTAGTTTTCTCACAAGGTAGCCAAAAAGTGGCCAATTTATAATAAATGTCTGCCTTTGTATGCTGAAATATTAGTTTAAAATACTTCATTTCTAAAGGGAACAAAAGACTCCTATAACTATAACGCTATAGCATCTAAAAGAGGTCAGAGGAAAAAAAAAAAAAACAAAAAACAAGCATTATTTTAATCTTAGTTAACATCTTTTTACATAAATACAAATCCTTCTATTGAGATAAAGTAGCAAATTATTTAATCATGCTGGAACCACTCCTGGATTTGAATACAGAATACTGATTTAGATTGTCTTTACTTCGCAATCAATCTTAAGCTATCCTTTTCATACACTTTTGAAGAAACCCCTGAAAGGAATTAAATATTAAGATATTGCATTCTGTAAATTGTATGTCATATAAATTTCAAAGATTCATACATTCCTGTAAGTAGACATTACTAGGCATTTGAATTAAGTCTTCTTTGTAAATCCAGTGTAGTAGTTAACAGAACATGAGAGCATTTGTTAACTATTATTCCCCATCATTCAAACAGAATTTTCCAAATTAATGGACAAGTTAAAATAGAGAATAATATCTTTTCTGCAGTAACTGTACAGAATATAGTGAAATTCTTCCAGAAAATAAAGTACTATGTAGATCTTCCTATATGGTAGATATGTATGGCCTTGTGTAATTAAAATAAAGATTACATGAAGCCAGCACAATAACTTCAGAATATTAAATCAAATATGTGAACAAATAGTTTTAAAGTGTATATTTACCATTTTATTACTGCTGTTCATTTGTGGACTTCTTTTTTGGTGATGTTAGTGATTCAGAGTGAGGCATCTTTCAAAACCATAATCATTAAAAAGCCACGGAACTGGATTTCAGATTTATCAAAATGATACGGAAGCTTTCTTCTGATTCAGAATTACCTATGAGTTAGAAATGAAACTCTGTTCTACACTGCTTTGATGCAGTAAAGCAGTTTTGCTTGCTTTCCTTTGGAAACAATTTCAGACACAGTCACAGTAGAAATATGCACTAACTAGACAAATAAGCAGTATAAACCAATAAAGATTTTAGCCCACAATAAGATAAAAAATATCAGTTCATTTTACAGTGTAAAAATAGAAGTTAGTTTTCAAAAGCTATTGCTATGTATATTAATACAGAAGGTTTCTAGTTTTGACACCTTAACATTTTGCAGTCTGCTGAACTTTGTGGTAAACAAATTCATTTTTTCTAGGACAAAATAAAATACAGATGTTGCATTCTATACACAGGAAAGCAGAGACATAAATGTGACTTGCAAATCATACACAGGAGTGGTGACACTAAATCTAAGCGGAGAGTAAGACTTCTGTAACTTAGCTCTGCAAATGGTTGTCTTTCCTTTAACTAATACTACAAAAAACCCACAACAATTCTAAATTAAAAAAATGGCATGCCCACAACCTTCAGCTTGCTTGTACCAACTCCTAGATAAGCAGACCTAGAAATCCCCCTCCCTCCCCTCCAAGAATTTGAGTTGGAAAGTGATTAACCCCATTCAGGGATGTCATGGATTTAGAAGGAGCTCAGGGGAAATCAGTGCAAGCATTGATTTGATTTTCTGTTTGAATATAGTATCAAAGAGACATTCTAGAGAAAAGAGATTAATCCAGCAGAAAACATGTGCTATAGCTGTGTTATGAATATTTGATGCGCCATCAGTACTATAAAGCCAATACTACTCTACCATGGCTAAGGCAGGAAGTAATCCTCACTCTGTGTCTGCCTACCTATTAATCACATTTTGTGCTACAGGAAATAATGGGATGCAGATAAACCTCTGAATGTTGTTATACATACAAAAGACCAGAGCTCCAGAATTCACACAACCATGCCTAACAGGTTACTGCTCCCCTTACTGGTCAATTTGTTTAGCAATTTTTGTTAGGTTATCTGTCACACCTGCACTGAGACAGCAAAGTGAGGCTTTGAGTCTATTACTCCCAGGCCTCCTTTCTACCACCTCCCAGGGCTGCTCACATTACGTGGCACTAGTTTCACTTCTCTTTCTTATAAACTATTATATATATCCTTTTTCTTACACCAAGGCAGCCAATGCCTCGAATGATTAAAATCTGAAGTTGTATCTTTCAAAATCTCATTATTGAGCTCAACATTTGAACATATACAGGAAAACATAAGAGTATTTTAACTTGTGCTACAGAAAAAAAAAAAAACTGCTACTGGACAAAAAAGAACAGTACATTTAGTTCTCTCTTCTTCGGGTGTGATTTGTTCACTTTTTAAATCTATTTTATTTTTCCCAAATAGCATAAATGCAGGATTACTCTATAGCTGCATACTTCCTTTACTATGGAAGAGATTATTCCCCTCTATTTATATCGTGCGTTAAAGGAGGTGGAGGAAATGGAATCAAAATTTCAGCAGCTCTTCCCTCATTCTCCCATTTTTCTGCTGCGAAGGCATTTTTTTTTTCCTTAACTTCTGCTCAAGACACATAAGGCTGAAAAAAATAAGTTATTATTCAAGTTCTTTAAAAAGATACTACTTTAAGTTACTTTTTTATTCAATTCTTCCTGATACACTGATTCATCTCATGTAGCAGGCAAGTTAATTTCCTCTTGAATTTCTCAAATTCTACTATATTTAATCGGAAGAGGCTGTTTAAAACAATTAGTGAAATTTACTTTGGCTCTCATGTAAATGCTACGTTTTCATGGTGAGTATTTATGCAAACTGGATACTTACTGGGAATGAAACAGCTGCTGCAGTTTCTGCTTATCAAATCTGAAAATGCAAGTTACGTGGTTTCTATCTAGCTATGCAGAAAGTGCATCAATTGCAGAAGAGAATCAATTGCATAGAAATTATTTCTTTTCTAATACATCCAAGGGAAAGAGTGAGTTGCTTTACAGGTTGCAGTACACGTGCAGGTTGCCCCCAGAGACGTTCTGTGGAGAGCTGTTAGTGCACTGATTTGGATTAACCTACTTTGTCTCGGGAAATGTTACATGACATAACCTCAGCAAGTTTTTTAAAAAAAGGTGTAAACAACTGTAATGTTATGATGTGATGGAAAGTACAGCAATAATAGTAGGGTAGCAAAATCCTCAACTGCAGCAACTGAGGACAAGCCCAAATGCAGATGCTGTGAATACAGAAATGAAAGGAAAAAAAAGCTGCTTACCTTCAGAATGCCTCAGATACATAGGGATCTCCACCAAAATATCCTTACCTCCACTGCTAACCCTTACATGATATTTGGGAGGGGTGGATCCTGGCTCCATTCCATCCAATCACTCAGGTGTACTGCACCTGAGCTCCCCTGGGTTGTCCCTGACTTCTCACCAGGTGTTTAATCACTATTTCAGCCCATGACTTAGAATTTCAACTACAACAATTTTTTCATAATTTAAGTCAGTATCTTGTTCACTAGCCCTGTGATATTATTGATGACAACAACACATACTCATTAAAAAATTCCCATGACAATTTTGATACATTTTTTTTTTGAAGACAAAGAAGAAAAGGTTTTGTAAACATAACCTGAGCTTTCTCCTTCTCAAGGCTCAAATGAGAAAGATATTCTCAGATACCAAAAAAGAAGATGGTGTTTTAATCTTAATATCCTAAGTTCTATAACGTTACTGCAGAACAACTGTCAGTTGTTATTGCACTTACTCAATAGCCTTTGAAATTACTTTTGAGTCAACAATACATATGAAAATTACAATTTTCATCAGTGTGACTTGAGAATTATTTCATGTTATATGCTAGGGTCCAGTTCTCACAAAATAAAAAACTTGTCTGACTCCTACCAACAATTAGATTAGTCCCTTAAAGCATCTATGAGAGAGTCCAACTCCCTAAGCAAGATGAATTATTAGACAAAAATCTATTTTCCCTGCATAGTCTCCTTACAGCATGATCTTCAAGTTGGTTGTCGTAGAGAAGAGAATTTCCTCTCCGTGGCTCTTTTATCACAGTCACATAGTGATAAAATATGTGACATTGAAGCACATGTGACATTGAAGCAGAGTGTCAGTCATTTTCCAATGTCTGAAGACAAATTCCTCAGTGTTATATTTACTGCTCTCACTGCAACACAGCAAAATGTCTTGTAAAACTGGTAAGAAATGGAGTGGAAAAAATGAAGGTATAATTACATGCCCCTGCTTATGTGTTATGTGGTTAATTAATCAAATGAGTGAAATGGGAGCATGGATGAAATGAATTAGTCATTAGAAACAATGAGATTTGAATTGTATTTTACCAGACCAATAAAGTTTTGCAGGAGTCAAATGTCTCAGGAAAGACAATAAGAAATGACTAAAAAATTGCTGGGGGGTGGAGGAGGGGATTTGAACAATCTTCATTCTAACAACAACTGAAGGACCATTATTTTACCTAAATGTAAAATATATGAGGATAGAAGAGATGAAGAAGATTATTCTGACTTCATAGAGGCTGGGAGATCACTAATGTGTATTAAATCTCCTGTATTTCTAGGCTTTTGCTCGTTCCCTAGTCTAAACAGCAGTACAATTTGAAACGTCACACTGTGCAGGGGTACAATAACATTTCCATGCCACCATCCCCGGCCACTGGTCTTAAAGAATGACCCATTTTTTTGGAGTGAAGGGCCTTGGATGATAAGGCCCCTCAGTTACTTTCCAAAATGAGCAGTAACACGTCATCACTTTAATTCTCCTAATGTCACTACAGCTCCCCTCTTGACAGAATTTCCAAGATGCAAGTGACAGGATATGAAGTAAAAGTAAAGAGTGGAAAAGATGGTACTAGGCTGTACTGGCAGCCTGAATGGTGCAGTGTTCTGCACTTTTTGAAACTTGCTTATGGACTTAATCTCAGTAACCTGTGGGACTTGCCATTTATTTCTCATTTTTACTGTCAGAAAGAAGCTCAAAATATCCCAAGAGGAGTAAAGTTGACATCACACTGTTGTCAGCCTCTGCTGCCTCCAAAATCACAAATTTAAAAGAAATAACTGTCTGTAGATGTTTGTTTACACAAAGGTATCAGGCGGGTGTGTTGTTTCTTACTACATGTCATGTTTTTTGATATCGTTTGATTGTACTCTGTTGTGATTTTAACATGCTGACAGTTCAAAATAGAATTGCTCGTATTACCTTAGCCTTCCCCCTTTGTCAGAAACAACTAGCTTTGAATGATTAAACTGCCTTCAGTTTATGGGTTGGCAACTCATGGGTTGGCCTCGTCAAATGGGCATACCACTAAGGCATTATTTATATAGCCCATTCCTTCAGGTAACATCTCAGAGCATATGTCCCTGAAACATCATAGAAGTTTGTCTGATCTTGAATGAGATCACTTTTACAACCCGTCCAAAAACGTATTCTAGAGCTAAGCTTTCTCTACTTTCCTCTTTGCTTCACTGCAATCTCATTTCTTGTTGCATCCACAGTGGGTGTAGAGAATGTATGCCACTTTCTCTAGTTAGTTTTTATGTTCATGTCTTTAGAGACCCACCATCTAAAGCCCTTATTTTTTCCCCTCAGATCATGTATTTTGACCAGACTCAGTGATTTCTAATTTTTTTTTCCATGCTGGCTCACACTTCTCTTAAAATGCAGGATCTGAAACTAGCAGCTAAAGCTATCCTAAAATGGAAGCATAGTAAAATTACTTCACAGTTCTTCTCCACAACATACCATTTTTCCAGCAGTGCGATCCTGATGATTTAGAGTCAGGCTATGATCTTCTGACAGCTGCAAGGGTGATGCAGGAAGAGAGAGGAGCAACCAAACGTGAGAGAGAGTGCAGAAATAAAAGTAACGTGCCTTTTGAGAGTGGGAGTACAGCCAGGGTGTGATAAATGGTTACAGGCTGTAATAACAGTCCAGCAGATATTTAAAAGCATTTTGCTGCCACCTAGTACTCTGTAATAGTAGAAGCACTGGCCTTTGGAAAAGCACAGAAAAGAGGAAAACATGAAGAAAAAAAAAAAAGACCTCAACCTAAAGTATGCAACATCTAACATGAGCCTCCCATGCAGAAATGGATCTGCAAATAGTGTGAGTTGATGACTCTCTGTAGGATACCACTGTCTATAGATAATAGGAAATCCAATCCATAGCGTAATAGTGTTTCTGTGAATTGTAATATTGATTTTCTAACTAGCACAGAGGACTAGGTGTTTTTCCTGCTTACCTGATTGGCTTTAAAATGTGTGTTTGTTCATGCATGCATCTTCCTAGTCCACTAACTTTTCTTAAGTCACTGGTTATAGTGCACTCTTACAGTCAGGATGCATTTGAGATCTGCCTCTCTTTCAGTGTGTGAAATGTTCAGTTAAAATACTGTCTCTGATACAACCACTGGATTTGTAAGCTAATCTTTACTCTGTACTTCTCTGCAGTGCAGGTAAAAAGCCCTGCATTAAAATGCCATGGACAGTGCTCTCACTACTTCTAGTAAACCGAGAGAAAAACATCAAAAATTACAATAAAACACAAACTAATCATCTTCCTTCCTCATCGTGGTAGTCAGTGGATATCTGTTATGAATATACCTTATCCTGCTGAGTTGCTGCTATCTAGAAACATGTATTCCTTTGCAAAATATGTAGTAGTGTCTCTCTCCCTTTATCCATGGCTGATATTCTTACCTTTCTGTTGACTTACCTTTATTGTCTCTTGACTTACCTTTCTGTTAAAATACAACATTTTATTTTACCTCACAAAAATTTTATCATGTTAATTAAGCACTATTCACCTGATTTGTGAATTATGTCCTGTCATGACATATTTGCTTGGCATTCCATTTACTGACTGTTTTTGTCAAAATAATATCCCTTGAGCAGCAGTTCTAAGATATCCTTGGTATATATGGGGCTAAGAACCCTAAAATGACTCTTGGGAACCTAAAAATCTATTTATGCATTTCACCTTCTGAATGGAATTCTGAATTGTGAATGGAGAGAATTATTATTTTCCTCTGTTTTCAAATAACAAAGACCTCACACACAGCTGAGGGACATGATGAGACAGAGTGCAGAAAACTGTACAAGCTCCTACCCTGAAACAGATGTTTTTAGCCTGTATGAGGTACATATATTGATTTATTTAATGGACCAGTAATATGTGCATATGAAAGGGACCCCAGTTTATTGTCCCTTTAGGTAGTCCTTTTGTTGTTTTATACACCGTTTTCAAGTACTCTGTGTCAAAAGTCATTTTCTGACAGACTGCCATTTACAAGTCCTGCATTCTGATGTTTTTACAAATGCTTGCTGCTGTTCTATTAACCTTAATTACTCACCTACATCTCCCAAGACTGAGATGTTCTTGAATGAATGCACAAATACAAATCTTACAAAGAGCTGTTGTCTTGCTGAACCCTTCCTGCTCATTAAGTTGCACTGTTTTGCAGAGTGCCACTCATCTATGAAGTAAAACATATAGTCAGTGCAGAAACATAAATGGTGAAAATTCTGGGATTAACACACAATATAATTATCTTTAGAACTTTTTATATATTAAGAGATTATCACCTTTCAGATAAGTTACCTTCAGCACAGTAACATTAAATAAGGAGATTCAATTTAGTTCCACGTTGTAATTTCACTTTCCAAAAGTTTATGTTCTTGCAAAGGACTTGGTAACCTGTCTGCATCTACATGAAACATAATGTAAAGGGACATTTTTTTTCAACCTGCATGACCACAAGCCTTGGCTTTGTATTTTATGTATGATTTGAATCCTCAAAAGTGTTCTGTTTTGTTTTGACTTTATTTTTAGTTCTCATTTTGATGTTTAAGTACTTGCTGCAGGGATTTAAAACATCTGTTGTTTTTTAGTAGAAAGAGTTATAGATATTTGCTGCTTGATATGGAATATTTATTGGACAAAAGGATATATTACAATTGTTTGGTATACAGACTAGAAAGAGATACATTTAGAATTACAACACTTCTATATATTTCATACAAACTTTTAAAGGGAAAAGAGTAAAACATTTGTCTTGGATATAAATTACAGACAGGAAAAAATGATACCCAACATTAGCAGTGTTTTGAAGCAAAACAAAATATTTATCAAATTTCCCACTTTTCAGAAGATATGTTTTGGTAGCTGTATATGGAGACAGAATACAATTTGGAAACAAATGACTGGCTATAAACTTTTTACTTGAAACACTTTCCCCTTTTTCATAGTATTCTTTTTGTTGTTTACATTGCACTTCATCAAATCACAACATAAAAATTCTGTATACTAAACCTTAATGCAATATATCACAACATATAATATATATATATACTGTCATCAGAATATTTTGACTATCATTATGTTGGCTATTTTTCAGTTTACTTTAAAGAAAAAATTAAAGGCAGCCACTGTCCAGAACAGACAGAAATGACTCATCATCATTAGAAATATTTCTTATTTATATTGTAAGTGAAAGAATGTGGCATTGAATAGATGTGTCTGTCAAAGCATCCTTCTGTTATGCTGGTCTCTGGATTGCCAGTTACTAAAAACCTGAAGGCTTTATTATGCTCAAAAGAATGATGCTGGCAGGGCTGACAGAAAGCAAAGAGACTTTACTCCTGAAGACAGCACTGAAACCATAACATAACTGCACTTGTTGGTTCATGAAAAAAAACCTATAAGGGCAAAAACAACCTCAACCATGCACTACTAGGGAGTACCAGCACATAATTTCCCAGGGCTATGTATACACTTGTACTACCACTGTGGAAGAAAATGACAGCTCTTGAGAAGAAGCAACAACAGAGTGGGTCACTTAGTATTGATTAACCACCACTTCTTGTGCTTTCCAGTGCAGGTAGGAGGAGAGTTAGATAATCAATGTGTTCTCCCTCTCACCTTAAGAATTATCCCTCAAGCACTGTGCTCTGACATGGCTCTGTCAGACTGATCAGTCCAGTCTTGGCTAGTCCGAACTAGTGGTGCAGCTGGCATTTGCATTCTGCGGTGGGTGGAAGGACAATACTTCAAGGCATTTGCATAGACAGTAATACCTACCTGGATTGTCAGCATTCTTTCTGAAAAATATTTGCAAGTTTAGGACAATCTTTAAATACGTATTAATAATGAATATATTGTCTGTTATTGCTATATTTTTAAGAAGACTTTTCCATTGTATTCATTAAGTTAACATCTGCAGGAAATTGTTGTGGATTATCAACTGTGTCACATCTTGCAAGAAAGAATTTAATTAAGTAAATGAAGATATTCCAAAGAAATACCAGCTGGATCCCTGGAAGAACAAGAGAATACAGATCATCTTAAAATGTCTTAACTAACTTAAATAAGTAGTAAAGCCTTTACAGATGTTGGCAAAATATGTGCTAATTTATGCATAGAGTAGCAAAATTGCATTTCACTGTGCACATCTGTCCACCCTCAGAGCAAAGCTGACATGAAAAAGCAATAACCCATGTTTTGTTTCTTAAAAAAATTTAGTTGGAAAGAAAACTAAACAAATGAAAAAAACCCTCCACCTCACATCTCACTGGAAAGCATGTATTTTCACTTGAATTAAACCTAGTGTGGTATTTTTATTGGAGAATAAAAGAATAAAAGAAATGGAAAGATAGAAATCAAACATAACAAATATTAATAGTGGCCCTAATGATATGTAATGCTCAAAGATACATGCATTTCTGCCAAAACTGATCACTTAAAAATGGATAAATTTGCTACACGAACTGCTAAGTGTGATGGATTCTCATCACAAACAGGAAATTCCTAAGAATTAGAAAGATTAAGCTTGCTACAGCCAAATCATCTTCATCACAAAAATACAGAGAAATAACCCAGATAAATTGAAACTGCAGATCCAGTAGGCTGTGGGAGCACACTTCACTAATGTTTTAAAATGCTGCAGAGAAATGAATAAGGGGTTGACAGAGTAGAGTCAAGCAGCAGCAATATTCTTCACATTGCATTATTGGCAACACTGGATTACAGTAAGATGCCTTGGGAGAAATCAGGACCAGTTTAATCCACAGCTTGGATAATCTACTTATGGATAATAGAAAATTAATATTATTACATTCTGTAAACACACATCACCTTAATATTTGAGAGTTAGACCCTTAAATGGGTGCTACTGATTGCCTGCTAATACACAGGCAACACTAAAGGTTGCTGCTCAGCTGCTTCTTAACCATATGAATGAATAAATTTCAGACTGTGAAAATGTCTAAAGATTTTAAACAGAAAACATTCTTCAAGCCTGTTACATCTTCAACAGCTGAACCAAGAAACTCTCAAATCACCCCTTATCACTTTGTTCGTTGATCTTATCTGATCCTTCGTATGTACCTGACTAGATGAGCAGAAAAGGAGGCTGCTATTCCAGAGCATTTTATGTAGGTATGGATATAATCTACATGATTTTGGACCTGCATCCTCTTGGTATAAAAAATTGAATTCCATAGAGGTATCAACTTCCACCTCTCTAAATTTTGTTGTGATGGCCATAGTCTCTATTATGCGGCAATTTGGATTGTTCTTTTATTGGTTCTGCCAGGTGAAACGTCAATTTTTTACTGGTGCTTAAGTGAGAAATACGAAGGTGGATGATTTCGCTTTATAAATCATTGTAAAAAATTGTTTTACCCCAAATCTACCCATTTTATGGCTTGTCACAACACAGTGAGGAAGAAAACACATGTACATATGCATCACAATTCTGCTACCATGCTGCAGTCTTCAAACATATTTCAGTTACTACCAAAAGACTCTGGTTTGGGCAGAATGGGAGTCAGAGTTATAGAACAGTTGCTGAATTCCCAACAAGTGCCTTTTCACTCCCTTTTCTGAAGTGTTTTCTAGCCGAATAAAGACATACAGGGATGACCATCTGATTGATTTTCTATGTGGAGTAACAAAAAAATCATGATCTAAAGCTATACAGGAGACACTTGTGGAAAATTGGCTGGTACTTGTACTCTGCACTTTCCATTCTGAAATATTTAATTATACTCATGAGTATAATTATTTCTTTTCTTTTCTGGTATAATAAACATCAGGATGACGTCTATGCCTCCAGCATAATCAGGAAGTTGTTTATATATTGCTGTCAGCACATATTCCCTATACATTTCCTTCACAGCTGAAGGGTTTATAATCAAAAGTAAATAACTAGAGGAATTGTATGGGATTTGAGAATTACAAGCACAGCTACTTTGAGTTTAGACAGTAAAAAACTACTACTGATTCTTCCAGTCAAAACATTATTACAAGAATTAAATGATTAAGAGATTACTTACTATTGCTTTTCTTTCATGAAGATTTTTTTTAAAATACTTCTCACTCCAGGTCATAAGATAGAACCTTGAAAATGTCACCTCAATTGTCTTCCACATTTCCAAGCACAGTTCAAAATACTTGTACAAGCAATTGCAAATGAAAGATAAATGTGGTATGGTCAGCCCACACAGGTAGGTATCCATCATTTGTAATGGGTCAATTCTGACTGTTTTTCATTTGTTTGTTTGTTTGTTTGTTTTTGCTGTTTTTTTTGTTTTGTGTATGGTTTTTATTTGAACTAGCATAACTGAATTTCTTTGTAGAATATAGTTGTAACATTTTTTTAATTCTGAAATTTAGATTTTAAAGCCTAAAGTTATCAATTCATCATAAATATTCATCATAAATGTCAGAAAAGAATTTAACTAGCAAGGAATGAGCTCAAATCCTACATGTAAAAGCATTCATTTGAATATGCATGTTCATACATGAGAAAACAAAAAAGATGTTGAACCTGCACAGTAAACAGCAAAAAATATCTTGTTAAAATCACTAACCTTGAAAGAGCTTATAAACATATATTTGCATAAAACAGTATTCTCCAGACATCAGCTCATGCAAATAAGTGGTGATCTGTGCACATTTAAAGAGTCAGATGTTAACTCTCTGCCTCATAATTCTGCAGATACATTAATGAAAGAGGTATGTTCACAGAGCCACTGCTCTTGCTATTTATTGAAAGTAGATTAATTTCTCTGGTGCTATTCAAATAAGGCAGATTAATGCATTTCGGGGCAGATGATCCAGTGGCTTCTTATATTCTATACCAGCTGTGAAGCCCTAGATTTGCTTCATGTATCCCCTTTTTTTAAAGATCTCCTTGCAAGTCTCTTTGCATTTCATAGCTTAATTCAGAATAGGCCCTAGTTTAACAGTTGCTCAGGTAAAAGAATATACAAAAAGTGCAAAGTGCAAAGTACAGCATAGTGTTTGCAAAGTGCAAAGTACAGCATATTTAAACATCTATAATGAACAATAATATGTATGGTTCCTGACCAAAACTTTTCTATAGCAGATGAAAAGCACCTCTATCTCTTTTTTAGGTTTGTCTTTCAAAATAAAGACCTTATTTCTGATCTCAGTAAGAACAAGGTTAACGTTTCTGCTGATTTCAGTTTTAATCAGCAAACAGGCTTTTATTTTCGTATTCATAAATTGTTCAAACAAAGGTCTACATTGGATTCTACAGCTAAATATGTGTCAATGATACATCTATATCACTAAATTCAAGTGTTCCCAAGAGTGTTCTCGGGTACTGAAACACCATTTCTTATATTTATGATCTGCACAAATGTTGTCTTGCAGGCTTTTATTCCTTGTGTTCTATCAGGCTATTTTTGGGTGCTGGTCACAGCAGGTACCAGGCATAAAGAGCACTTGCATGCTGGTACACTGTTTCCAAGACAAGCAAAGTCTGCTAACATGTAGATGGGACACTTTTTCCCCAGTTGCCTCAGTAGCCAGCAACATTCCCAGGTTAAGGATTTTACAACTTAATATGCAGATAATTGCCAGAAGGAAATATAACAGAAAAGCAGACGAATAAAGAAAAACTAGAATAAATCACATAAATATCTTGTCTCTCTCTGTTAGTATATTAAAAATATTATTGCAAAAAATTTGGCTTGGTTTATCTTCCTTAAATAATTTGTTTTATCAAATAATTTGTTTTATTAAATAATTTGATTATTTTTTAAATAATCAGTGCAGTTAGTAGCATCTGTAGGGTTCATATGTCAGCCTGCTAAAAACTGTAGAAGTGTGACCAGCAGGTAAAGGGAGGTGATTCTACCCTTCTACTCTGCACTTGTGAGTGTACAGGTCTGGGGCCCCCACCATGAGAAAAACGTGGAGTTGCTGGATTGAGTCCAGAGGAGAGCCATGAAGTTGATCAGAAGTCTGGAAGGACCTCCCCTGTGAGGAGAGGCTGAGAGAACGGGGCTTTTCAGCCTGGAGAAGAAAAAGCTCTAGGGGAACATTATAGCAGCTTTCCTATACCCAAATGGGGCCCACAAGAAAGCTGGGGAGGAACATTTTATGAGGGCAGGTACAAGGGGAAATGGTTTCAAACTGGAAGAGGGTAGATTTAGAGTAGATATTAGGAAGAAATTCTTTACTGTGAAGGTGGGAGACTCTGGAACAGGTTGCCTAGTGAGGTTATGAATGTCTTCTCCTTGGAGGCATTCAAGTCCAGGCTGCATGAGGCTTTGAGCAACCTGGTCTACTGGGAGGTGTCCCTGCCTATAGAAGGGGGTTGGAACTAGATGATCATAAAGGTCCCTTCCAACCCAAACCATTCTGTGATTTTGTAACTATCAAATGCTTTTGCAAGATTACACTCTTCCTGACTTTGTCTTAATTTCCCTAATAGAACAAAGCCTTTGGGGACAGAAAGACAAGTGGCACAGTGTAGACTCCAGCTGTTAGTTTCCTTTGATTACTGAATTGAACTGATTAAATGTGCAAGTATTATGACAAACATTGTATTTTCTTCTCCACAGAAGGAAGTAGATGATGTAATTCTGTTCCAAAGTAATATGATTTTCATTGGAATAAGGAAACAAAAACTCTAGCCATCATACTAGTTCCTCTCTCGCATTAGAGATGAGTAAAACATAAACAGTGAGATGCTGTCCATTTGCAGGTAAGTATACATTTAATTGAGGTACCAAGCTTCAGTCATGAGAAATACTCAGAACATGACATCCAACTCTGAAGATGAACTGATGAACTATATATGCACAATTGACTGAAAAATGACATGCATCAATGCACTGAGCCTCACATTCAAAACAAGACAGACATGAAAGAGAACCATAGCACAGTGATGGTTCAAGTTATAAAGTGGGGAATTCTTGAATCAAGAAATTCAAGAAGATTTAGGGAATCAGATACAGGGTCTAGATGAACTTGAGTAGAATTAGGGAGTTGAAATCCAAAAAATACTCCCAGCAGCACAGCTATTATAAAATGATACCATTTTTTAATCTTCTTCTTTAGCTAAGGATATTTAATTGCGTGTCAGCTTTAACTGATGGCTTTTCATCCATAGCCACATGGGGTTGACTAAAATGAAATGAAAATTTCCCAGGTGCAGAAAATCCAGTGATCCAGGACACTACAGAGAAAGAGAAACTATCAGCTTTTGGATTTTTGTCTTGAACATGCTTCTCTAAATACAGCAACTGTACTGAAACAGAAGTTTTGGAAATATTTAACAGGAAATAAATGTGTTAAAAGAAACTGCATCCTACTTGCTAGTAGACTGCGAAGCGGAATCTACATTTACAATATAGGACTTGAATTTCATTCCCTTGAGTGTAAGAAAATGAATGAATAACATTCTAGTAAAAGGGCAACTATTAAAAAATCAGATCTAAGATATCATTTCTCAAACTAGGAAACAGAGAAGTGAATAAAAATTTTGAACACAATCAAATTTCACAGCTACATCATTGATTGTGGCCTTAAAACTATGTTTTATGGTTCTCCAATGTGCTGAAAACTTGTGTATGTATGTCGGGATGATAAGTCAGTGGAGCTTGAAACAAAAGTTAAGTAAGAGTTATTAAAGAAAGACAATTACAAATTATGAATTAAATTATGCCTTACAAATTGTGAATTCAGATGACAGAAATGATAGTTGGAAGGCCAATTAATAAGTTTAACATTTTCATGTAGTAGTAAGACCTTTATCTGAAAACAAGTGGTTGTTTTATGTTGGTTTTGTTTATGTATTTATTTCCACTTTTGCTCAAACAGGTAATACTACTTATTACACCTGTATCTGCAAGTCTAGCTGATAATACCACAGCTACTCTTGCAACTCTTAGTTCTGTGTATTTATGTTAATGAGTTACACAACAGTACTGCTACTTTTACCTGTATCACAGCTACAAAACCACATCATGGCTCTTTATGTGTTACCTTTTATGTCTGACACGGAAAGAAGAGATGCTATTGCAGTCAGCATGCCAAGGCTCTTCTCATTTCCTCCAAATGGACACTGCTGTTTAAGTTCTTTGCTCCAAAGCACACTGCATTTGTAGGCAGAGATAACAACTTTAATTAGACTGAGATATGTCATGCTAAATTGTAGACAAGCTTTTGGGCATGCAGATCTGAGCAACAGCAGTAGACTGCAAAGCTAGATTCAAGATAAGAACAATTACATAGGATTTAATTAGTTGTATATGAGAACGGGAAGCAAGAGAGACAAAAAAGGCTGTTTCCCTGGATGAAAAGGAGAATGAGAAGCGATTTGCAGCTTTTGGAATACAAACAGATGGGTCAGGGTCACAGCTCTAAATAAATATTTCTATTAAATTTAGGTATCCAGAAGAATTATGAATTTTAGTTCTTTTTTCTCATTTTTGGAAGATACACTTTGAGGCTCAAACTTAGAGCAGTAAGTGTTCCTTCATTTGTTACTGTAGATTCTGAGCTCTTTAATGATAGCAGGGGTACAGAGAATAGAAAAACAAGAAAAGAGGTAAAAGTGTCCAGAAAAAAAATGGAGTCATGAAGAAAAAACAAATAAAACACCCAAGCCATGATCAAAGCAATTCTATAACAATAGGGGCTGTGTTTCAAACCAGAGAAATATGTACATATACAGGCAATTCATTAAAAAAAAAAAAAAAAAGTCTATGGATTTATCAATGACTAAATAAAACATAATGTAGAGTTCTGATGAATGTATATATAGCATGGAAATAGATATTGTTTTGAACAATTTTTTTTCTATATATGAAGCTACTGATACGACTCAGAATATGCTTATAATGCTTGCAATTGTATACAGTACTTCCTCTTTTACCACTGAAATCACATTGACATATGTCGCCTTTGTTTCGGCGACCCTGATTGAAGTCTCCCTGTGAAAGTGTTCCGACAGCCCCGGCCAGTTTCACACGCTTTTCATCACACCAATATGGCGAGCGGTAAAATGGCGTTAATTGCAAGGAGCACATCCTTCTTAAAACTTTCCCCATGCCTTAGGGCTACTACCTGACCAATGGACATGTGGCATGTCTTGTTTCTTCCTTATTTGGTTTATCCTGTTCTTCTCTCTTATCTTCAAGTCATTTGTTGCCATGGTTTCCCAGGGGCCAAGGGGCCCCTGTCGACCCTGGTGATTGCCGCAGCCCATTCAGTTAACTACAGACATACAAAGGAAGTGTCCAAAAGGACTGTTCTAGAGCATGGGTTGTGAGTAAGAATGAAAAGATAGACAGTTTTTATATATAAATGGGAGATATATTTCATCTAGAAAACAGTATAGCAACTGAGAGGGCAAAGATGTTACTGGTTCATTCTAGACCACAGAGATCAGAAAGAGCATGATTTACATTAGAATGTTGAAATGCAGAGTGTTGTGATAGTACAGAATTTTCATTCTTCTCTTAATGTTTACATATTGTTCACAGATTCTTCTTCCTTTATGTACTTGTTGCTTTTTTTCCAACTCTGCTGGAAAATAAAAATACAGAATTAAAAACTGTATTTAATTCTTATTCTTCTTGAAGGAAAAAAAAGTTTAAAATCAAAGCTTTTATGCTTGGAGAGAGAAATTGCATTTTCCACTCAGGAATTATTTTACTGCCATATATATTGTGTATATATATTGTGGATATTTATTCCAGTGCATACACCATGTGAGTGGAGAATGGTCCAGATTCTCAGCTTTCTTCTAATGAATTAGAAGGAAATCACAACATTATTGCCCAAAAGGCAAAGTCAGCTAACTAAGTAAACATTAGTGTACCTCATGTAAGAATATATTGGAAAGTTCTTTAGGACTTATCTTATAAAAGATTAGTCTCCCTCCCCTTTCTGCCAGACAACTGACATCATCAGTGATCTGGTTGTGAAATGTCTAAAGGAAAATAGAAGCTTTACCTCACTGAAACCAGTGGGAGATTTGATGATTCCTTACAAGGAAGCAAGCTTTCAACTACAGTCGAGTTTTTATGGAAAACAGACTGAAATAAGAAAAGATTGAGAAAAGTCACCTCAACATTGGCAACTGTATGCTGTTTCACTTTTTATATTTTATTTTACTTTGTTCAGTTAATTTTTCCATAAGTGTTAAGAGAGAAGAAAGCCAACTCCTTCATGTGAACACACTCAAAAAATCTATTCAAAAGCTCTCAGGAAAGCTAGACTCCCAAGAAATATGAGCAGAACCAGCTACTGAAAGCTAGAAGTCTGACCAAAAATGTGATATCCCTTAACAAAAAGAAGAATTCTGAAGACTTCAATAGTCTTTAATGGTTTACATCAATGTACAACTGACTCAGTAAGCAACTCTGAGTAAAGTATGACAGTTCGATGAATCTTGAGGGTATGATATGAACCGAGTGTGAACAGTACTCATTATGAATGCAGTAAAAATGACAGATTTAATGATACTCAGGAAATTAAGATGCTTGTGAAATATTCTGGAAGTAAAAAAACAGCTCAATAAAGTCTGTTATCAGTTACATATCCCACTAGGTGGAGTGCTGAAATAAATAATTTTAAAAGCCATCACTATTTTCATTAAAAAAAAAAGTAAAATTCACTAAAAAATTAATGAGTATAACTGCATACATTTTAAAACAGGGAGTTTTAAAACTCACTGTTAAGGCTCAGGCTGCTGTTGCTAAAGGAAGATTAAATATATTTTGATAAATTTTCTTTAAATAAAGATCATGGAGGAACTCTTTTTCTCCTCCAAGGATCAAAGATATTAAAGACAATCAGACATTAGGCAAATCAGTGACAGTGTGACAGTGTAGAACTCCAGTAGCGATGCATGATGTTAACCAAAATGAATATGAGAATAATGTGTACAAATGATGAAAAAAATGATAAAAATATTTTCATAACTAAAAAGTAAGGGTTGTAGAATCCTATCTAACTATTGTTTGTAAGGAATGGCTTAATTACAAATAACAACTAGAATGCTGAATTTCAGAGTAAAGAGGAAACTCAGTTGTTTTTTCTTGGATAGTTAACCATTGATCTATTCCTTGATATCAGCTAACTTACAAGCAGCAACTTTAGTGCAATGTTCTCTGCTTTTTATTTTAAATTTTAAAATAAACTTTAAAATGTACTTTAAATTGTTGCAAAGTATGCTTGTGTTTTGCTGAAATTATTCATAGTACGTTCTTTCCTGTCAACATTTTTACCCATTGCAATAAACTAACACATTGATTATTAAATAGGGAGCCATAAAAGAAAAGTTCTATGTACTACAGGAAAAAACTTATATGTCCTGCAAAATTCAGGAAATACTATGTGTATTCTTAAGAATCATTAGCTGTTTCTTTAATCTTTATTCTTAGTGTCTAAGTTTTATACAAGAGTACAGGCACAGATGAATTAATACAAGGATGCAAATGGCCCTAAATCTTTTCCCAGATTACATTCTCAAATTTTGGGAAAGGGAAAATAATGTTGCAAAAGCAAATATAATACAAAAAAAAGAAAACTGGGATGGTAAGGCTTTGGGAATAGAATTCCATGGGAAGGATTAGTTCATGTAAAAAAGTAAACACAATAAAAATAGAAAATACTTTTCTTGAGAGGTTGGTGGGGCACTTGGCAAAAAATTTCAGTCTTTAGTTCTACAAAATTATTTTGTAATGCTGTAACAATATCTTATTATTACTGATGTAGGCAGTAAATTAACACTGCTGGCAAATGACACTATTCTTTATAGTGCCACAGAGTTTTAATTATTTTTTCCTAAGTATTCATTGAAAAGACCTGTAGTTCAAAAGACAGAAAGCTACAAAACATAAACAGGAAGTCCTGAGTGCAGAAGATGCAGGAGATATGGAAACATATGATGAACTGTAGATCTGGATGCTCATTTGAATGCACTAGAACTTTAGTCTGAAGGGTGATTTATTTACTCGTTTCTACTTGTATTACGATTAATTTGCTTCTAAAGTTTTCAATTCAAACACTCTCATCTGAGGGACAGTAGAGAAGAAAAAAGTGCTTGCTATCTTAGCATGAACATATTAAACCAAGAAAACATAGTCAAATGATTTTATGCTTCCACCCAATTATCACAAATTGTGGTATTAGAGAATAACATAGTTACTCATGGAGATTCTTGCGTTTCTTGAGAAAGTTAGCTGTTGCTTATTGGCCTTATGAAGGGAGTTTCAACAGTGTGTTGAGACTCATAGTGTCTAAAATCAAAGTGATACAATACAAAAAACTGTGAAGAAAGACATGGTTTTGTAAGGTTCATCCATCTTCTGTAATTTCAAAGAGATACTAGTGGTTTATGTAAACAATCTAGAAAATATTAAGTTTTGTTTATTTACTAAAGACAGTACTTCTCAAACTGTGAAGATAAACTTCAGTGACACTGCCCCTGACACCACCTAGAGTACAGCAAGGAAGGAAAGTATGTAGGTCACTCTGAAAGTAAGGACTTGTATTTATTTACATGGAAACTACAGTAGATAAAAAGCAAAATAACACTATTTGACAGAAAATTCTCAGCTACAAAACAGTACTTTTTCAACTTAGTCACCACTGTTAGCCGATTCCTGCAGATTTGCTGATCAGAACACTTCATTTTGTGGCGTGACAGCTGTGCATGGCCATCTGGAACAAGACTTGTATTTCACGTTTCGCCATTGCTGAAATGCACCACCCACAGCCTCATTGTGCTCACATTCACTGTTTGGTGTCCATCCTCATTCAGCAAGAATAAATGAATGTCAGTGAGTGCAATTTTTGCAGCATGGAGGAATTCATTTACACACCTTCACTTCTTACTCAAATCCATGTCAGATGCTGTTAGACTGACCCTCTGCCGCCCTTTGTGGCACAGTGATAAAACTTAATGGAATATCATTGGGAAGGTTCAGCCTTCACTGCCATACCACCAACCTCCACCTTTAACATTATGGGCCAACATAATAAGATACTTTTGGAGCAACCCTCATATTATTTTATCACATTATTCTGGGCACCTTTAATTTCAACTGAGATGTATTGGTATGTTAGAGGCCACATGAGATCAAAACCAAAGACTGAATAATTTGCATATTGTTGAAAAACTTTTCAAGTTTGAAAACTCTGGAAACTCTTCAACTCTGAAGTAATTGTCTGATACGTTTTGAAATGGACTGAAGTGTTAGCTCCAGAGGGACCAAAATACACTGCATATATTTCATGCTGGATTTATGTTTTTCATTATGTTTTTTTTTTTCGTTTTTCAGTGGCTTGCACAGTGATCTCTGAAGACCTGTGTATACCTGCACTGTAGAGTTGAAGACACAGAGTGCTTGTGTCACCCTGACTCCAAAGGAGCGCAAGCCCCAGACTTTCTCATGCTCACAGCAGGCTCAGCTGTGAACTCAGGCAAGGTCACTCAGCATTTATCTAGGTGGTTCTTGAAAACCTCCAAAGACAGTGACTACACAGCATCTCTTGGTGAACTGACCCACTGTCTGACTGCTTGTGGGATGAGAAAAGGATTCTGTTACCTCAGTCTGAACCCTTCGTTCCAGCTCTTGCCCAGTTAACTCCTGCCATGCTCCACTGATAAGTTTTCTTAGTCCTATCAATGCTGTGTCTCATAGTCTTCTGAAGCCTTTCTGTTAACACTACTAAATGCTGGCTCTGCCTCTTGCAAAATATATTAAATTTAAGCACAATAAATAGCAAGTTAAAAATAGCTAGTGTCATTTCCTAAAATTTGGAATCACTTTCATTTTCTTTTATTCACAGATAGAAGAAGACATTTATTAAGTGAAGGTGGAAAGAAAATGTTAGCAGCACATCTCTCTAAGTAAAAGGGAAGCAAATTGAAATCTTAGAATGAAAATATATTCTCCAATTTCAATTTAATATAACACTACCATATGCAAATAAAATAATGAATAAATCTGTCTTATCTGAGTGTTTCTCCTCATCTCGTCACTTGTTAATTCCCATAAGTCTCTTTCTATAACATAATCATGATAATGTGTTTTCAGAGTAGGAAAAAAATATTGTTTTTCTAGCTTTTATGGAAAATAACTGATTTTGTTTGGGTGTGTGTATTTAGAAGCAAAGTGAAATTTAATAGTGTTTATTCTGTCAGTAAGCTGAATAGAAGAACGTTTATCTAATATTCCAGGTGAGTTCAGAAAAAGATGTAGTCAATATCCGAGAAGAGTATGAGTACAGCTTTTTCAAGGTCAGGAATGAGAGAAGATTTGGATTTTTTTTTTGCTGCAGGTGGATATAAATAGTTTTCTGTTGGATTGTCACATGTCTGAAGAGTCTCCACTGACTCTGATAAGGTTACTCTGAATTAAGATCACTGTCACTGAAAATAGAACCTGATTCTTTTGATTTAAATTAGAAGAAAAGCCTTTCTGATTCTGGGAACTTGCAGATACTTACGTAATAATTTTTTTTTATATAAAGCATGCAATATAATCAACTTCTAACTGGAAAATCAGAGAACTTGAGGGTAAATAAGTTTATTAACCAGTACTACAGCTTTTTCATCAGCAAAACTCAAAACTCCTTCTGATCATACCTACAAACTTTTAGCAGCATAACTCCACTAAAAGGAAGATTCTCATTATGAAACAAATGGGTCAGTGACTCTAGTGGAGCTGATGTCATAAATGACCTAACATTAGATCTGGCTATGGACAGGACTCTTTGAAGGTGCTGGGGATTTGGAGCACTTCATGATTGCAGTTGTTGTCATATGTGATGAGGAGTCACCCATGACAATCATTGACAAGATGATCAGAGGGCTGGAGCAGCTCTCCTATGAGAAAAGGTTGAGGGAACTGGGCTTGTTTAACATGGAGAAGAGAAGGCTCATTGTGGCCTTCCAGAACTGGAAGGGAGCATATAAACAGGAGGGGGAATGGCTGTTTATGAGAGTGGATAGTGATAGGACAAGGGGGAACAGTCTTAAACTGGGGGGAGATTTAGGTTAGATAATAGGAGGAAGTTTTTCACCCAGAGGGTGGTGATGCACTGGAACAGGTTGCCCAAGGAGGCTGTGGATGCCCCATCCCTGGAGGCATTCAAGGCCAGGCTGGATGTGGCTCTGGGCAGCCTGGTCTGGTGGCTGGCAACCCTGCATATAGCAGGGTCTTTGAAACTAAGTGATCATTGTGGTCCTTTTCAGCCCAGGCCATTCTATGATTCTGTGATTCTATGATTGTTAGATACATAAAGGCTTCTCAAACCTAAGAGGCAGATCCAGCTGACCCAGCAGTTAACCCATCAGCTCTAGGGTTTAAAATGGTAATGGACTCTACATGCTGTTCTGTACTGCTCACTTTTTGATGAACATTTATTTTCATCTTTTTCAATCTTGATTCAGAGATTCATCAACCTATCACAAAGGAGTGCAGGTCTATTTTATCTAATTCATGTTTTTTGTATCTCAAATGCAACAATAAACTGGTGCTTCAATTCCTCACCGATCATTTAATCCAAAATTAGGAAGAAATTAAGTAATTTCATTGGACTGCAGTGTTCCAGGAAATATCTTTTTGACAAATAGAGATAAGGCACTATGGAGATGAAATAGGAATATTTTCTACAGTAAAGTGCAGTTATATGCATCTTTTCATGAACCTTTCATTATTGGTACACCCAGTGGCCCCACGTGTAATGTAATATATTATCATGATGTTTATTCATCTAACTATTCTTGTAATGGTAAAGACAGAAAAAATGATCTGTAGGTTTCTGCCTTTACTATTAATTTCCTCACACTGGACTATATAAAAAGCCAAACCACTTTGTGGGGACTGGATTTGTAAAAGTCAGGTAGCTTCAATTTTATGTAATGATGAAAAATAAACCAAGCGGCAGTAATTCAGATTACTTTGCTGATCAAAAAACTCTCAAGTTCAGCTGCATTTAGAATTTAATGTAGTGCTCATTGTAAATGATAATTACTATGAATCCATTATAGGTTGTGCAGAATGTTTTATGAATTTCAAAAGGTTTCTTTCTGTGGCTCAGCATTAATTAGGCATTTGTTATAAACACTTAGATAAGTGTCTGTCAACTTGCCAAGTTTTAGATAATTAGCCTTTTTTAGTTCATCAAAACCACACAATGACTATCAAAGGAACAAATGCAGCAAACAAAATGAAGAATAATGTCAAGGTTTCTTTCTACAATGCCCATTTCATTTTGTACCAGCTATGTTGATATCAGCATCTATTTACAAGTCTGAACTCCCTTTCAATGACATTATACTCTTCCTGTGTAACCAAGTGTCATTTGTTGATATTTAAAACTGAATAACCTGTTCTGTGTTGTACCGTTTTGTTAGGATGGTCATATGAACACTGACATATAAAACCTGATTCTGTAATTGCTATTATTATTATTATAAAAAGAGTATTAGTAATCTTTGGCAGAATGTTAACATTACATCATATTCATTTTCTTGCCCGGTTGTAAGGATATAAGGAAGAATTATTTTACAAACACAAACAAAAAAGAGAGGTTTTCAGAAGCCTCAACTTTTAGAGGTGTAGAAGTTTAACTGATTGATCAGAATGATTGCTTCCGTAAGTTACAGTTTTCTCTGATCTATTGGATCTTGGCATATTTAGGGCTACAAAACTGGAATATAAATGCAAGTTGAGAGAGCTGTCCTGTTTAGCCTAGAGAACAGGCTCCAAGGAGAACTTATAGCAGCCTTCCAAGGTAGATGAGGAGAGATTCTTTGTCTTTGTAGTGATACAACAAGGAGTAAGAAAAATGCAGTAGATTAAGATTAGATAATAATAATAATTTCTTTACTTAAAGGGTAACGGGGCACTGAAATAGGTAGCCAAGAGAAGCTGAGGATGCACCATCCCTGGAAATGTTCATGGCCAGGCTGCATGGGGCTTTGGGCAACCTAATACAATGGAAGGTGTCCCTGATTCCTCCTACTCAAATCCTTCTGTGATTTGATTTGGGATTATAATGGCAGTGGACACACAATGGATTATAATGTCAGTTAAGAATGAAAAAGAGGACACTGAATAAAGATTATATGATAATATTTAGAAATGTGAAAAACTATTGCTTGCTCTTTGAAAATATCTAAATTACACTGAAGGAAAGGTGTGGGAAATAATTTTCTAATGCCAGATACTGAAAATACAACTAAAGTTCATACGGGGAGGTTTCAGTACCTCTGGCATTGAGGATCTCAGCAAAAAAAAAAAAAAAACCCTTAAAAATGCTTCTCAATAAATCTATTCTTGACTAATTTTGCCTTACACGGAATGATAGATTAGCTGGGTATTGCAGTGATACGATGGTAAGAAAGCTTACAGTTTGTTCTGCCATTCTTCATGGAAATTCCATAGTTAATTGACCACTGATAGCACCGTGAATCAAAATGAAAAAAAAAAGTCAATAACGGTTTGCAAACTGGGAGCCTGGGTAAGAAATTTAGTGAATGAGTATGTGAGGATGAAAGGGAGTGATCAGTGCTGTGATTTTATAGACACTGCAGTTAGCTCAGTATTATTACATGCAGAATATATTTGCTTTATATCCATTTAAATTTTATTTGAGATCTTGGAGATCAGAAACTCAAGTACACAAATTAACACACACATTCTTTCACTTCAGTCTTTCAGTGTAATTACCAGAATGTCTGATAAGAACCATTGATTGGCTACCAACTGTGATAAAACACTGCAAATGCTGTCATGATTGTTGATAATTCTAAAACTACTTCTGAACATTTATGACTTATTGAATTAAAGATATGAATCCCGCAATAAAGCCTTACAAGGCACTTACAAAGTATAAATCCCAATTAAATTGGATGAATTTTAAGCCAAACTACTCAGGCACCATAACTGACAAAAATAGGAAAGCAAGCTCTAACTCCTGACTATAAGGCTGTGGAATTGTTCTTTTTAACTTCTTCACAAAAGCTTCATTAGCTGCATGACCTCTTCTGAGTATGGTCATAATGTACTTTTGCAGTTAGCATTTTTCATTCTAATTAACAGAATCAGAGCAACAGTATTTATAGCCCTGAAAGAAGAATATGCATGTGAAAGCATGTCTCCCTAGAGTACTTGTTTCCAGCAACTTCTCTATATTGTTACTTAGATCAATTTGACTGGAAATAACTCTTCAAAATGTTTGTGATACATATCAGATACATTGCGGAAAACTAAAATGAAAAGCAAGTTTTTGTTGGTTTTTTATTTTTATTTTTTTTTTAATTTTCTGCCTCACCTTGAACACTGGGCGCAGGTTTGGGCTCTACAGTATAGGAAGGACATAAAACTATTAGAGAGTGTCCAAAGGAGGGTTACAAAGATGGCAAAGGATCTGGAGGACCAGGGGTGTACAAGGCAAGATCCCTTGGTTTGTTCAGCCCAGAGCAGAGGAGCTGAGGGGATGCCTCATGGCATGTGCAGCTCCTCACAGGCAGTAGAGGGGCTGCGCTGAGCCAGGAGGAACGGCATGGAGCTGTGTCAGGAGAGGGTAATGTTGGAGGTAAATAAAATAAACTGTCTGGCAGCCTGTTGAAAGAACAAATGAATGAATCAGAAGTCTTAAAGCTCTTGCCAGTGTCTCCATTTCTCTTCTGGTCAAATGCATTCCCCAGCATGTAGGCTGTGGTGTCTCTCCTGGCTCTTACCTCAAGGCACAAATCTGTTCCCCACTGTTCCTTTAGCTGTAGCGATACTGCCGTGAGCACTGATTAATGACAAATTTGAATACTGCAATTAGGACATAAATGAAGAAGAATGTACTGCAAACATTCTATAAAATTTTAAGGAGAAATAATGTTTCTAGTAATGGAAATTCATAACAAACTGTGCAGCTATTTTTTTAGCAGTAGAGAAACAGACCTTTCAGAATTGTTCCTGATGATAAAATAACATTATTTTACCAAAATTTTGTCCACACATAACATAATGCCTCTTTACGAAAGCACAGATGGATTTTCTTCATTATTTTTGTTTTATAGAACAAATGCTAGAATTCTATCAAGTGCATGGCTGGAAGAGATTGACATTTAAAGCATGTGGTAGTGCACTTCCATTATATTCTCAGATACAGAGCAATTACAATAGCTCCAAAATGGAGTTCCATGTGAGAATTTGAGCTGATAATCCAAAGATTACATAAGGACAGAAAGATCTCTGAGTAATTTGAAATAATAACTTCAAACAAAACAACACATTTTCCTCAGAGATACTGTAAACTAAAATATTTTCCCCAAGAAACAGGTTTTTATGGTTTAAGAGCTCTGTTCGTATGACAGAGGTAATCGTTATCACTGACTTGTACTAATAACAATTTATCTCAAAAAAGCTCCAATTTCGTCTTTTCTTCAGAGAGTTCAGAGTACATTTTTTTCTTGCTTTTTTTGTCTTACATTGCATCCCAGTAGGTACTATGATTTTCCTTTACAGCTTGGTGAAATACTTTACAATAACTTCAATGCAAGCAAACAAACAAAAAAAAATAGAAGCCCCCAGACTTATAAAAAGTTAAGTGGTTTTTGCTTGTTTGCTTTTTAATAGGTACCTAAGCATTCAACTTTTATTCTTGAAATTCCAGTCTCTTCTACCAGTCAGAAAAATACATTGGCATCTATCATGATTCTTTCTGCCTAGCTAAATAAGGTGTATTCCATCAGACTTTTCTGACCCACGCCATAACAGAGCTCTTACTTCCAGGGCACTAAAGAAAGATGTTTCCAATTTTATTTACCAAGTTCAGAGATTTCACTTTCTCTAAATCACCCTAGATATATGGGACAAGTAACAAACTCTGGAGTCAGTAAATAAAATGCTTGTAATATTATTTTGCTTAACTATTGTTTCAAAATGAAATCAAGAGTTTTTAATTATGTTTCAGAAGACATTACGTGAGCAAAGTGAAAGGACTGAAACAGTGTGTTCATGTTCCTAGCGACAGTTATGGTTTTTATAAAAAACCTCAAAGATTTCCAAAAATATTTTTGGATGAAACACTAGGTGAGAGTTGTAACAATTCCAAAGTTATTTCCAAACCCACACGTTTTTTTGGTTTTATTTTTGATTCAGAATATTACTGAGCACTGCGAATATTTTTAGGCAATCATACTGGTTAAGTGTTTTTTAATGGAATTATAGAAAAGATCTTGAGAAATAAGAAAGTAGATATTTCAGATAGTCTGAAATAACACATAAAACCTAGGAATTATATGCAATGTCAAATATTACAGTCTTTTTATCATTTCAGTGCCTCAGAAAACAGAGGTATTTAGAGGGCATCTTTATTCAATGGCAAATGCTTTGCCCACTGTCATCCTGAATATTATGGGTCAGAACTACTATCCTCATATAAGTGGATTCACTACTTCTAATTAACCTGGGAATATATTTACTTTTTTACCTTCAAGAAGCATACGTTCAATGTGTTTCACACATGGACCTTTTACATAAGGCAGAAAGTGAAGACCTATTATGACAAATATGACAGGAGATGGAAATTGACATTATAGTTTCATTAAAATACATGCTAAATTATAGTCAACTTTGATCAGTCCAGCATTTTGGTCTGAGCCCATCAGAAAGATAGCCTGAAAGCGAGTTGAAAAAGTGTCTAAAGAAATCAAGATATTATACAAGGACAGATACATATAGTACATACATTTTGCAGTCACAGAGGCAGAATGAGAGTTGAATACATAAACATCAGTGACATTACTGAGAACAGGCTGTGGATCAGAAAATTTTGTAGTATTTACTTCTGTGAGATTACAGTTGAGTTCCTTATCATCTATAAGCTCTAAAGTTGCAACTGCCAGATAAGAACAAGTTAAGGAGAGCCATAGGATTCTGGGCACAAGTAGCCTCTAGCAGCTTTCAGCAAGCCTGTCAGATGCCTATAAGCCACAGAGCAAACAGCTGTTGTTGCAGTCTCTGCCTGATTAGCAAGGGTAAAGTGTACTATGTAAGATGCAGGTCCAGACTACAGCTATCACATACATCAGAGTATGTAGAAGGAAGTTTTATCTTGGTTTACTTGACCAAATGATCTCAGGCATGGTGGTGATCTGGGCCAACTGACCTTGAGCCATGCAAAATCATCAGGAAAAATTATGAGCAATAGTAGCAGGAGGCTTTCTCCTGTGAGGGACAGAGGCACCTATCTCCTGACCTGACCTTCTTCTGTAGAAATTTTCTATTTGTTTTCAGTCTGGCTCCAAAACGCTGTAGAGAGATTGCCCCTGTGGCTACAGCCTTTTCCTGATCTTTTACAATAGCACTAATAATGCTATAAGGGGTAACCTAGGGCTACTAAAATCCTGAAGTGCCTGGAGTATCTCCTTCATGAGGAAAGGTTGAAGGAACTGGACCTGTTTAGCTTGAAGAAAAGCAAGCTCAGGAGGGTCTCTCATCGATGTGTATAAACACCTGAAGGGAGAGTACAATGAAGAAGGATCCAGAGACTTTTCAGTGGTACCCAGTGACAAAACAACATCAGAGGCACAGACTAGCAGACAGGAAGGTCCCTCTGAACATTAAGCAGTGCTTCTTTCCTGTATAGATGACAGAGCAGTGGAACAGGTTGCCCAAAGAGGTTATGGATTTTCCTTCATTGGAAATATTTAAAATCTGACCGGATTTGGTTCTAAACAACCTGCTTTGGATGCCCTACCTGAGCAGGGGGATGGGATTAGATGACATCTAGAGGTCTCTTCCAACCTCAACCATTCTGTGATCCTGTGAATGTAATTACTAGATAACAGCAGCTCTGAAAAGCATTTGAAGAAAGGAGTCATTTGATCCTGAGGAAAATAAAACGGTTAATTCCAGATTTCTTTTTTATTGTCAGTGGAGTTCAAATTCAAAACAGTTATTGAAAGAGAGTCATAGCACATTCTGTAGCTTAATTATATAGTAGGGGAGGGAAGATGGTTTTGAAAGGCCAGATAAGTTTGTTCAAGAGATGAACAACCCAAAATTTATCTGAATATCCATATGAAGGGTGTAGTGTTTCTTAATGAAAATAGAAATATCAATGGACTAATAAGAATCTCTCTCTCTCTCTCTCTCGTCACACACTGAATCAGAGACTCATGCTGCCTTGCGGTGAGAAGCATGTATCAAATGATGACACAGGAGCATAAAATACATGCACATGTATGTAACTGTTGAAGATGACATCTGGAAAGGGGCCTAGAGAACTGACTACTGTTTTCTGAGACAGTAGTGCTTTCAGTGTTAACTCCTCCTGTAACTTTCTGTGATACAGTTTCTCTCTCAACTACTGGAAAAAATTTAAAAGGCCATACTTTATATTTAGGAATTAGGCTGTATTTCTTCAGTATCATTGATGGTGTATTCTGTTTGCTTATTTCTTTTTTCCCCCTACAGCATCCCCCTGTTGCTATATGCTGCATAAAATAAGCCCACATGAGGAAAGCAAATCCAAACCTTTATACTATTGTAAAATATTGACTTTAAGTAGATAGGTGATATGAGATAGTGACAATGTTTTGTAAGATTCCTTACTGTTTAACTTCTCACAGTGATGTGGTAAACCATTTAACATTAAGAAAATGCCTGTTGACTGAAATCTCTATAAGCACAGAATTTTTAAGCATTCCTTACAACAAAACAGACTACCGTGCCTTCAGGATTACCAAATACTTCTTGATGGTGCTGCAAATACAGATTATTTAATATGTTCATATGTTGGTTTTTTTTTTTTTTTTGATTGCATTGTTTTTTTCATGATCAATTTATTAAAATCTCAAAAAAAAAAAACAGATTTTATGTATTTGCAACAATATTTCATATAGTTGCACCATTATTTTCAGTATCCTAGTGTATTTCTTTTACTAAGGATTCTAGGCTCATGATAACATAACCTACCCTTTTGAAGGCCTCTAACATTGCCTGTCTGGTTTCTAAACAAAATTGTTACAAATATCAGTTAGAAAAAAAAAGTGTATTTAAGTTTTTTTTGAAAAGTTTTTTTTTTTTAGGGGTTTTTTTTTTTTTTTCCCCGCTCTCCAGCACTGATATTATCAAGTGGAAGCAGAGCTTTTCCTTCACTTAGCTTCAGAGCTTGCCTTAACAGGAAATGCCAATTCCTTAAAAAATAATAATAATAATAATAATAAAAATCCCAGAAAGCCACATGCTTAAAGGAAGTAGCTTTTTTCCAGTCTGCTAGAATTTTATTACAGTTACATTTATCTTCAGCAACCTTCTTAATGAGAAACAGCTAATATTCAAACTGAATTTTTGCGAGAATAAAAATGAAAACTGACAAAGTAAAACAAGCATTGATAGAGTCAGACAAATTAAAGAGAACACACTTATGAAAGTAGGGATGTACATTTTGTGTAAAGTATTTGCTATCCCTTTTTTACTGTAGAGAGCAGGTCCACTCTGAAGATCCTTCAAGAATGAGTTTTTGGCATGTATTCATTCTCCTAGTACTCCAGGCATTCTGTAAGTGTAGTAACTGCACAATTACCACAGTGACTGTGGTCTAATTTTCAAAATAAAACAGATTCTTGCCAAAGAGGTGTTATGGATGCCTTCATGCTTGACACAAAATGTTGAAAAGACTGACTTTACATAGTGAAAGGAAATAAGGTTCATACATCAGCAGTTTGCTCTGCTGCATGGATTAGCCAAAGGTAAGGGGAGGGAAAACTGCTGCCTAAAGGTGATCTGCCAGCAATGCCCATATGAGTATGGAAGTTAGAACCATTACCCTGAAAATGTTCTAGCTATACCTTTTTAATAAGGCACTTTATGTCTTCTCATCTGTTAGACTTATACAGATTCTTCAGTAAGCTTTTAATGCAGCATGGGGGAAAATCAGGCATCCCATATAAAACCTTATTAATGGAACTGTATTCCCTTTGATCCAGAAGTGTGAATATAACACACCATAACATACACTATATATATATATATATATATATATATATCTTATTTTTCAAACAAGTAAGAGTGGGCATGTAGCCTTTCCTCTTTGGGTTACAATATTCGGGAACTTTTGACTGTCTGCAAATACACTTTGTAAGCTGGAGTTAAAACATGTAAATTAATTTTTTGAATAACGAATAACATAGCATTAATATTCTTCTAAGTTCAGAAGAAATACACTAACTATCCCAATGAAGTATCAGTGGCCATGCAGTAACCGCCCCAAGTGGAAAAAGATCACTTCCTTCTACTCTTCGGAAAAGGGTTGATGAACTGCCATTTTCTGACCATCACTTTTTCCCCTAATTCCACTTATTTTTAACTTTCATCAACAATTTCACATTTGCCTTCACTGTTCACATATAGCTCTAGTCTGCATATTTTCTCTACTTCTTCTGAACTCCACAGTATCCTTAGAAATCTGAATCAACTTTATGATGCACCAAAACCAGATCTTGTGATCGAAGGATCTCATCATGCTGAATCCTTGGTCAGTGTGTTTCATATAGACATTATGATTATCAGTGAGATTTTTGAATTCTGAATCTACAAGATCTTACAAGAAGATCTATGAGTTTA
Source organism: Centrocercus urophasianus (assembly GCF_019232065.1). Classification (NCBI taxonomy): domain Eukaryota; kingdom Metazoa; phylum Chordata; class Aves; order Galliformes; family Phasianidae; genus Centrocercus; species Centrocercus urophasianus. The sequence continues at coordinate 51,252,969 of NW_024884142.1, read as the reverse complement.
ATGCAAAGTGACATTGAGGTCAGTTCTGATAAAATAGTACCAGGAAATATTTTTTCAGTATGACAGAAGAATATAAACTGTTTTTATTCAAACATTTGGTGATCTTTCTGTTGTCTTCTCAGAGAATAAGTGTACTGTATAGGAACAAGACTTTCCAAACAACAGAAGAAAGCCTTATTACTCTGGCTCAGCAACATAAGCAATTGAGTTTAGCATCCTGCAGCTCGGATGCAGTTACAGAAGCACTGGTAGAAGGCAATTCAGTCCATTTTTACATCTTTTCAAGTCAGATATAACAGATACTTCTAGGGGAATAAAGGCAAAAACAATCTTCATTGTTTTGAGAGTAGAGGGCAGATAGCACTGGTCTCTCATTCTCATAGAATTCATAGAAACAGTCTAAGTACTTGTCAGTCATACTACGCAGTCACTGTGAAAGCAGAATTACTGCATCAGCGAAGGGGGGGGGAAAAAAAAAAAAAAAAAAAAAAGACTTTTCTGCACTAGCTTTTAGATATAGAACAGTATAGGGGTCCAGAGGCAACAGCAGGACGAGAAGTAAAGTCTGCAGCACATTAGACGTGTGCTAGAAATACAGCACAGTCACTGCAAAAATAAAGGTTGCAAACCACATGTTCACAGATGGAGGAAAAAATAAAGATTACTGGTTTAAGCACAAAGTGATGCCCTTGTAAAAACCAAAATGTTCACATGTGACAGATATAGAGGTGGAAGAAAGAAAAATAAGTGAGTACCTCAGTGAAAAGTAAAAAAATATCATACCTATTGCTTTTTTCTTTAGGATAGAAATCAGCAGTTACATGACATACTGTGGTAAGTGCTAGCAAAGGTTATAGACAGAGATCCCCTTGTTTACTGTTGTTGATCTGCTCAGGATATAATTTAGAGGAAATAACACTTCTATAAGCTCAGAAATCTCATGGATGAGAAAAATGAAAGTGAGCAACTTTTTTCTGATATTACTGACAAAAAGCCAAGAAATAATTAAGTAACTAACGAAGACATCCACAGCATGCAAAAGAGAGAAAATGATGCATTTTTAACCTTCAGTAGAGAAGGCATTTAAAAACTATATGCAGAAAACACATGTTAGCAAGTTTAATATCTAAAAGTTCATTAAAATGAGTTTAACAATTGAATTGCCACAAGCACAAACCCATACTGAATGGCTTGAACAAATCTTTTATAGATGTCATTCACATTACCTAGAAAACAGAAGGCATAAAAGAATCAGAGAATCATTAAGATTGGAAAGACCACTAAGGCCATCTAGTCCAATCACCAACCTATCAACACCATGCCCACAAAACCATGTCACACAGCTCCACATCTACCTTCTTCTTGAAAATGTTCAGATTTCATTCTTGAAAAATCTTATAGTCTGAATGGTATTTTTCTTTCATAACTCCTTGCTTTTGAAAGTATTTCTAATGCTTTCAGAAGGGACAGAACAATATTACACAATTCTATTTTTTTTCCTTTTCAATTTTTCTATGCTGTTTCAAACTGACTTCCTGGAATTAGTACAGGAGATTTGATGTTTCCTCCACTAGTATGTGCTAGCAGAGACTATCTTTTATAATAGTGACTGTGAGAACTCAAAAAAAAAAACTTCTTAAAATATTTTTTCAGATTTTGTTGCAATGAATGAACTAACCACTTATTTTTTACTTCGAGACAATATTCATTCTCTGCTTCCTCATTTCTACTACTTTATGAAATATCAAGCCAATTCAAAAATTCAGACAACTATGTACATGAGGGTAAGACTTCACTGACCTTCATGTGCTGTTTATGAAAGTTGTTGCAACTTCCGATGACAGCATTCTATTGACTGCTTTAACTACACGGATCTGTTTTGTACAATAGCCATGTTTTAACTTCAACAGCTTCACATTAAATGATGGCAAAAAGTGTTGATGAGGATAGTCTTCAGACTTAATCATATAAATTAATTTTCAAAACAGATCATCAGCTGCTGGATTCTGTTAGAAATGTGTTTGAAGGAGTCAGTTTTAGGCACATTTATCTCTCTCTCAGCTTTAAAAGCTCTTTACTCATAAGAGCATGGACACATGCTGCTTCAGATCTATTATCTTGCTTTTTTGTCTGCAGTTTCGGATTTGCAAAAGCCAAGATTAACAGTCAGTAAGTTGCCTGGTCACACAGTATGACTCCTTTTATCATTATGGTTGTGTTGCATTTGTCTATATTTAGCCAGTCGGCAGCTTAATGGGAATATACTGAACTAAGCAACTGAGAGAAGGGAAAAATTGTACTTCATATGCACTATTGACTTTATTTGTGATATAGAAAGGCCTTTATGAAATCACTCACCTTCACTGTTTAGCTAAATAGGTATAAGAGTTCAAATCTACAGTGAAAACATTCATATGATGTGCAAATTAATCCAGCTGTATCATGCAGTAGTATAAAATGAATGCAAAATTCAACATCAGACTTTCATTTCAAAAGCCACCTGAAAAAAAGCTCAGTTTAAAAAAAAACAAATAACACTTTGCACAGATTTTACTACTTTCTTAAGAGTAGAATTAACCACTAACTCACAATTAAGTAATGTATAAGTATAAGCAGTGGAGCGACTGGTGAAGTATTCAGATGTAGATATCAATTTTTTAAACCTCTTTATTCATGTGTGGTTCCACATGCTTCCTTCTGTTCAAAATAACTCTAGCCTCTAAGTAGCAGTCACACTAAAGTCCCTTTTTCAGGCACAAAAGTTATATCTTAGAACACCGTAAGGATAGGCAGCAGCTGCAATTGCCTTTGATCAGTTGCCAGGTCACCAAAGAAAGGTATTAGTCACAGAAATCAAAGGAAAAGCTTACCCCTTTCCAAGGATCACAACTCACTGGAAGCTCCCAACGGAATGATCTCCGAATAGAGATGCTTCCCATTTTGTTGCCAGTGCTTAAATGAGATTAGGGAGGGGTGGACCCAGCTTCTGGTTGTACAGATGAATTGCTTCCACCTGAGCAGCCAAGGCTGGCCGCACCCCTTCACCAGGTGCTCAATCATCAGTTCAGACCATGACCTAATGTTTCCCATATAAACATAAATTAAAAAATTTCTTGTACATATGCATAGCATATCTTTGTGGAGGTGAAGACTGAGGGTAGAGCTGAATGTCTTATAAACTCAAAAAGAAAATCAACAATTCACTAGTACTATTTACTTAACATTCGACATTAGACAGAACAGCCTATTTCAGGAATTTCATTATAGACAGCTAATATTGTTTCAATTTTCTAGAAAATATCAATTAATGAAACAAATATCTCTCATTTAAGAGATGTTAAACAAATCTCTGTGGTTCACATAAGAGCCCAGGAAGTTCTCCTGGCACCAAGAGACTTTTCCTACTGACTCTTCATGGGTTGTACGTAAACACGGGAGAATTTGAAGTCTCTTATGAAACACGGAGAGTTATCTTTGATGTATGGAAGTCAATGATATGATAGCAACTTGAAAGAAATTACTGAATTAATCTGTTTACCTAAATTTATATCCAGGTTACTATGAACCTAATGACTGTAACTGTGAGAATAATGGCTTCTTTGGAAAAACTAGGTTTTATTTCACTGGAGCAAAAGCTTTTTATGCATTGTTATTGCTGTATGGTAACCTCCACCAAACAACATTTTGCCAAGTATACAAGTAAGATACAATCTTACAATCTTGTAGCGTGTCCTTCTGAATTTCTAAATATTACAGCTATGAATAATTCTATAGCAAAAAATGGGCATTTAAATAAAATGGAATTCATAATCAGAAAAGCAAAACAACAAAAAACATAGGTTAAGAAGTCATCCTGTTTCAGTGATAACAAGCTGTAGCTGGAAACGAATCTCCAGAGAGTAACTGCATATGAAATGAGAGTTTCAGATTTTGTGTAACTGGTAGGGACTTAAATTTAGATATCTACAGAAAGCCAGAAATCATTCTAGTATTATTAGCAGGAAAGGGTCAAATAGTCAACTTCTTGCTTTGATAGGAGATGTTGTATACCCACTTTAAAGTACACACAATCTTTAAAGTTAGCACAATCAGTAAGTATGAAAAAAAAAACCACATTTGTGTTATCTCTTTCTCCACTCTAATCAGCAGTATCAGGGTGAAAAAGAAAAATGTTTGGTTTTGTTCTACATTCTAGGTAACAAATGCATTAGGAATAAAACTGTGAAAATCATATAGCCATAGCTTTTCCATACTAGAGCATTAGAAAAAAAAAAGAAAACTTCTGCAAAGATTTTTTTTCTATGGAAGTATAAGCTTAGGGGATCAGACAGGTTTTCAAAATCTCATTTTTGCTAGTCATTATAATAAAATTTATTTTGCATATCCTTTCAGGGAAGGTATTTGGATTATATTTTTTTCATTCAGCATAAACTAGTACAATCAAGACCATTCTGAATTTAGCAATCTTAAGTTACAAGAGTAAATAGCACTGAGTTTTGTATCCATCTCAGACTGATTTGGTTCTACAATGCTCTGACTGGATACAAAACATGTAAATTAGAAATATGCTTTTCATTTGTGTGTATGAAATAAATACAGCATCTGACAGAACCAGATGATTATATCACTGGTGAGAATGAAGGTACTCATTTCAGAGTTCCAGTCATTTCAGAAAACGACTCCATTATCTGCCCAGCCCATTATAAAGATAACATACTTTCTCTCCATTTACAATATCACCATATTCTAGTGCAGAAATGTATGCTTGTAAATCAAGAAATTTATCTTTTAAATTTACTGTGCATTTTTTTCATTTGCATTTAAAAGCATACACATCTGCATAACACAAAGTAGTCGAGCATAGAAGTTATTTTGTTGTGTTTTTTGGTTTTTTTTTTTGCTTGTATTCTTTAATCTCAATGAATCCACTGTTTATAAGATAAGCATTTCTTATCAAGAATTACTGGCTATATCTATACTGGCAAGTGGGTACACATGATCCATCATGCATCACAGAAATAGTCAACTTATCCCAATAGCGATAACAGTAAGAAGCTTAAATTGAATATTTAAATTATGTCCGTTTTCTAGTCTTATACTTGTATCAATGACTAATGATTTTCCCAGTCATTACTAGGCTCACAGAGCCTAGTACACTATATTCATTGCTTGTGATGCTGATGCAGAAGTTTGAAGATGACTAAATACTTGTGCTTTGCCACTTATTCATCATTTCACCAGTTTCCACTGGAGCAGAAGTTCCCTGCAGCCTAGGAGAGGCCCATGGAAGTGCCGGCAGTCCCCCTGCAGCCCACAGGTACCTCAGGAATAGAGGAGCCCACAGGGCAGCAGTGGATGTGGCCTGAGGGAGGCACAGCCCACGGGTACCCCTGCAGGATCAGTCCCAGGCTGGAGCTGCAGTCTGTGGAAAGGACCCCCTGGAGGGGGAGGGCTGGTGGAGCTGCTGCTTGTGGGAACCCATGCTGGAATACCGTCTGAAGGGTGAGCCCTATGGTATGGAACCATTTTGGAGCAGTGCTTGGAGAGCTGCAGCCTGTGGTAAGCCCACAAGAATCTGTTCTGGAAGGACAGCATCCTGTGGGAGGGACTCCGTAGGAAGCAGAGGCAGAGAGGATACATGAAGGAATGGCAGAGATGAAGAACTATAGACTGGCTACAGCCCTCATTATCCATTCTGCACTTCTCAGAGGAAGGAAATAAAAGGAGGTAAATGTGGAGAAAGTGTTTTTAGCTTGCTTTTAGTTATCACTAGCCTTGTCTGTTATCAATAGTCAATAAATTACATTGATCTCCATTACACTGAGTCTGTTTTACTCTGATGGTAATTGGTGAATGATGCTTTGTTTTGAAAACAAAACGGCTATACTTATCTTTAATCAGTGCACTGCTTTTGGCCTAGATTAGGATCAGCTTTCAGGGGTGACAAGTAGAATTGGGATCATGATTGTCGATTATCAATAACTTTCTGCAAAGAGGCTTTTTCTCACATCTGTTTAATTAAACATCTTTGGAAATGGAATACAGTGGAACTGTGACTACTGTGAATCCTAGTATCTTCTTATATCAAATTTTTCTTGCCATAGCAAATACAAGCCTGCAGAGGTACCCACAGAGGCAATGGAGTATCAAATCAATGACCCTTGTGCAATTGAATTACATATTATGTTGAAATATTATACAGAAATATCACTTCCCAAGGTGATACATCTGAATTACTGGCACATTGCATTACAGCATGGCACTGTACAGCTTGATTTCTAGTGCTACTGTTGTTTCCAGTAGCTCTGGGATGTCTGATCTGTGCTAAGTTAGATAAGGAAAGCAAAGTGCAGCTGCCTCCTCCAGCTACTCCAGCCCAGTACAGCTCCTTCCAGGCAGCTGAGGCTTAGACCAGTGCTCAGGGTGATAAAGATAGCTGCTGCTTTCTCTTTTGCATGTTCAACTACTACTAAAAATCCTCAAGTCCTCTTACCATATTCACTTGCCCCCTACTTGCAATTTAGCGTGATGTTCACTGCAAAGACATACATTCATGCACTCATATCTTAGGCAAACCACATCTGCAAAGTCCCTCTTGTCACATCAGCACCACACACCCAAAATCCTGGCCTTTACAAGCAGTCCCCCAGTGGATGGCGCTCCAGGCACAAAGTCTGTGGAGCACTCCTTGGATCCCTAAAAAGACTTTTCATTCCAACAGAGACTCTCCTCCCATCACAATTTATGATGTGCACTCACACAAAAAACTTGAAATTTGTAGCCAGGTAGGAAAAAAAACATTTTTTGTTTGGAAGATAACTGTAGAGATAGCAGGAAGGAGACTATTTCTGCACATAGATGAATAAATCTTACAATCCAAGAGTAGCCTTATTTTCCAAGTATTCTTTGATCATTTGTCTTATATGTAGGACTGTTGCATCATCTGCAGTTCCCAATAGATGCATTCTTCCCAGCACGTGTGTAAATATTTCCCTGCCTTAAATGAAAAATTTGGGACATATGACTGAAAAGCCTTTTCACGCTTATGTTCCCTTTGTTCTTCTGAATTTCACTAAGCTAGATATTTTGCAGGTGATGAAAAAATCCTACAAAAATACAGTTAGGTCTGTAGGATTAGAAAAAACAACAACAAAAACACAGGACCACTATATCCAACCTTCTACTCACGCAGGCCACTAGAGAATGTCTAAAGTCACACAAAACCAATTTTAATTGCAGGTATACACTACAAGCCAGGAAAAAAAAAGTCATTACTACTACTATGCATTACAAGTTTGCAACCATACTGAGTTTACTATTAGGGCTCAGATACATGATTCAGCTGTGCTGTACTAGTTTAGTCACAAAGGTCAGCATGAGACAAACGTGAAGACATAAGCCTAGTTAAAACAGTATGAAGGAAAGTACTAGCTCCGCATTTTATTATGGCTGAATGGAGGGTAGGCAATTTGTTACTTTCCCCCAGAGGACACATGGCAACAATTATTGAGTTGCAGTAACTGGATTAGATGTCTGAATCTAGAGGTAGTCCTCAAATATTTCAGTTTCTCTGAGTCTACTGCAGTACTTATACAAGCCATTGTAATTGGAGGAAGCTGCAACTCTGGGAGTGTTAACCATTGGAAACTGAAGGAAAGTGTTTGCTGTTGTCACAAAAAATCTAAAATGTCATTTATGTCAGTATTTTCTAACTGGACACATGAAAGATATTCTGTGCTAACTACAAATAGCACTGTGACAGACAGGATCTGAAAGCTTGAAATGTTTGACTGTGTTGTAATATGGCCAGTGCTAGATGGAATTTTTCAGATACTCTAGTAACTTTCCTTCTGTAAAATGATATCCCAAATCATACAATCCTATATGCAAATAAGGACCAATTGAGCATGGCAAATGCAATCTAGATTTTTGAAGCATCATAGCAGAGGCGAATGTGTGAATGGGAAGAGTATGTATCTTCCTTCAAAATTAAGTAAATATGTGCATTCTAGCTCTTATAGGGCTTTGAATATTTGGTGAATATCAGTTCCCTGTGGTTGGCAAATATTTTTCTATTTATCTGCTTACCCCACTGAAATTTGACTAGTGAATAGCTTTCCAAAAGAAGAGCTTTAACCATTTGGTTATTTTAATGTCTTGTTTCCCAATTTTGGTTCTAATGTTGTATCTGAAATATTAATACAATAATTCCAGGCTAATTTGATTCTTCATTAGGTTATGTTATAAATTCATAGTAGAAAAATAATTAGTTAAGATGGTCAATAATATATCACATAGTATTCAAAAAAGAATAACTAAAAATAACTATTGGTCATTATCAGTGAAAAGTGAGACTGATTTGTTATTGCTAAGAAACAAATACTTACACTTCACAAATGGAAAAAAATGCTACAAAGTCCTCAAAGAGTTATGAAATAACAGGATCAGAGACTCAAATATGCCAGACATTATTAAAAAAAATATTAACAGTCATTATTAACTACATCTCTAATTCTCTAAATCTGTAAACTCCCACTGAAATTGTCATGCACAAATTTAAAGGAATATAAAATATTCAGATGTCTGGACATCACTATTTTCATGATTTGTGACGTTTAAAAACCTCCTAGTGATTTTACAGATTAAAAGTTCTAATCAGTGCCAAATGAGGGAAATTATTAACATCCTGTTATCATCAGGGATTTTTCAGTTAATCTCTACCTCTTTGCTTATCCTAAATTTTAGCTTTTTAAAAAAAATCTCTTCAGACAATTATTTAAACTGGTGAGTTAGGGAAACAGTCCTACCAAGTAGCAGTGTTGGACAAAACAAGAATAACCAACAGTGCCATTACTTCTCAATGTATTATTTAAAGGGAATGAAACATTGAACTACAGATGTTGATATAAATGTCAGTCTGCTGCTCCTTCAAAACAGTATTCTCTTGAAAAATTTACTGTCATTAAGTTAGTAAAGTCATAAAATCATAAGAATATAAATGCAAGGAAATCTCAGAGAAAGCATCTAAATGACTGGAGAAATTGAAAGGCTAACTTCTGAGGGAAAATTTGCAAATCTTAGCATACATTCTCTAGTGTTCAGGGAGCTGTGTTTGTGAGAATCTTCGACTTCATAATTGAGATCAGGAGAAAGAATACAAACAAAAATTGATTCTTCTATTGAATGGTTTCTTTCATTTTATGCCGTAGCTTGCTGGTCTTTGTGAAGGTTTCTGCATAGTAAATTGTTGACTGGCTTCTTTTCTAAAGGTTTTTCCTTTGAAGTTTTTTCAGCTGCAATTTGATAGTTTAAAGGAAATGAGCTCTACAAGCAGTACTTGTAGATAGTACTCAACAAGTAAGAAATCAACAAGTTTGCATGTCTAAAGAGAGGTTGGCAAGTGTTGAAAATTTTCACTAGCAAAGACAATATTGCAAAATGAATAAAGTTGCAGTTGTTGAAATGACTGTAGCATTAAGCACAGTAGATCTTATCTTTTGTTACTGCAACAAACCAATGTTAAATCATGTCCAAAACACCTGGATATCAATAGCATACTGAATAGCATCCATCCAGAAAAGAAAAACTGGAGGGAACCCCCTGGTCAGCAGACTCACAGTTTCAGTCATCTTTGTAATTGGCCACAAGCAGAAGAACTGATTAATAATACTTGATACCATCTCTGAGGGTAATTATACTGCCTTTACCCATCCTTCCTGTAGAGGAAATGGTTAGCTTAAATAATTTACCTGACAGAAAGAATGGCATGAAGAATATGAGATTAAAGAGTCATGGCAGTGATTATGAGAAAAGCACAGCAGCTCTTTGCAAATGGGAAGAACAAATGTAGACAGAGGCAAAGTGCAACCTACAATAGTGAAGAAGATGAAACATCATATTCCCTCATGTATATAGATCTTTACTATGGGAGAAAAGGCAATATTCAACTCATTTCATTACGTTTATGCATAATAACCATCTGGTAAAGGATCATTGGGAAAGACATAATGGGATACAAACTACTGGTGTGTGGAGTGAGAAGAGAAAAAAGTATGAGGGAGCAGATAAAGACTGTCACATGGGCAGATTACATGAAATGGTCATAAAAAATGATTTGGTTATGGAAAGCACAAAGCCCAAAGCATGAAAGGAAAGGGCATTTTGGACAAAAGAAAACAGAATGGGACAAATGCAGAGTGAACAAGAATGAGAAGCCATGTCAGGGAGCTCGAAATGTATGTAACCTGTCTAGAAAAGTGCATTCAGGAAGTGGGGAATACACTTATTTCAAGTCTCTGATGTGAATAGTGCACTCAGCAAATCACAATAGCAGCACGAGCTTTGCTTCTGTGCATTGCTCTTCATCATGAAGAAGTATTTTATTAGTGCTTATGTTCTTACTAACCTGACAACACTACCCTTCTTTGATTCTGCAAGACCATATATTTTTTCCAGACTGAATTTTTTAAGTAGCTGAAGAAATTAATACATTTAGTGACAAGTTCCTGAGTGCAAAATCTTTTTTCAGAAGTAGAGTGATAGCATACCTTGCTGATGTGACTGGTGGCTTTATAAGATTAGAATAATAAAAAATATAAGATATTTCCAATCACATCTTTTATTTCCAAATACCACATTATTACAAATAAAGCTTATATGATGCTTATTTTATTTTAGGGAGGGGATAGGGATGGCACATGATTGTTTGTTTCCTTCCACGCTTTTTCATTACTTGGAGCTGTTCTCAATGAAGCATGAGGGCAATGAAGGGAGTATCTATCTTTTAATTCCCATGAGTAGTTCCTGAGTGAGAGAAGATGGGAATATTCACATAGCTGATAAGTACCCAACATCCACAAGTATTAAATCAGAACTGACATAAATTGTGTTTCAAGAAAATCTTAGAGAAATATTTTGATAAGGCTAGAAACACAATTCAGACTACAGATGAGCAATTTTGATATAATTGGGATATTGTCTTTCATCTATGAGAGTTGTAAGTTATTAAATATAAATCAAACCTTTGAGACATAATTCTGCCTCTGCTAGAAGAGAATTGAAATTTAATATCACATCATGTGACAAATTATGTCCTAAGCATTTAACATAGATAACTGAAGGTAAAGACAGCTCAGCAAATTCTGTGCCTGTAATTTTGCACACTTTGCAAATTTAGTAGAGGAAATGGAGATTATCAACTTCTTCCTGGTGAAAAAATATGACAAATTATACCATTATTTTTATAAACAATTAGGGTAGTGAGAACTGAGGGATACAGTGAAGATGTATGTAACCATAAATTTTAGAAGGCCAGGAGGAAAAAAAAGCAGAAATCAAATCGAATTCTAGCAAATTGAGAGGACCAACATATAGGAAACAATTACAAGGTAATGACCTTTGAGTTGTATTGCACAGGAAATGAATAGATTTAAGAACAATGTAGGCAAAATGAAAATAAATCCTTCACTTGAAATGAATATTCCCAACAGAGTGCATTGATCGTGCAAATTTGTATAAAGAACTGAATAGCCTCTGGAACCTTCTAATCTCTTTTATAAGATCTTTTCTAAGATTTTTGAAAACAGGATCTTGAATCCATTGAAAACATAATCAGTTTGAAATCTCAAGTTATATATATTAGTTGAAAACATTTATCATTATGTCACTATACAAGTTCAAACAAATTAACTTTGTAACTAAATCAAACAAATCTAACTTTCATATCTGTGTTTATATGAGTGAAAACACACATTCACAGACATTTAAGATTTGAAAATTTCCAGCAGAGAATGATCTGCCAGGCTAGTACAGCTCCAGGTAACCCCTGAAGAATGTATTTCTTTTAAGGATTTTCAAAAATAGGAGAAACACCTATTTAAACATTTCCACAATATTCAAAGAAGTGTAACTGATTCTACTCTTACTGACACTAAGGGTTAGAGCCCGCCCTTAGCAAGTTTGCTGATGATAGAAAACTGGGAGGAGTGGCTGACACAGCAGAAAGGCTGTGCTGCCATTCAACAAGAACTGGATGGACTGGAAGGCTGAGCAGTTCAACAAAAGCAGGCCTAGAGTCTTGCTTCTGAGGAGGAGTAACCACATGCATTGGTACAGATTAGAGGATGACCTGCTGGAAGGAAGTTCTGCAGATAAGGACCTGGGTGTCCTGGTGGTCAACAGATTGGCCATGAGCCAGCAGTGTGCCCCTGTGGCCAGGAAGGCCAACGGTATCCTGAGGTGCATTAAAAAGAGCATGGTCAGTAGGTCGACAGAAGTGATCTTCCCACTCTACTCTGCCCTGGCAAGGCCACAATTAGATGACTGTATCCAGTTCTGAGCTCCCCAGTTCAAGAAAGACAGGGATCTCCTAAAATGAATCCAACAAAGGGCCACAAAGATGATAAAGGGTCTGGAGCATCTCTTGTGTAAGGAAAGACTGAGTAACCTGGGTCTGTTCAGCCTGGGGAGGAGGAGACTGAGAGGTGATGTGTTAAATGTTTATAAATATCTAAAGGGAGGTGGGAGGCAAATGGATGAGGCCAGGCTCTTCTTGGTGGTGCACAGCAATAGGCAAGGCGTAATGGCCTAATACTTGAACACAGGAAGTTCCAAACAAAAATGAGGAAGAACTTCTTTGTGGTAAGTGTTGGAACATTGAAACAAGTAGTCCAGAGGGGTTGTGGAATCTCATTCTGTGGAGACATTCAACATCAGTGACTTATTGGAAGGTACCTGCTCCCATGGGGGGAGCTGATGATCTCCTGAGGAGATTTTCTTGAATGCAATTCTTAAGAAGCAAATGTTGAGTTCTTATTTGAATATGTTCAAATTTTTTCCTAAGCAGTTTTACAGTGAGATGTCACTCAGAACAAAGAATAAATAAATAAATAAATAAATAAATAGATAGATAAATGGAAAATGGATGGTCTTGCACAACTCATTTTCCAGTGATATGCTGCTGGACTTGTAGCAAGGATGATGCATACAAAATCTGCTCCACTGAAGTTCAGGCAGTCTCCCTGAAGCTGTCACACTGCTGCATATCTGAACATCTGCTTTATGCCATCTGCAAGAATTGAGAAGTTGATTGAAGAGGTTTGTGAGCGCAGAGACATACAACTGAAAATTTTCTGAGGAAGATGACTGCTACTATGACACTGATGTATCTGAGTAGGAGGAAATTACTGGCCTCTGGCACCCTGAAGATGGTAGTGCACATGCCCAACATAGCTGATTTTAGTTACCTCCTGTAGTCCATTCAGCAGTGTACTGTGCTGTGTTGTTTGTCCATATATTTACATAAGCATGTTTTACGTATAAGGCAGGGAATTGATTTATTTGTAAGGCAGACTGGGAGCCCTGTACTCAAGGACTCAGTGATCCTGAGAAGGCCACGTCTGTTCTACTCGAGAAACATTTCCGTTATCAATATGATCTGTAATACATATCTTCGGGAAAGGTAACCTATGCAGATCAAGGAGTAGAATGTATTATCCTCACTGAGAAACTGTTGGACATTTAAGAATCAGCAAGCAAATTACATAACAGTTAAGCTGAGCACATACAGGTCTTTGCTGTGCTGCTTGTACAGCTGAGCTGTTCAGGGCTGTGTCTTGATGCAGGATAAATCTATTCAATTCCCTGTAGCACAGGAGTCTGCAGGCATCTCACATTCATTGCCGGGAGTGCCTTTGCTTTTATCTGCATGTACAGCAAGAAGTTTTCATGAAAACATGCTTCATGAGTAAAGTCTTGTTTTTTTTCCTGTAAGGAAAATAAATGCTGTTTGGAGGACAGAACCAAAAAAAGAGAGTTTCTCTCCACAGACAGGATTTGCTCTGCTCTGCACAGTGTAGTGCAGTAAAATCCATCTGAGCTTTGTCAGATGCTGCACAGATGCAGGCTGCCCTTTATTTGAAGGGGTATGATTTACTATCTATATTCTTATTATTATTGTATTGTATTAAAGCAGTTAAAAACCAGTTGTCATTTGGTCTTTCTTACTGAGATTCAGAAGGAACCTGGTGTCGCCTCTCACACTCTACCTCTTTCCTCCAAAATCAGTTTTGGAGCTTCAGGAAGATATTGCTGAGTGCTGCATGAAAGTATCTAGATTCAGTGAGCCAATTTCCATTTAACTGATCTCCAAATCCAACCTCCTACTAACCACTTATAACTAATACAACTTCCAATGTATCAGTAGTGTTTCACAGCTGGATATAAAGACTTCTGACTTTCACTCCACTTCTCACATAATTTTCACTAGCACATAATTTTCCATTTCTCAGTTCTGATCTACTTTCCACCTGAACACCCTGCATATTCACTCCAGTCAAAGCATCTCCAGTTCTTTGACTTCACTATGGGCAAGCACAGTACTGCAAGAGTTAATAGGGCTAAAATGACAAAATAGGCAGAAACGCACACAAAGGGATTCAAAGAATGTGGGAGTCTCAACTGTGTTATAACACATCACTGAAATGAGAATTCAACTTAGAATGACAGAATCATAGAATCCTAAGGGTTGGAATGGCCCTCTGAAGGCCATCTATTTCAACTCCCCCAGAGTGAACAGAGTGAACAGGGATACCACAGCTAGATCAGGCTGCTCAGGGCTTGATCCAGCATTGCCTTGAAAGTCTCTAGGGACCAGGCATCAACCACAACACAAGGCATACTCTTCCAGTACCTTGCTACCATCACTGTAAAAGATTTTTTTCTTATGCTTAACCTAAACCTACCCTTTTTGAGCTTGAAACCGTTTCCCCTTTTTCTATCACCACAGACCCTGCTAAAGAATCTTACCCTTCTTTCCTGTATCTCCCTTTGAGATACTGAAGTCACATTGCAGTCTTCTCCAGGCTGAACAGCCCCAGTTCTCTCAGTCCATTCTCATAGGAGATGTGTTCCATCCTTTGGATCATTTTTGGGGCCCTCTTCTGGACTCATTCCAACAGTTCTATGTTTCTCCCGTACTGAGGACTCCATATCTGGATGCAGTACTCCAGGTGAGGCCTTAATTTTTTTTTTATACAGTTCAGGATATGGTTGGCTTTCCGGGCCGCAAGGGCACATAGCTGGCTCACGTCCAGCTTCCCATCCACCAGTACCCCTAGGTCTCTTTTGGTGCTCGTTTATCTTCCAGCTCGTATTGGTAATTGGGGTTGCCTTGACCCAGATACAAGATCTTGTATTTGGATTTGATGAACCTCCTGATGCTCACCTGGGTCCACTGCTCAAGTTTGTTTAAGTCCCTCTGGATGGTATCTGTCCATCTGGTGTGCTGACCACACCCTGCATCTTGGTGCCATCAGCAAAATTGCTGAAGGTGCACTCGAGTCCATTGTCAGTGTCACTGATGAAGATATCAAAGAGTATCAACCCCAGCATCAACCCCTGGGGGACACCACTCATCACCAATCTCCGTCCAAATATTGTCCATCAGCCAGTAAAAACTTCCACTAATACTAAACCAGTTTCAAGAACGGATTTGAAAAGATGGATAATCTCACATGTGACTTTATGAGAGAACCTGTGACATACTCTGTACTCTACCTACATATTCAATCTCACTGCTTCACAGGTCTCTAGATTTGGAGAGTCCAACATAGTCCAGATTTGGAGATCCAACATAGGTATTGAGTTAAAACTGAAAAATAAAATGTTTACCCTGCTTTTTGTAGAGGAATGGATGCCTACCAAAATTCTAGACTGTGGGAGATGGATTCACCAAGAATGTTTAGTCTGGCTCTTCAAGTCTAGAAACACTGTGGCAATTCAGATGTTAAATTCTAGAAACAACTTGCAAACAAGAATGTGAAGAATTTGCATCAATGAATTGTACTTAATCTCTCCTTCAACATTTATTATCTTCTGCAGTGGATAATGCACCCTAATTCATAAAACGCTGCCAGTTCACTCATCCCACACTCAAAAAGAGTTTACATCCTATAATCCTATTTCTGATAGAAAAGTTAAAAATATGACATTCAAGTATATCTATTTATGTATACAGGTCTTCCATGTGAGTCCAATCATGTGCAGCAATTGTTTTACAAAGCAAGATCAGCTGTTTTCTTTAAAAGAAAACACGAAACACGCTTATATCAGAATAAGGAAAAAAATGATTACTTTTATTCTTTTCCATTGCACTGAAAGCCTACACAGCACTAAATCTTCCCTAAGGTAGGTAAGGAAAGTCAGAAATATAAAATTTTCTTGCTGTCTCAGTCCTATGGAGACTGCAGAGCTGAAGTACTTTGCATCCTCTGTTAGTCCAGTGATATGGGTATTGCACCTGCTTTTAAGCAAACCACTGAAACAAAGTGGCAGTGCTAAGATGATTGCCAGCCCAAATACAAATAGAATCTTTCGAGCACATTTCACATCTTGGATATCTAGCTCTAACACTTTTTTAAAAATAGTATACATCAAAGCAGAATGATAACTTTGAAAGGTGGAAGGGCATTCTGAAATAAGAATGATTCTGAGAGTCTCTGCTCAGTTATGGTTTCATAACCCTGTGTTATGTTATGCTTAAGTCAAACAGTGATAATTTATTTAAAGGAAGTTTTTAACATGGGAAGAAAACAATGAAAAATCACTTTGTAAGGTAATGTTGACAACATATTTCCAAATGGTAATTACAAAAAATATCAATACAGGAAACATCAATTATCGTGCTTTGTACTCTTTCAAGAACTAGGATATTTTTTCCTTTTTTTTCCCTTCCTCTTCAGTACATAAGCGCCAAAGTACTACAATTACCTGACTCAGATTCAATCACAGTGTGGGAGATATTTGGAAAACTAGCTCTATAAAATCAATTCCTGTGTCTGTATTTAGCCTGATGTGTCTTCTGTGTACTCATAATTGGCTAAAACAGAGTAATCAGTCAGTGCTACTGTCATGAACTTCACTCTACAGGAGAATTTTTATCTTAAGGATTGTTTTTCAGAGAACTTCTACACTTGGGGCATTATCCAAACTGATAAATCCATAATAGAAAACATACATTTCCATCTAGCATGTAATATATAGAATATATGATATGATTTCCATAAGGAAAAAAAAACAACCATGATCACCATGGCCTAACTCCTAAAAATACAGTAATGGTATCAGTTTTGCTTTGCTTTTCTAGTGCTGCAAAAAAACCTTTGTGATTTTCAGCTTTTCAATATTTGAGGCACAAAGCTGGTGTTGAATGATGGGAGAGGAGACAAGTAAATAGAATAACTTGATTTGATGTCCCTTTACACTAAGTATATTAAAATATCAATATGTGTTAAAAGCCTGAAGATCAGATCCTTAGAGATTATCATATTTGGAAACAGGTGGTAAAATAAGAACTGTACAAAAATCTGTGTTTCCAAGTGCACTATATATTGGAATTTGGAAAATTACTGCTATTAATTATTACACGTTTATTTTCTCTACTACTGTGGAAGACAGGAATAAATATTTTAGCATCAATATTAATATTGATTTTGCTACTGACAGTGTCAAAGCTTAAAAGCAACAGAAGTCTGCATTTCAGCATCTTGAAGTCAACTGATTTGCTGGGGGTTAAAAAAACAATTAAAAAAATTACCAAATTTCAATATTCAGCATCGCTTATTTCTTGTCTGCTCCATATTTATGGTTGATGTTGCTAAGGGATTCTAGAGATTAAAAAAACAAAAACAAAACAAAACAAAACAAAACAAAACACAAAAATGCTGTATAGATGTTAAATATAATTACCATTATAATATTTGAAGATATCTAATCTTTCAGAAAAATCACATGATTGTAAATAATTCACTGGCAAAAGGAAACAGTAATGGAGAAGATACTGCATTCTAATGCAATGCTAAGAAAATCACCATTCCACATTCCAAACATTACATTTAGTGTGTATAATCATTGGAGGTCTCAATAAGACAAAAAATTACTTATCGGATAATTTTAAGAAAAATTTCTGTAGAATTTTGTTTGGTTTGTTAGGTTGACCACTATTGTTGATATCAGCTTTGTCAACTGCCCCTTCTTAGTGATTTGATAAAACAACAAACAGTTTATGAAGAAGTACATAGGCTGCAGCAGCTAATACCTTGGGATGTCTCTCCTACTTAGTTATCTGGTATCAATTTCCACTCCCTTCTCCAATTTGCTTAGTCTTTTCCACCAAAACAAATCCTCAAGCACACAAACAAACTAACCAACAAACAAACAAAAAAAAAACAACAACGACCAATAACAACCAATACCAAAAACCTACTAAACAAAAACTATCTAAGCAAAATATATTTGTCATATGTTTGTCTCAACCCAGCAAAGATGTTATTGCCTCAGGTAACAACATGCAAGAGGAAGTGCTAAGTGAAAGAGTCTTTTTCCACTATCTCCAAAGTATTTTGTCAGATAGGAGAAGGCATATCACTGAAGTTCAACTTTTAAAGCCCCCAGCAGTACTTTGGGAGGAAACAATGCATTGGAAGTGAATGGAAATTATAATGGTAGATGAAGTCAAGACTTTCAGTTGGCTATTAAAACAAATTGAAATGACTTCAAACTGTAGTATGGATACATCACGAAGTACAGTTGACTGAGTGAGCAATTATTTTCTACATCCTATATTTATGAAATTTTCTTGTAGTAGTGTGCTAGAATGCTTCCACAATGAACTGTGATTACCTTTAGAGATACCATTTGCCTGGAGAGATGTTCAGAAAGAAGATTTGGTCAGTGTGGTCTATCTATTCACAGTGTATGGCAAGAATTTCTAGAGTTGCTGTAGATACAATAGCATAGGAGGAAAAATAAAACCATTTTATTTTATAAGCAGGGACAGAAAACATAGAGCAATTAGGTTTTGAGTAGTGGATTCTCCTGGGACGTATATTTCACTAGATGTTTCTGGGCAGTCTGCCATTGAACTTTCCTTCTTATCTCAATAGCCAAACACTACTTGGCTAACATTTTTGTACAGATGATTCAAATCAAGTTCTGCAACTCTGATGAGAAATCCAGTATAAGTATACTGTTTGCTCTATGTCAGCTGCTGCTTCTGAATGTTTGTTGTGGTGGATAATCAAGAATTATCTACAGTCCTTTTATTCAGTGTTGCCAAGATACTGTCAACAGGAGAATGGGAAGATATTTTCATGGTACTGGAAGAACTTTCTAAGGATCACAATAATATTCAACACAAGTACAGCAGAAGTCTAACACTACAAGAATCTGGAGAGTATATACAAATACAGAAGTACATACTTTAAGAGTTTAAAGCCGTGTGCAGAAAGCTTATCTTTTAATTCATGAACACCCTCTGCCTAGTGGTTTTAATACATATTTTTATACAAATACACAAATAATGCAGACAGATGTATGTATCTACTTCAACAAGACAGAAGTACTTTACTTTTTGTTTCTTTTAAGGCAATAATGTATCAACTAAAACATTTATTAGTGTTATGGTAATACCACTCATGGGTGATGTTAGTATAGTAGTCACTGTGACAGAGGAATTGTTAAGTAAAAATTATTCTTACCAATTGCAGAGACTGAAATTCAAATGCTTAAAGTCATAAACATACTGGTTGTCAAGAATGAAACATTTCAGTCCTCACTGTCCTCTGAAAAGACATCTTCACACTGATTTCTACGCTACAGCTGAGAAATCCACAAAACTATCTACACTGCAGACTGCATCTTTCATTTCCACTGACACAAATACAGGAATTTTGGAAAGTAGAAAAATAATTCTGCATACTTCTAAAAAGTGAATTCCTTCATATTTTTTAAGCAATTTTATCAGTCATATTTGTTTATCAACTATAAGTACTTCAGAAAAGAAACAGATACAGATTTTATCATCATGACCAGTTACAGATATAAGACATGATGTAAGTGGTTATATTTTTATTTAAGTACCCTGAGGAACAAAGGGCATTCTTATGGATTGATTTAGGACTTCCCTGTAACATATTTGTTTAATATCTGATGTTTACTACATTGTACCATAAAAAACTTGATGTTACAGAGAACTCAATCTCCAGTTTTCATAGTCATGAGTATAGCTTCAGATACGAAGCAGCTACATTCTTAAAACAGCTTATAGTTTATTTAGTAAGCTGAAATAACCGAATATGAAATGGGAAGAGTTTACCAATTACTAGAACCAAATTCCTCTGCTTATTACAAATACAGAATTTCAGGACTGTTCTACTGAAGATCCCATGATCTTTATAAAACAAGAAAAAATGGGCTGCTTTTTGAAAGTGTTATCAGCACTTACTTTGGGCCACAAGTATATTTTCCTCTATATATCAAAATATTCATTCTAAAACTGGAGAGAACATTCATTTAGTTGCTTGGTAAAATCCATCATTTCTAGAGGAAGTTTAGAAATAGAATTTAACATTATGATATTTTATGATGTACAATGTCTTTTTGACCACAGTGACAACACCATAAATTTTTAAGGATGGTATCTAGACATTCTAATTAATGATCTAATCTGAAGTAATTCAGTCCTTAAATCATTTTTGTGTGTCAGCTGGTAGATCTAAGTAAAGGATATCACTTTTATTATGGAAAGGAAGAGGAAACTTTATTTTGGCTCATATTCTGCACAATTCCTTAGCTAGAATATTTTCCCTGGACGTCTTTCTAGCTGGAGAAATAACAGCTGTATATCAAACTCAGAAATTTAGTGTCACTCATCTTGTAATGAAAGTGTGCTGACAGTACCCAAAGTTTCTGTACTGTTTATAAATGAATGAATGAATATATCAACAAACAAAGCTAATTACTGCCAGAGGAATTTGCCACTATTTATTTCATCTTTGAAGTAATGGATACAGGAGTCATTAACATATATCTAAGTATTTATTGCTTATCTTTCTTCTGTGCAATGTGAAATGCATTTATTAACTGTTCTTGTTCAAAGGCATATAAAGATTTCCTAAACACCATATATATTATCTAAGAAGTCCCTATTCAGTGTTCTGTTTGCTCACTTGCTTGTTCTCTGAATATGTTTTAGTACTGTTTTCTGATAAGGAATCTACAGAATTTTTGTTGAAAATGAAATCAAATAGCAAACTGCAGTCCAGGAAAAAATCCTTCCACTGTTTTTTTGCTGTAGATCAAGTTTAAGAAAACTAGAAAAATTTTATGAAATACTACTGTGTAATTGCAGACACAGTAGAGATTTACATACACAAAGAGGATGTTCTCACAACAGGTTGACAAAGAGTTCTGCCATGAAAGTCATTTTCTTTGTAAATAAATACAAGGAGCTTACAGAATATGTAAAGGACTTTGTTTTAGCCTTTAATTGCTACTTGCAGAAGAACAAAATTTTAAGAATTTTCTTTTTTTAGGACAAAGTAGCAAAATGTTGGAATAAGCGTCCAAAGAAGTTGTGGAATCTCCATCTTCATATGTCTTCATAACATAAGGCCTTCAGCAACATAATGTGAAGAAGTCTGAGGTACTCAACATTTTTGTATTGATCTTTACCAGCAAGTGCTAGTACTGCCTGAGAAGTAGGACAAGGCAAGGACTAGGAGAACGAAGAATCACCCACCAGATTTGAGAAGTCATGGCAGTCTGGTGAAATTCTCATCAACTGGAAAAGGGGGAACCTAACCACAGTTTTTAAAAAGATAAAAAAGACGACCGAAGGAACTGCAGGCTAGTCAGTCTCACTTTATGTAACAGGTAGATGGCATCTGCCTGGACTTCTGCAAAGCACTTGGCATCACCCAGAATAAGAGAAACATGGATTTGAGAGATGAACCGCTTGGTGGATAAGCAATTGTCTGGACAGCCACCCTCAAAGGCTTGCAGTCAGTGTCTCAATGCCCATTTAGAAACCATTGACAAGTGGCTTTCATCAGAGACTAATATCAGGACTGGCACTGTTTATTAACATTTATTCTGGTGATATGTACAATGAGACCAAGTGTCTCCTCAGCATGTTTGCTGAGAACATAGAACTGCAAAGTGCAGTCAGTGCACTGGAGGGAAGGAATGCCATCCAGAAGAAACTTACATAAACCTTACTAATTCAACAAGGTCAATTGCAAAGTTCTGCACTTGGGTCAGGGCAATCCCAAGCACAAACATTGTCTGAACTGAGAATGAACTGAGAGCAGCCATGAGGAGACCTAGTCAGGAGTGCTGGCTGATGAAAAACTGAGAATGATCCAGCAATATGCTTGCAGTCCAGAATACCAATAGTATCCTGGGCTGCATCAAAAGAAGCATGACCCAGGTCAAGTGATTCTCCCCATCTACTCTGTGAGACCTCACCGGCAGTACTGCGTTCAGCTCTGGGGTCCCCAGCATAAGAAAGACACTGTTAGAGTGCGTCCAGAGGAGGGTGGTAGTGGGTTGCAATTCCTGTCCTATGGAGACAGTCTGAGAAAGTTGTGAGTGTTCAGCCTGGAGAAGGCTTCAGGGAATCCTTACAGTTGCATTCCACTAAAGAAAGGTGGGAAGAGACTCCTCATCAGGGAGTGTAGTGATAGGACTAGAGTGGCAGTTTTAAACTAAACAGAGGTAGATCTAAATCAGAAACGAGGAAGAAATTTTTTTTTACTTGAAGGTGATGAGGTTGTGCAAGAGAGGCTGTGGAATCCCCACAGCCCTACTCCTCTGGGTCAGGTTGGATACGGCAAGATGTCCTTGCCCATTGCAGAGGGGTTAGAGTTAGATGGTCTTTAAGGTCCCTTCTATGATTCTATGATCTAACACTACAGTCAGATCTAAATTCAAGTTTGTCCTTGCTCTAAGTGGGTAACAGGATAGGTTGATTTCTGAGGACCAATTCAATCTAATTTATTGTATGATTCAATTGGTATTTTTGAAACTATCTCAATCTTTCTATATGTGCATTTCAAATATTAAGAAAAGGTACTTCTGTAAAGCATTTTTTGACAGGTATTTCATTTTTGCTGTTACTAAACCTCTGCTTGCATCTCCAGGGAATTCTACATGTCTTGCATGACTACAGTCTCCTTATTCAGATGTTTAACTGACAGCAGAGTTGATTACAACTTGACAAGGCAGAACTTGAGGCAGTCATATCTTGAACTAACTTTCTGACACATTAATTATTAATTAGGAGCTATATAGTACTGGCGCACACCTACTGAATACAAATGTCACTCACAGCACATTTTACACTATATATATATATAATTATTTTTTTTTTTTAAAACTCAAGAACTATCTATATTACATTTTATAGCAAGTAAAGTGATAAAAATACAACAAAGCATGAACACCCTGTGAGGATCCAGGGTAATAGTTGACTTTGTTCAGTGCAAGTAAGTACTTAGCATCAGCTGAGTATTATATTATCCAGTAAAAGATGAAAACAGGGACTCAAACAGCAGCAAGGAGTAGTTGCAAATTCCTAGCAAAAGCAGCATTACAGAAATTGAATCCTTCTGGATTCAATAGCTATAAAATCCAAAGACAACAGCACCCACCCTCACTAGGGTGATTGTCTTTAGCTGGAGACTTTCCGTAATATAAAATGGATGCAAAAAATGTTTTAAAAGACTGTTGAAATGTTTCCATGCCTTGATTATTCTGCTTCTAAGAAGTCTGAATCAACTTGATAAGGTTTTTGTTTGTTTTTTTTTTCCTCAAAACAAAATGGCTTTTTCTCCTTTGATCCAGAAGACTCGAACCTTTAGGAATCACTTTCCCTAAACAAAAATTGAGAGATTTCACTTAATCATTTTGAACCTTTACAGATTTAACTTCTATTTGTCTATTGTGTACTTCAAAATTTCTTCGATGTTTGGGCCAATCTGGCACATATAGTCTCTACACAACTAAGATTAACAGGTTCACAGTATTATGGAAAAATCCAATAGCTGGAAGAAAATGTAGTAAAATTAACAGTAAGGATCTGCATTGTCTTTATGTACTAGGTTCCACAGTGATTCAAAAATTTTCGAATGGTTACTTGACATAATTATCCTAGATAGGGTTTGCTAGAATTCCTTATTTAAAAAAAAAAAAAGGCAAAACAGTCCATGAAAAGTAGTTTTCCTAAAAAATCTCAGTTATTTTTGGAATAATTTTGTATCTACAATTATTTTTCAGAAACCCCCTTTTTTAGAATGGAGATAAGAAACAATCTTGTGTCATTAGAGGATTCACCCGAAAAAATATTTAATCATAATGTAAATTCTTTGAGAATCATTAGCTTCAAGGACTGAATAATATCTTCCCTCATTGCCAACTACGGTTGTACTTATCAGGTATTTTTCTCTATCCTAAAATGAACATTAAGGAAAACAATTTAGAAAGGAATTTAAATAATTATGCAGGCATATTTCCTGGAGTTATAGGCAACTTCTTGCAAGTCTTACTCAAAAGCTTCTGTGACATAATGATTTATTTTTGGATCTACAAGTCCAAAAGTAAATCTGATTTCAAAGATCTCACAGATTTTCAAATGTAACCCAGTCTCAAGTACCAAACATTACTTCAACTGAAGAAAAGTTTGGTATTTTTAACTTCTCAGAATACAAAGTCACTTCTGCACCAGAGAAAGCTTCATTACACCCTAGGTTTCCAAGCTTCCCTTTAGCACATTTTCTAAGATGCCCTATGTGGACACTGGGCGTTCATTTGCGGCTTTCCCTGGAGCTCTGTCAACTACATGCCAGCAACTGAGCTCTGGCCAGATGATATCAGATTGAATATGCCAGTGATCAAGATACTCATATCTTACTTCAGGTAAGTTAAAAATCTTTTGTCCACCTAATTACTCATCTTCGAAAGAATAATTTTGCTGAATTCACCCAAAACAACTTAAA
Source organism: Centrocercus urophasianus (assembly GCF_019232065.1). Lineage (NCBI taxonomy): Eukaryota > Metazoa > Chordata > Aves > Galliformes > Phasianidae > Centrocercus > Centrocercus urophasianus. The sequence continues at coordinate 51,228,136 of NW_024884142.1, read as the reverse complement.
TTATTTTATCAGGTATCTGACAGACAGCATGATAGCACAAATATATTTTCCTTATGAAATGAGGCTAAAATCAAATTAAAATCCTATTTCCTCTGACAGGGATTTTTATCTTATTCTGCTGCTACTGGTATCAACACTCTGTAATTTAAACACCATGATTCAATAACTTTGAATTATGGAACATCAGCACAAGGGATGTCTCATAAAACAGCACATCATTACACATTTATCTACAGGCGACTTTGGGGAATAGGAATGACCCACTTGACTAATAATTTCTTAGTCTGGAGAAGCTTTGACAGATAAATAGCTTTTAAAATTTGATGTTCAAATGTAGTCTTCAAAGCACATATATAGCATTGAACACAATACTTACTATTCTTGTTAAAAGTACTGGCTTTTTACAAATACTCATCATCTCTCTCTGTATTTGAATATTCATTTTCTGCATTTAAATTACTTGGTTGCAGGAACAAGAATAGCTTAATGTGATCCAATGATATCACGCAAAATATTTTATATTAAAGATTAAAAAAGCATTAAATAATGTTGAATTATTTAGCATTAAAAATGCTGGAGACAGATTGTTACTGAAAGCTCAATGGGTAACACCATTGCCAGATAAATCAGATTAACACTTACCAAGACTCATCAAAGAAATGTCTGGACATTTTTATTGTTGTCCATGTACAAGAGAGAAGATGGAGCAAATACATAAATAAGACAGTAAAGAGCACCTGCGTGGATGGTATTAACTAATAAAACAATTTATTGCTTTTCCAAACAACATAAAGAAGCAAAGGCATCCTATATTAAGGACTTTCTACACTCAAGTTGAACTCCTCCAAGTGGGAGAGGATTGTATTGCATCCAAAGATAAAGCATTGCTTATTCCAAATTCCTGATATTAATGCTATTTTGACACTAAATCTCAAGTTTTCCAAAAGTTCAGAGATTTTATGTATAAATATACACATTGTCACTCAAGAGAATATTAAACTGCCTGAACGAGTTCACCATAAGAGCCAGACAGAAGGTGAGAAGACTTACACCTTTCTTTCCACATTGCTAATTGCAGAGGAATATTTAAACTATTACAAAATACGAGAGAAGCAAGCAAATATACCTTAAGTGGATTGTGATGATCAGATAACTTGTTTAAGGAAATCATGCAGCAAGCATGCAAAAGGTTCAAAGAGACTGTTTTCTTTCCACATATGAAATAAAGCTCTTGATTTTCACAAAGATAAAATAAAGTATCAAAAATAAATGCAAAAATCATGCCACAGTTCTATTTATTATTATAGTTAGGTCTAATGAATGCGTCGTTTTGAAATTCAGTTTAATTTATAGTACATTTAAGTTTATACTATAGTGACATATGACACATAGATCTATGACAAAGTTAGTGATTCTGGCAACAGGATTCTTAATTTGGATAGCTGCTAGTATGTATCTCAGTTACAACTGAATTACAGACAATATAAACTGGCAAATCTGTATAGTTAAATGTTTCTTTTTGGCAGGCAGGACATGGCTTTCAGAAACTGGGTCCCCTGCCCACGGCAGAGGGATTGGAACTAGATAATCTTTAAGGTCTCTTCCATGCCAAAGTATTCTACAGTTTTATGACTCCTTGAATATAACTACTTATTGTTCCTCCCACTTACTGTACAGCATGTTGAAAGAAGAAAAAGTGGATTAAAATCCTTAAAAGTGCTGGAAACCTCTGAATAGAGTCCCCCATATGTTGGAGAAATGGCATAACCATTAGGAAGGCAGAGTTCATTGTCTCCATCACCATCATCCTCTTTAGTTGTGGTTATATATATATGTATGTATATATCTGTATGTATATATATATATATTTAGCTGATCTCAGGTGAAAATTCTTGTCTATGATTTTCAAGTAAGCACAAATGCCTGTGTTTTGAGAGGGCTGGATATGGCATATGCGTCAACCATTGGCATTTCTCGTTATCTACCCTTATTTGATCCCCACTTGGCATGTAAGGATTATTATTTTGCTTAAACATGAGAAACCATGAAATCATGCAACTAAATCAAGCTCTGGAGTTAAGTAAAGCTGTGGCTCTACATATCCTGCATTCTTAATGGCACTCTTTCTACTCTATTAAATATTGTAACCTGATGGAAAGCACAGCAATGACAGCAAAGCAGCAAGATCCCAGCCTGCAGCAGGTGAGGACTTGCTCAAATGCAACAGCCAAGAGTTCAGAAATAAAGGAAAGAAGCTGCATACCTTCTGGAGGCCTCAGGTATGCATGGACCTCAAAGAAAATATCTTTGCCTCCACTGCCAGCCCTTAAATGAGGTCTGGGAAGGGGTGGAACGAGATTCACCCCTTCCTACCATGCAGGTGCATTGTATGCACTTGAGCTCCCCTGGGTTGGCCCTGCCTTCCCACCAGATGTTCAATCACTGCTTGAGCTCTGACCTAGCACTTCCACTACAAACATCTTGGCCTTTCTTTTCATTTTACTGTTGTCTGTTGCTTCTCAGAAGATAAAACATGTGGATGAATCCCTTATATTTGATTTTTAATATTTTTTCACATCCATCTTGAAGGTGAATTTTAGGCAAGTGCTTGTCAACATCTTCCATTCTACGCACATCCCACTGAAAGCAGTGCCTCCACTTTATTTCCATGGAAACAACAACAGATATAAAGAGCACAATAACATTATTTGATTGAGTACATTCTCAGCTACAAAATACTATTTTTCACCATTAGCTACGCATGTTTGCCAGTGATGAACAAGAGCCTGTGTATTATGCTCATAAAAATCTGTACCAATGGAGATGACCCATTATTTCATAGGTCCTATAACAGCATCTTTGTAAAATACACCACTGGCCACCTAACTAACTAACATCTACCATTTGGTCTCCATAACATTGAGCAAGCATCAGTAAATGTCAGTGGGTGCCATTTTTTTTTCCTGCAGGAATTCAGTGACACACCTTTGCTTCTTCATAGACACTTCCATGTCAGACATCTTTTTATTAGATTGCCCCTGTGCTGCTATTTGTCACAGGGCAACAAAATGTAACAGAACACTTGTGGAAGGATTATCCCCTACAACCATATCACCAAAATTCATCTCTGATGTCCTGGGCCAATATAATAAAATAAGAAGCATTACTTTTGAAGCAGCCCTTGCATGTGCCAGTGCCACCTGCTCGATTGCATTCACAGAAATTCCTCACTGCAAGTGAACTTTCAAAAATAGGCAGAAATAAGTGTATTATTTGTTAATCTTCCAATGAACCACTGAGCCATCACTGCCTTTGAATGTCTTCTCTATCAAAGCAAACATTCATGCCACTTTTAGCTAATAATTATTTTATTTATAGGGCCAAATATGACCACTCTGGGTGCCAACCCAGAAATAAAACAAACATTGTATTCTTAAGACCAGAGTAACTTACATTCTTTGAAACTATATTCAGGTTGGATAGGGCTTAACAGTTGTGACCGCAGTAGAAATTATTTTGTTTTACTAGATTTGTATTACTATCAGTTCATAAACATTTCTTATTGTCAGATATTTAAAGAGTAGATTAGATCTAATCAGTTCCTAAAAACAAAGAGGCAACCAAAAGCTGTAAATGGAAGAGTTTAGAATACATACAATAGGTTAGGTAAAGACCGCTATTTTAAAACATAAGAGTTCTTTCTGTCACTCAGAAATGTTAGTTAGCTTCAAAGGGAAGACACCAGATACTCTTCCTTGTCCAACAAAGCTTGTTCTTAGCTAATACAAATTTCCAAGACTTACTCTTTAAAGTTTTTTTAGCTGAATACTGACCTAATTACTTGTTTAGCCTAGCAGATGCAGTCCTCTCACAGCATCCCTTCAGGCAATTTTCTGTAAAAATTCTTACTTCATTTCATTGACACCTGTTCTTCCTCTCCAGAAATTTCCTATCAGTAATTTCAGTATTAAACGACCCTTAGAAATTATCACAGCAGTTAAACTAAAAGTGTGTGAAACCACAGAGGAAATCCAAAACTATCCTATATTCAAAATGAAGAATTGAAAATAAACAGTCAATCTCCCAACATAACAGGACTCCCTTATACCTATTTTCTTCAAACAGATTAACTAGTCATTTTTACGCTCACTACTTACCTAATTTGAAATGGTCTATAAGTATTCTTCTGAACATATATTTTGAAACATGGGATTCATCACGAATAATAATTATAATAATAATGCTACAGTCATTTTAACAACGAAATGTACTAATGTTCAGCAAGAAGGCACGGTAAGTCTTATTATAATACCAAATTCAGCAACGTCAGATACATTTCCTCAAGGAAACTTTCCTTTTATGAAGATAAGGAACAAACAGAATTATCTAAAATATCTAAAATCTTAAAATCTAAAAAAAGTTAGATTGTATTTCTGCTAATCTAGTGCTGAGTCTTGCAGAAGTTTCCCTCTGGCTTTGCAGAAATCTGAATTGATGATACAAGGATAACAGAATTTTATTATTTATATATATATATTAATATAACAGAATAAATTAATTAGTCAATTAAAATCTTAAGATTATTCCTGGTTTTCTGTTTTTTGGTGGGTTTTTTTTTTTTTTTTTTTTTTTTTTTCTTCCCAGCCTTAATTTTTCATTTATTATCTATTGTTCACTTCATAAACTGAAGGTTTCTTAAGTAAAAATTTTTACTCTCACTTCATTTTGGTCTCTATTCCTTGCATCTTTTCCACCAAGTTCAGTTACCTACACTGGTCAGTACAGATATCCTAGACAAAATTATACAAAACTAGTTTAAAAATCAGTTATTCTTTTGATACAGACTCCCCTTACAACAATTTGGTTTTTCTGTGTAATCTTTTCTTATTTTAAGGAATAGTGAATAAATAAATAAAATAAAATAAAATAAAACCAACAGTGAGAGAACTGTGAGGTGTAGCAAAACAAAAAAAGAGCAGGATAGAGGATGCAATTACAGTTTGATTCAGTCTGCATTTTTCACCCCTATATTAAGGATTGATTATAAGTACTTTGCACTTTGGATGTACAAAGAACTAAGTATTAAGTCCTTTGGTGAGTCCTCAGTGTATTTGAAAAGATAAAGAAATTAAAAGGATACCCAAAAGTGAATAGCTTGAATTTGAAGTGTATGCCAACTTTTCTGTCTTTCTTTCATGTTACCTTCTTGTTCAGAATAGAATAAGGTCATAATAAAAATGGGGATGCTAATAATTTAAATTTGTGCCCATTGAATTAACATGAAAACTTATGTTTCTGTAGGACAGTATTGCCCCTCATATATGAAAAGGAAACAGCCAATGCAAAAGAGAAAAATTTACCAATGGAAATCCTATCCTGTTCTCTTGTCAAAGGTTCCCTACAACACAGTTTCACAGCTCACGCAATTTTTTTCCTGGTTTCCAGAAGTCATGAAACTTTGATCACTACTTTTTTGCCAGTGTACTTTTAAACTCACTGCACAAATTCAATCTAATATAACAAATAGATAATACTCTTAAAAATATCTGTCACAGCAGCAGCTACAGGGCACTAAGTGCAAGACTCTTCAAGGTCGTGATTAAAAAATGTGTGTAACTAGTACTTCAGTCTGCTGTTTATTATCAGAAGAGTCTTTGCTCCAGAAGTGAGTAAATGCAGTGCTTAGACAAAGTTATTTTGCATCATTTCAGAGGCTCTATAGCATGAAGGACATTTGTAGAAGGTATTGCATATAGTCTACAGATCTGTTTCTTTTTCTATAATTTTCCTAACATCAATCAGTTTCATCTTTGACATGTCATGTCATGATTTTTGGAAATAGCTCACTTTCTCAAGAAAAACGTTTATCAACAAGGAAAATAAACTTAACTTACAGCTCTCACAGTGAGGGTTGATATTCCAATTTTGCAGACCCACCAGAGCATTGCAGGATGTAAGGAAAATAAGAGAAAAAATATAGTTCAAAAAATGATATTTGAAGGAACGAGTATAAGTAGTTGTATGTGCTACGCCATAGGAAAATCTTTATGGTTAAGAATGAAATACTAAAGTTTGCATTTCATTTTTAGAACATTTCATTTTTAGAACAACTGTATCTCCAAAAGAGCAGACCTTTGAGCTAAAGAGACATTAAAGAAACAGCATCATAGAATACTTAGGTTGGAAAAAACATTCCAAATCAGTAAATTCAACCACTTACCCCACCTACTGAGTTTCATCACTAAATCTTGTTCCTTAACACCACAGCCTTTTGTCTCCTAAATACCTCCAGAGATGGGCACTCTCTTTCCTGCTCCACCTTCCTAGGCAGCCCACTGCAATGCTTGATCACTCTTTCTGTGAAAAAATTCTTCTTCATTCTAAATCTTCCTAATTCTAAACCTCTTCAGGCACAGTTTGAGTCCTTCCAAAGTACAGAAAACAGGTACCTCTCATGCTCTTTCATGGTGGCTTAACACTGGTAAGAAGTTCACCACCACCACACCACTGTCTCACGACCACTCCTAAAAAGAGCAGGGGGAAAAAACAAGATGGCAAACAGGTTATGCACCTTGATAAGGACAAAGAGATCACTCACCAGTTACTGTCACAAGCAAAACAGACTTCTCCCCTGCTCCAGTGTGAGGTCCCTTCCACTGCATACTGTCCTTCCTTACACTGCACGGGCTGCAGCCCTCCAAGCACCACTCCAACACTGCTCAGTACTATGGTGCCCACCCTTCAGGCACTGTTCCAGCATGAGTCTCCATGGGCAGCAACTTCCCCACCCCTTCCCCACTGCGAGCTCCTTTCCACAAGCTGCAGCTCTGGCCTGGGCTGCTTCTGTGGGGATATCCATGGGCTGTACCTCCTTCAGGACACTTCCACTGCTGCACCACGGACTCCTTCATGACTGGCTGCATGTGGAGATCTGCTCTGCGCTGTGCCCACGGGCTGCAGGGGGACAGCCCGCTCCTGGTCTTCTTGGAGCACCTCCTGCTCTTCTGTGCTGACCTTGGGGGCTGCAGGACTGTTTCCTCACGTTTCTCACTCCTATTTCCCACCTGCTGTTGCACAGTGGTTTTCTTTGTTTGTTTGTTTGTTTGTTTGTTTTACTTTTGTTTTCTTAACCCTGCTCTTTCAAAAGCTCAACCAGCATCACTCATGGCTGAGCTCTGGGCTGGCTCTGATCTGACATAGGGCAGTGCTGGGCTCTGCTCACAGAGCCCCCCCTCCCGAAGTTCCCCTTCACCAAAACTTTGCCACTGAAGGCCAGTACATTCTTCTACCTTGAAGATGACTCTGAAAGTAACAGTAACCGAGGAGAGGATGGAACTTCATGCACTGATGGCTTTTATCCTTTTAGTAGAAAATATTAATTAAGAAATAAGTTGTAGCAAGGGTAAGGTAAGAGTGCAGTATCTTCGAGGAGATAAAATGTAAGGAGTTTATTTTCTAGTTTCTAGAAAACAGTTTTGTTAGTCTAGAAACTAATTATTTTTTGTTTCTAGAAATTCCAAAAATCCTGTATTTTTTTATGCTAACACTATATACTGTTAGAAACCCTCCACCTAAAAGGACAAATATTCTTACTACCATCCAAAAAAAGAAAAAAGAATTTTAGAAGATGCTCCTTTTTACTTTGTTGCTATGCACTTGTCACATTTTGGACCTGCAATTAGCATCCAGAGATAGTAGGTCCTACTTACGAAAATTTCTGCTTGGCTGTTTTCTTCTATTTCTCATAAGATGCTAATTCTTTCTTCTATGTGTGATACAGCAGCCTGGTTCATGACCCAGTTGACCAACTATTGCACAGAGAGTCAAGTATCTGTCAGCAAAATTTCTATGTCTGTAGTATGAAGACAGGCAAAAGTTAACTCTGAATGATGTATCTTGTAAAAGGTTTGCTCTCAAGCTCGGTTACTCACCAACCCGTTAAGCTAGGCAATTAAGAATTCATAGATGAATACTTCAAATGAAGTTAAATTATTTATCATATTTTACAATATTTTAATTTGTTGGAGATAAGCTCACGGTCTTTGAAAATTGATAACTGTTAAACTAGAGTAGAATACATACCTCAATATGATTTTGGCTGATAACTATGTTTCATCTGGGAATGATAATTACAATTCGGTAAAAAGCTGCTGGAAGTATGGCAAGTATTGCAACAGGAAGAAGAAAAGGAAACAAAACTAATGTTTGCCTTCTATCTAAACTGAATTAACAGCACAATATTTCTCTTTTCTAGTTACGGATTTAACTGTTTGTTTCTTTTTTTTTGTTTGCTTCTTTTTTTTTTTTTTTTTTTTTTTTTTTTTTCCTATTATGGAAAGAGCCAATACTTCAGTCCAGTTTCAAAATGCAGAAGTGGCATTCCTTCTGATGTTATCAAAGTCCATTTCCCTCTCCTATTGAGCCACCTTGTGGTTAATAACAGTAATATACTCTTTGATACATTGCAATTTAACAGGAAAATTCTCAGCCCAGTGTTACCAAGCGGTTCCATTGAGTTACTATCCTTTATTCTTGAATGTTCATACAGCAGATTTCTTGTGGGGAGAAAAAAATCACAAATATGAAAACAAACAACAAACTTATTGTAAGTATAAATGTAGAATAAATATAGAATAAGATATCAGCAAGAAAGGGGAAATTATTATTCTTTAACAGGCAATTTAATACAACAGGCACTTAAGTATAAAGAGGTTGCTGTAGAACATTTCAAATGAGGCCACACAATTTTTGCTTAAAGACAATAAACTTAATACTATATATTCCCAAGCACAATAACTGCAACTGTAGTGTCTTAAACAGCCATTGATTCTTCTGAGTCAAGTTTGGTAAAGTGATTATAATTTAAATACAAGAAAGTCAATGTTTCATGTTATTTAGTTACCATGGCCATAGTGATAGTAACCTCTATTATTTTTAGGTAGATTTTCCTATAGACAATCCTGTAAATTTAGAAAATGTTCAGAAAATATGTGATGTGATGCCAGAGACAAACAATTAAAGATTTCTTTCATGCACAGAAAATATATGCAACTCCCAAAGAGGGGAGTAACAAGTGATTTCGGTTGTATTATTTTACTCTTAAGCAATCAATAAAGGAACATTCTAGAAAACAGTAGAAACTGTGTTAGTTTGTGGGTTTTTTTTCTGTAAAAAGGTAGGCAGATTACATTGTTGGTCATCTTTAAGAAAAAGTGAGTACTTAGTTTATTATTCATCACTGAATAAAGATCATTCTTTACTTTACTGACTCTGTTTAAAGGCTAAACTTCTGAAACATTGTTCTCTCCATCTCCACAGAGTAACTCCCCAGACTGTGAATTGGCAGTCATAAAATATCCAAGCCTTTGACAACATTTGAAACCCATCAGTGGCAATCCTCCAAGCAGAAAAACAGGACTATGGTACAGATAAAAATAAAAAGAGAAGTCTCAACCATTTCACCCTATATTCCTAACTAGGGAGCTCAGCAGTAAGAAAAATCATGAGATAATGGTACTGAGAGCAAGTTGTTCAGAGACCTTGATGAATTACGATTTTTTCCTTACTTATACTAAAGGATGCTGACTAGGCAACTATCAAAGGCATTCAACATCCAACATAAAAAATTAAAATGTGAGGTTTATATTTTTAAGCAGAAAGTAGGAAAAAGAGACTAAATCAGGAAAAATTCTTGCAGAGCAAATCTTGCTGGTTAACTAGATCCCAGCTGAGGGCCTAGTGTTCTGGGAGTTGTGACTTAAGGGAACATGACTGGGACACTGGGTGTTCATCTTGACAAATAAGAATTTATGGAGAAATGTAAGTCATTGAATTTGGGCTCTGATTTATGAAGCATGAAAATGTTTTTGTAGTAAATAGGATAGGGAATCCAAAACACTGCTGGTAACAAGGCCTGTCGCAATAATCAGAATTGAAAACTAGCAGAACAGCACAAGCCAAGACACTCTGATATATGTGTGTTGGTGTTCATGTCTACGTGTGTGTGTTAGGTTTCACAAACACCAACAGTATGTGTTGATGAAATAGACAAAAGTAGCACAATTACATCTCACAAAATCTTTGTAGGAAAAAAACTTTCATTTTTACAACATTAAATGGCTGATTTAATGGATACTAATAAGTGAGCAAAAACATTTATGCTGCTATTGTTAATAATACTTAAAATTTGAACAAATAGGAGAGCAATCTGGTAGAACTCTGCTTTTTAAATAGGTCAGCATATCTCCTTTAAAGAGATTATTTACATTCCTCAGTGAAAGAGCAGCAATGTCTGGCATAAAAGAACATCTATGTTTTAACCTCCTCAGAGGGGTGCCATGTTAGGTGGATAGAAAACCAGTCCTCCTTCCAGTGCAGGATATTCTGTGATTATGCAGAATTTCCACGTGCTCCACAGAATCACAGAATCACGGTGGTTGGAAGGTGCATATGAAGATCATCAAATCCAACCCCCTCCTTCTTCATCTCCCATATGATTTCACATTTAGAGGGAAAACAAAGCAACTGACCAGACAAAAATGTTCATTAGCTTTTGAGTAGGTCCAAATGCAGAGCAGATAGGAACAGTATGTAGAATATGTCAAGTAGGAATTTCTAAAGTATATCTATAACACACACAATCACATACACATAAGTGCATTTGTGCAACTCCATTTTTTGGTGGGGGAAGGGGTTCACCAGTAAATCAACGCATAAAATAATTCATCACGGCCTCTGGAAACATAATGGCTTCATCTTTTACAATCATTAGTGTTTGTGAAATGTACTTAATACATGTAGATGTACAGTAAATAATTTCTGGGTGAAAGATGTTAGAAATGAAAATTACTTATGGTATTTGACTTTTTTATGAGTTTACAGAAGGTTTTAAAAAACAGAACAATACGTTCAAATAAGACAATGAATAACTGGTTTTGATAGACATATATTTACATAGATCTAGGAGAATCAGTGTATTAATGGAGAATTAGTTGCCTTTTCCTGTGCTGGAAATAAACAAACACTCTACCGTTACTTTATCATTATCTTCCCTCACAGCTTAAAGCAACATATTAAAGCAGAGAGCAGTGGGCAGTAAAATTTAGAAAGAAAGAAAAACAATAAACACTCTTTTTTCAAAAAAATGCACAGTATCTCCAGTTCTTACTTATCCAAGAGGCATAAGATGACTCTTACAACTCCAATAAAATGACTAGAGAGCTGATAAAGACACAGATGGTTCAGAGCACATTTTCTTAAAATTGCCTAATAAAACATATGAAGAAAATCCTCAGTTCATGAAAATTTATAGAAAATTTTACTAACATTTTACTACAGATAAAGCTATTTCAGTACAAATTAAATTGTCTAGAAAAAAAAGAGCAGTAAAATATATAGGTGTTTAAGGTTAACATTGTAGTTAGAAGAAACAGGATTTGAAAAAGAATAATGATTTTCTACACAGATATTTCTGTGAATAGGTAGAATTTTTTTCATTATGACATAAATTAAAAATTTAATAATCAATGTGGTAATGAATAAGATAATGATATTATTTAAAATAAATGGTCCTCTCTGATACGGTGATGAGGAATGGGCAGTTGTGACTGGATGGGTAGAGCTTCCTGCAGGGGGCAAACTTGGGCCATTTTCTGATTGTAAGCCAGATCCACTCTGATTTATGAGTGTTATATTTCTGGTTCATTTTACTTCATTTTCTCCAACTGTTGTTACGATTTTGCAGAGCAGTTGTTTATCTCAATAATCCTGAGCCAATTTTAAATAACTGTGTAGAATTCAAAAGAAATAACAAATGCAAACCTAAAAAAATCTTAAATCAGGCTTCAAAGAAGATGCAGTAATGACTGCCAACTAAATAAAGAAACAAAAACTGTACCCCCCTTGTTTCCAAAAAGGTTTAGAAAGTTTTTGCATCACTTCCATACTACCTTCCATTTATTTTTTTTTTTTCCCTGTTTAGGATAATGAAGTTTACAGTGTTCTTTTATAGAAACACATGTCTAAAAATGCTACAAGAAGCACTGTTTTCCAAGTAAACTCAAAAAATTTGTAACTTAATTTGCAACCTCACAAAGATCAAAAACAACCTGAGTTCCAAGCTTAGATCTACATGAAAACTCAGTAAATATTTCACATTTTTTTCTTTTGACATATTGATATTGTTTAATGAATCTACAAAATCATAGTATGGCTTGAGTTGGAAGTAACCTTACAGACCTCTGCCATGGGCAGAGCTGCCACTCATCAGATGAGGCTGCCCAGTTCCCCATCTGATCTTGTCTTGAATGCCTTCAGGTATGGGACATACTCATCATCTCTGGACAAACTGTCCCAGTGCCTCACTATCACCTGAGTAAAAAATTTCCACCAAATATCTAATCTATAGTTTGGGTGATTGGGATAGTAAACACATTTATAAATGAAATGGTAATAAACTAAAGAGTAACAAGTTTCCAATGGGATAATCTAAAAAAGAAAATTTTTATTCCAAAGTTTCTCATAATATCTCAACACAACAGCCACTAAATATCTAGATTTACTAAGGCTGAAACCTAAAATTAACTGAACTGAAAACAGTATTATTAATATTCTGTTTTAGATTTGTCAGTAAGCATTATTTAATAGAGTAGCTTACTGATCACCAGTCTTGCTGACTAACAGAAATTTTTCCTTAGACAGAGCCCACTTACCATGTAACATATTCATTGGAAGCTTCCCTGCAAAAGTACAGACTGTGAGTATCAGAGGTTTATTCGATTTCCTGGAACACACATGGGATTTTTATTTACACTGCACAAACTTGAGTCAAATCTTTTGAGTTTTACAGATCTTGGCTAGGAATCTCATGAGAATACATTCTCTTACACGATTTGTAGCACACATTGCTTTTCTGGTAAGAAACCAATTAACATTAAGAAGGAAAACAAACAAACAGAAAAACAATTCTAGGGGGACTTGACTAAAATAGAAAGTAAAGTCTCAGAAAACTGAAAAGCTGATAAAGGTTACCAACTCATTTTGGAATGAAAAGGTTTTAATCTAAGTTTAGGAGAGACATAACTTGGAAATATAATCTCAGACATGCACAGTCCCTTCCTCTGAGAAAGTACATGGAGATTCATAGCACAGTCTGCCTATTAGTCAGTATGAATCACTCTCTTTTTTAGTGGTAAGAATATCATGCCTTCTGGAACCATTTAATAATTGTAGGAATTTTGTCATTATCTCATCTCCTGGGAGAGCAGCAGCAGTTCTCCCGTAGTTTCTGACTGAGAGGACAGGGGACAATTCCTCAGAGTTATGTCAAAAATAAGTTGGGTCTTTTCCTAACCTGGAAATACTTGAAAGATTTGAAGGTTTGGGTGCTGATTTGTTCAGATGTCTGAGCCAGGTTCACTGGTATTTTAAAACGGGCCTGATAGCATTTTGGCTTGGTTGCCTGCTGACTGCAATGAAGGCAATAAATAAAAAAGGACTAATTAAATAAAATTGTTAAGGTTTTCTTGTTGTTGGGTTGTTTTTCGTTAGCCAAAAAACCAAATTGTAAATATTGTAATAATTATAACAACAAGTTCATCTAATAAGTATGAAAGACATTTTTTTTTTCTGCCAGTGTTGGGGTAAATGTTCTATGTGTTTGTTTTAGTGAGAAAAGTCCCAGCTGACCATTCATGAAGAATTCCAATATGAGCTATTTTCAGTTCATCTTGACAGAGGCCTTGCACTTCACTCAAGACAACCAAATGTTTATCAGAGAGAGAGGGATCATACCATCCCCAGAAACAACTCACTTAGAGGCTAAGATTCTCAGTTTCAGTCAAGTAGGAGGAGATTTAGAAACAAATACCATCCTTCTGATAAGTTATCCACGCAGAGGATCCAGTATAAAGCATGTTCATAAACCATGTAACACTGAAGCATCTAATCTTGACTGCATTTTCTGCAGCTTGAAATCTAGCTGTTGTGCTCTGATAATTTCTGCTGGATCAAACTCCACAGAGAACATGCAGGAAAGCAAGAGTGAGACTCGTCAGGGCTCAGGTGCCAACATAGTCTTAGAAGCTGTCTTGAGCAACTTTAGCAGCAGAAACACCAACAGTTTTAAGCTTAGGAGTAGGTACGTGTAAGCTTTGAAAATCTGTGTTCAAGCAGTGGTACCCTGGTGGCTGAGATAATTCAGTGTAGTACTGAGGTAACTAAGATTTGGAGGTCCCCTGGTGGCTAAAACTGATTGTCTGACAATATCAAAATTTGTGCTACAACCAAGAGTTACACTTGCCCAGTAGCCAAAAATGTAAAATCCAGTCTGTCACAGTAATTAAAAACAAACAAACAAAAAGAAGACTCCTTTGAACATCCTTTTCAAACTTAAGAGCACTGCTAAAATGCAGTGTTTCCATATCACTGGAGTTTTTGTCATAGCAAGTTATGCAGACTGATACACCTTGCTTTCCTTCTCTACCCATATCTTTAAGCTTTCCACTTCCTTCTTACTTTTATCTCCACAACTGAATTGCATGCAACAAACAGCCTAACACCAACCTCAACTCCTAAATGAACATGTTCTCTCACTTTCAAAATAAATATAAGATCTGTATTAGATCTACTTTGAGACTGGTCTGAGCTGTATTCTCAAAGCTGAAAATTTACATTACATTCAGCTAAAATTCAACATCTTTTGCTTTGTATAAAGCAGTTGCCAGGGTTCTCTTAGTATACTGCATGTTGTGGGACTCCTGTATCTTGCTACTAGAAAAGGTTTATTAAATCAAACTACTCATTTATAATTCTGTTCCTTTAACCTTCAAAAAATATTTCTCTGAGGCTTTCCTTTGATATCTGTCAAAAAGTGTGGTCTATTCCCCTTAAAAAATGGAACATTGAAATGGATGGTAAGAGCAGAAAGGCATAACCATTGTCACCCTATTTTAAGATGAGGGCAGACATTTCCAATTATTAAGTCAGAGTGAAAGAATAGCTGCTAGAGAGTTTAAATTAAAAAAAAAAAAAAAAGTGCTTGAATGAATTCCACTGAAGATAAGAGAAGTAGAAATTGTATATTTCATTGTGAACCTTGTAATAACTTAAAACTGATTAGTGTTTGAAGGCTGATGGATAACTGCAAAGCATCGCTTTTATAAAGCAAAGTGCAATTTTTGGTACCATGCGACTCCTTCCAGATCTCTAATTTTCCCCTCTTTTATGATATTCACAGCAGAAAAAAAAAAGAGATATCTGTCGTTCATGAGAAATGAGTCTAGTTCTGAAAATTAAATTGTTAGTCATGTCAAGTTTTAACAGAAACGGTGAAATAATGATTTGAAAATAGTGGGAACCAGGATCAGAAGGAATAGTTCAGACACTCAAGTGCAGGAGGTCTCTATCTGCTTAGAATCTCAATTACAGTAGGTCAGGCAAAGGGAGCTCAGCTGCAAACATGAAATTTAATATGAATATATTCAATGGTATATGGAGGAAAAAGCTCATATAGGTAAACCACAATTCAGTCATGAGCTCCTGAGTAGATTATTTAGCCTTCTTTATTTTTTTTTTTTCTTTTTCACTAGCTGGCATGTAAGAATTTATAAGGTAGTAGATAGAAATTGTGCCATGGAAAAGGTGCAATGGTTTTAAAGGATAAGTCAGAGCCTTAGAAAATACATGTGATACTAAGTTATCTTTTACCAAGCAATAAATAAAAATGTTACATTAGAATAATGCAATTTATAATCTAATTTTGAACTCAGTGCAATTCAATTTATAAAAACATTCTTTCCCTGATTATGTTGTCTTGGCAAACCAGAATGGTATTTGAACTATTTCATTAGAATCCAGTGTCACATACATGGTTAGATTCTTTCCACTTTTTATTTTTCAAAAGGAAAAAAAAAAAAATCAATCAAACTCTCCTGTGTTGAATTTTTAGATGGTAGTAAATCTCAGCTTCTTTTCTGGGTACCTTCAGGCTTCAAATTGTTATAAAGACAGATGAATAAGTAGGTAGGTAGGTAGGCAAAGATGTGAACTTCTTTCTGGCAAACATTGTGATGAAAGTAGACAAGAAAAGTCTTCACGAGAACTGAAATTTAAGAGGGTAGTGTGCAGTAACTGTTGAAATTAGGTTGGGATGTGTAACGACAACACAGATGCTAGAGTCATCAACTCTTATAGGAACACTATCTTTGGCTAGAGCTTTCTCTTCACTGACAGAGCAGTTAAGAATGAGTGCTGGGAAAATAATTGATTTTATTTAAATTTAGCTTTCCTGGCAGGAAATGAACAAATTCATTTAAGAAGAAAAGTAAATTACCAATGATTTCCAACTGACTTTTTTTTAAGGAAGCACTCAGTAACAAATGTGGGCCTGACAGATTTTCAATAGATCTGCAATAATATGGAGTAGAATTTGGTTGAGCTGTGAATATTTATTATTGATAGCTTCCTTTTAAATGGACTGTGACACTGCCTGGAAAGTCTGCATGTTCCAAATGAAGCAAGGAAGAGTAGGTTTAATATATATCAGATTTTAGTGTTTGAAGAAGTGGTCAGAATATTCTAAATTGGGAGAAAGAGAGTGAAGAAACATCTATTGAAACTTCTTTTCATGCATCTCATTCAAGCAACAAAAGAAAGTAGGTTTGAAATTTTAACTTAAGGAAAATGGGCTGCTAATAGATAGAGTGCAATCTTGCTAAACTGCTGCCGTGGTAATAGTAGTACTGTAAGCTTTCCTCCACAACACACAGCAATTTTCTGTTTAGATCCCTTCCAAAGATGATCTGCAAGTTGGATTTATTGTTTTGCTTCCAGCTTTACTGACCTCAGCAGTCTGAATTTATAAATCCAGCAGATATGAAGAGGAGGAGGAACTGAAAATTGTTTACCTTGGAAAATACCGTTACTATTTCATTAGGTTATGGCCTCAAATTCCTTGGCAACAACTATGTGACACTGAAGAATTAAGGCAATGTCCAAAGGTCATCCAGTCTTTTACAGATGCACAATGGATTTTTATTTGTCTGCCCCTTTTTATGCCTGTCTCAACAATTGAGGTATATATAAAGAACAGAAAGGGGATAGGAAAATCATTAACAGTATTTATCTGATAACCAATAAGCTCTTAACTTCTCTTTCTGTCCACTAAACTGGTACTGTCCCTGCAATTGTACGTGCAAAACAAAACAAAACAAAGCAGGCTCTGAACAACACAACATTCATTCATATTTATCTGTATGTATAAATTCATGTATTCATAATATTCATCTTTACATCTCTTTATATACCATGAATATTCTGCTAAAAAGTTGATTATGTACTTTCAAAAATTGATGTACAAATCCACACGAAGTTCTCAAGGAGTGCTTCTCAGAATTCTTTACTCTGTGGTATGGCAACATCACATACAAATACCATAAGCCTTGTGATAGTGTCCAAAGAGAAAATTTTCTTACTAAAAAATTATGTTCCATTCCTTATCTCTTTATTGTGCTGTACAATACTGTACATCATATTAAAGACCTCATAAATTTTCCTTGGCATCTATTGTCACTAAAATCAAAACAAATAGTTATCAATAATAAACGTAGAGTGGAAAGTGAAATTCAGAAGAAACCATGTATATGAGGAGAAAGTGCTCCTAGAAAAAGCATTTTTCAGAAAGTAAATATGTATCTTGTGATATATATCAGAAAAAAGTTTTTGGGAGGCTTTTAATACATGATTGAAAAAGAATTCATGGAACATTAAATGAAGAAAAAGGTATCTGAGCAGAAGCTGTGGGAACTGTATTAAGAGCACAAAAAACGCCCAAGAACATGCTTGGGTTCAGTGGTTGGAGAGCTTGGGGTACTAATGAGCAAGCTGACCATGAACCAGCAATGTGCCTCTGGAGCAAAGAACAGCATCTTAAGCCACTGTAAGCAGTGTGTCTTTAAAAGGCTGAGGTCTTCCCCTCTGCTCAGTTCTGATGAAGCAACATCTACAGTAGTAGACTCTGTCCACTTCTCAGCTCCCAGCATCAGAAAGATACTTACTGGAGCGAGTCTGTTGAAGTCCCATGAAGATGATTAGGGTGCTGGAGTATCTCTCATATGACTAGAGGCTGAAAGAGCTATGACTGCTCAGCCCAGAGAACTGAAGGTTCAGGAGGATCTTACCTGTGTGAGTAAATAACTAATGGAGGACTATGAAGAAGACGGAGCCAGAGTATTTTTGGTTGTGCAAGAACATAGTGCAATAAGCAATGCACACAAATTAAAACACATGAAACTGTATACAAACATGAGATTATAATTTTTTTTCTGTGAAATCTGTCAAATGCTGGAATAGGTTGCCCAAAGAAGTTTTTAAGTCTTGATCAGGGGAACTACTCAAAATTTGAGTGAATACAGCCCTAGGTAACCTTGTGTACATGATCCTGATTGAGTTGGGAGGCTGAACTAGACGATTTTAAGAAGTCCCTACTAATCTTAATGTTCCTGCAATCCCATGATGAGAATTAAAAAATAAAAATAAAAAACAACCTGTCAAAGACTGAAGTACTTTTTCTTTATTACAAATGTTTCCCCTAACTTTCCAAGTGCAGACAGCTGAAAATTTCTAAAATTGAATAACATCCATCTCTGAGCATGTGGAAGACAAAGTGATCAGTAGTAGTAAACTTGGATTCACCAAAGGGAAATTATAATCAACCAACCTGATCTATTTCTCTAATGAAACAGCAGACTGGATACATTGAGTGCAGCGGATGTTTTCTACCTGAGCTTCAGCAAGGCTTTTGACGCCTCCATAAAATCCTCATAAGCAAGCTCAGGAAGGGAGAGCTGATTTAGTGGACTGTGAGGTGGATTAAAAACTAGCTGAGTGGCACAGCTCAGAGGGTTGTGATCAATGGCAGTAAGTCTAATTGGAGGCCTGTAGCTAGTTGTCAGGATGGGGTCCAGTATTGTTTAACTTATTTATCAGTGACTAGGATGAAGAGAGAGAGAGCACCTCCTCAGCAAATCTGCAGATGACAGAAAACTGGGAAGAGTGGCTGATACCCTCATTGCTGTGCTGCCATTCAAAAGGACCTCAAGAGGCTGGTGAGGTGGGTAGAGAGAAGCCTCTTGAAGCTTACCACAGGCAAGTGCAGAGTCCTGCCATTGGAATGAATAACTCCATGCACCAATACTCATCAGGTCTGAGAGTGAAGATTACATCCCTCAACCTGCTGGCAGTGATCTTCCTACTGTTGCCCAGGATGTCATTGGTCTTCTTGGCCACGAGTACAGGAGCATTATTGGCTTGTGGTCAATTCATCAGCAGTCCTAATTCTTGCTATACAAAGCTACATTCCAGCAGTCAACCTCAATTCTATGATTTGCTGATTTGATAAACATAGTGATGAGGGAAACCAAACTCTTTGACATCTCATCTAACAATAAAAGCAGGGGCAACAAAAAGATACGTTCATAATTAATTGTCTGTAATCCTTTTCGGCTGGGAGAGACAGGAAAAGACAGAATTTGAAAGGTCAACTTACAGCATTCCAATGGACTCTACAGTATTGTTTCCGCATTCCTGTGGTTCATTTCAGCAGAGTGAAAAAGGCACTATCCTCTATAGCAGTCACATGAAAAATTAAGATCTCTGGTTTATCTCTACAGTATATGACCAAAATGTTCTTTAAATACTTCTGCGACTAGTTCTAAACTTGTATGATCTGTAGCTTCATGTTCAATGGTAATTTAATCAGGACAATACCGACCCATCATTATCGTATAGGTTAATTATTGGCACAACATCAGTCTGCGCTAAGTAAAACACTTCCAGAGAGCCTAAGGGCCTTAGACCTGAAAGTCTTCCCAGCTGCCAGAGCTACCACTCGCTGTCATGACCAGGGAGCAAGACAGATGTCAGACCTGTTAATCTTGCTAAGGCAGGTAAAGCAAAGACAGGTCAGAAGCACAATGATAGATTATTCATACCTATGCCTTTCCCCTAGAAAGTTTCTCTTTGATTGAAGTCTACCAGGTTTTCCAAAGCCTAAGCTACAAGGTTCTGTCTCAATTGTTGAGAAAAAGACTGTAAGAGTTTAAGAGATGAGCAGGCTAAATTTGTAATATTAACAGTCAACCTGCCGGAGGTTGCCAAACCACTGGCAGATTTCATCAAATGCAATGTATCCCCATACCCCAACCAATTCAGTACATAACCTGGCACTTTTCTCCATTTTCCACTTGTTGCTAAATTAATGCACTGGTCTTTAGACCAAAATGTCTAGTACATGCATTTTATTCTGTCAGCTCTATTACAGAGAAGAATTTTTTCTGGTAGTTATCTTAAAATGACACAAGATCATAACTCATTTGTCAGGGACATTTCTGTTTTGAAGAAAATAACCAAGATCCAAATGGACTTTCAGCCTTTTGGAAAATGGCATTCTACAACTCTTGGAATTTCTAGTGATTTGTTGCACGAAAAGTACCACTTATTCCAAAATGATAATAGAATTTGTTCTGAACGTTGCATTGTACATTGATGGTATATTTTACATACAGACTATTGGGCTGTCATCAGTCCCAAATCTTATATTAAGAATTAAAATACTTTTGAAAACATGATGGAATAAACTATTACCCTACCTAAAAAATGGTCTTTGTGAAGGAGAGTTACGAACATAGATATTAGGTATCATTAGATATAAGGTTCTCTTACAGATTGTTAACACTTAGGTATTCACTAGCTTGGAAAAAACATTTAAGTTTTCATGATATGTTGCAGGTAAAGAAAGCAATTAATTCTTAGCAGAAAGTGATTTTGGTAGATGCCATAATATAGAGATAGCATTAAAGTTTAGTGAATAATTTAAATGGCAATTTAGAGTACCTCTAAATACATTTCAAAAAAAGGAAATATATATAGAAAATATATGGCTTATTTCATTTTTCATCATGCATCTTTGAAAATACAGTAATAGTCCTAACATGACCTTAGCAGAAATAAAAAATTGCTTATGGGAAAAATTGTAATTCAGTCATTAATTTTGAAGCCTTGCTGTAATAAATTGAATTACATAACAGACATCAGTTCAGTCTTGCATGGCTTAGTTTCTTGAAGTGTGATGTAATCTAT
Organism: Centrocercus urophasianus; assembly: GCF_019232065.1. NCBI lineage: Eukaryota > Metazoa > Chordata > Aves > Galliformes > Phasianidae > Centrocercus > Centrocercus urophasianus. The sequence goes on along the minus strand of NW_024884142.1, from coordinate 51,207,001 downwards.
CTTTTTAAGTGTTTTTGAACATGAAAGACAAAGTTCTTTGGAGTGTAAGAATTTTATGCTGGAATGAAACAAGACTGTCTCTACACCAGAAGTCTACTCTGAACAGATGTTACACTAAAATTTCAAGGAGAACATTAACCTTTACATAATATGTAGAATTGACCAGTTCTGTATCATGAAAATAAATTTCTTCTTGACTGTAAACGGTGATCATTTTATTTCCCAAGATATTAATGTTGATTGGGAGCAAGTGGTTTTTGGCCTTCCTTGAACAGAGAAGACCCTCTTACTGCTATTTATGTTCTCAATTTAATTACTCTGATAACATTCCAGAGTAACTCCTTTAAGACAAACACACTGATCTACTTTTGAGTTGCTATAATCAAATCTGAAGTGTAAATTTTCAACAAGATTGACATTACAGTCCCCCAGAGAAAAGAAAAATTATAAAAAAGGTAATTCCAACACCAGTAGGCATGCATTACATTTAAGTTTTTATCTAGAGAGAACCAGGTATCTAAAGCATTAGGAAATGATAAATCAGAATCATATCAGTGAAACAGAAGCAGTAACTGGATAAGGAAGTAGGAACAAGGTAGAAAGTTCTTTGCAACAAAGTAGAAAGGTAGCAAAGAGAGGACATCAGATGTAATGTTAAATGAAATAAGAGAAAAAGATTTATAATAAAGGTATACGATGAAGCTAGGGGATCATATGAGAAAACTCTTTCTTGGGAAGATTTCTCTTTGCAGAAAGCAGTATTACTACAAGCATAACAAAAAAGAACATTAATTAAAGGATTTCATTTATTCCATACTACCTTTGCTTATTAACAGGCAAATTTGGTACAGCCAGAAAAAATAATTGTCCTGTTCAGGAGGAAATGGAATGTTTGCATGGAGATGTGAACATTACATACTGACAAGGCAAGAAAAATACTGAATTTCTTAGAAAAGTAGAGCAAGAGAATCTGCCATTCTCTATTACTGTACCTGCAAGTTATCAGCTGCACCTATCAAGGAGAAGTTGTCAATCAACTCTATTGCAAGGATGAAAGAGTAGATGGTACAGTTTAATTTTATTATGGAAATTGATTTGCATCTTTTATATGTCTTGATTGAAATCTTTCCAGGTAATGGCATTGAAGAATACTCATAAAACTGCCATGACTGTGGTAATAACTATTATTATGATCAAATTTAATAATAAAAAAACCTGCCTGCAAGATGGGCAATATGAATAATTCATGTACAGTGTTGCTTAAAATGTGATAGAGAGAAAAAGACTTGTAGGAAAATTCTTAATGTATCTAGACAGGGATGATAATTGGTTTTTGCAACTAAATGAGTACTTCATGTACAAGGCAGCACTAACAAGGAAGAAGAAGAAATTTACACATTGGGGAGACAATTTCATTTATCTGGTTAGAGAAGAATAAGTGAAATAAATGGTTTCCCTTAAAGGAATTGACAGAAAAATGCATATCATAATAATAATTAGTTTTGTTGCTACGGAACAACAGAACAGGAGAAACAATAGCATCTTTTCAGTAAGTAATAACATATGCACCATGTGCCTATGTAGGCCTTACTTTTGCTATTAATCAACTACCTGCAAACACTGGCCAGATCTCTTCTAAAGCTGCCTTCCAGTCGCATACATGAACAGGAGTCTGGCATACGGAGAATTGTTTCAGAGTTGCACTTTATTTAATTTTATTTGATTTCTTTTAAGTATACAGTAGAAGATAAGCTTTTGTTTCCTGCTTTTATTGCCTACCATCTGGTGGAAAAGGAATGCAATAGCATTAAGAAAAAGATAGATGATTAAGGTAATATTTCAGTGGCAAGGTCTGAAGTTCAGTGAATGGGTTCACCAAGGATGTCAAGCTCAGAAACAGCAAGGCATACAAGATCCCATCCCTCTACCTTTGTTTTAAGGCACTGATTAGTTTTGGTAACTGGCACTGCACTGGGAGGTTTGATTAGGAGAATTTCCTGTATTTCAATGTCAGTGTTTGTCTCTCTAGAGCAAAAGAATCTTGAGAATAAGACAAATTAACAAGTAGCAGCCTAAATCATCCAGTTTGAGCAACTTAAGTAGGGTCATTATTTTCTGTTTGGATGGATCTCTTCAGTACTGAACACGCACCAACAGGACCTGTATACCTCTCACGAACTTTATACAGAGGCTCTGATCAAAACCAAAATGAAACAAATTTTACTATGTAAGAAAAAGAACAGTTTTGTGTAAGATAATATCCCTGCTTCAAGAATCTTTCTATTGTTGTCAGTCCAGCTGGCATTCAGGTTATGAGGTTCAGAATTTGACAAGCAAGTAGCTAAACCCCTTTCCTTGTTCTTTTTATTTTTCTTCTAATCACAGCTAAGCATACTTATGAAAAATACAAATGTCTATAAGTAGCTATATGTAATAAGACCGTGTACTCCACACAGAAGAATGCTCTCATGTTTTCAAATTAATACAACAAAATTAAAACTAAGTTTTCCTTTTTCAAAATGCATTTAACAAGGTTATTTACAATAATATACGAAACCCTGAATAAAAGTTGGGAATAGGATTTAGTAAAAATCTCCCTTAATATAATGTTCTTTACTCATTCCTAAATCTCTCCACATGTGAAGCTGAGATCAATCCTTTTTGTTCTGGCGTGCCACCAGGGTCTTGATCAATGTTGATTAAACAAAATGGCAATAAAGCAAGATTTTAAAGCTACTGTGGAGAATGGTGGGAAACAAAACAAAACAAAGCAGTGCTCTTTTGTTATGGTTATAGTTTGTGCCTCTGTGTGTTTGTTTATGATAATTATTTGCTATGGAGATTAGATCTAAAGGGAGTTAGATTTGGGAAGCTACATAATAACCCAGCTAAGAGACATCTTAACAAGTACAAAAGTACAGTACCATGGTTAATAGGGTCTGTGGTTGTTTTGCCAAGATAGAGATCTAGAAATGATAAAACCTCTAAATCCTCTCTATCGTCTACTAAATTCTGCCCCATGAGGGGCTTTCAGAAATGACTCAGATAAAAGGTTAAAGCTTGAAAACTACTTACTAGTTCCTAAGAAAACCAGGGCAGTGAAGGGAATGTTGTCCAAAGCCCAGAGAACAAATCAAAATATGTAACTGATAGCTGCAAAAAACAGCTCCTGAGTCTGGCTCCTGAGTGTGGACTGCAGGCTGGATAGAAGCATGGAACAGTGGGACACTGGTTTGGAGTGACAATTACAGCCAGTTATACAGCAGACCAAAGTTTGTGCTAATAATCCAGGGTACTATATCCCAAAAAGCAGCCAGGCTGCAGATCTCTCTCTTGGTGAGTTCCTAATGGATCTGGTCTCAAGCTGACAAGTTGTTCTAGTTTCAATTCGCTCAGAGCAAATGTTTGGGATCATCAGTCCTAAATGGATGGCAAGAAAGGACGTAATATTTTCAAGGCAAAGGAATTCTATATGAAACTGTTATAACAACCGAATATTTTGTATATTAGACATATCCAAAGGGCATATAGTTTAAGAACAGAATTCACGCAGCTGATTCTGCAGATTTCCTAAATACTTCAGAAAAGGGGCAGCATTTGAGGAAAGCAGGCATTCTTCATTTTACATCCTGACTTTAGATGATTTGTTATTAGAAAGCATGGAGATGTCAGAAATTCATAGCTGTCTGGATGTTGTCCCAGTTACACTGAAAAAATAATGTGTTACTTCTGAATCTCCATGTTTGGGATGAGTTCTCCCCTCTGTTCACAAGAAAGACATTCATGTTGCTTTGAGACAGTCTTCCTTTATCTCTCGACTTAAAATTGTACATTTGTTTCCTTTACAGACCAAATCTGCATACCAGAAAAATAGAAGGGATTCTTCTTACTGGGAAGAAAAGAGCTAGAGAACATGAGATATTTTTTTCCATGTCAAGGGTTTGCAGTTAGGAAATGGTTATGGCTTGTCACTCTATCACTTCTCAGAAGTTTACTGTTGAAATTCAATACATTCTTCAGTCCTGTGTTCTCAATTTTCAAAATTTTTTAATACTTCAGAGAAAGGCAAGACGTTCTTCCCAGAAGAAAAAGACATGTCATCTTAGATTTAGTTTTATGGCAAAAGTTCTTTGGCATTGGATTAACAGTCTCATTTTGTCCCTCTGGATTCTTTCTACATTTCTGCAATTGCTAATTATACAGCTACCATTCAGAAATGTCATTTCTTTGCAACAAATTTGTACTGTAGTATAATACAGAATGGATGGAGAAAAAGGGAGACTATGGTTTGGTAATTCGGGAATTCAGGAGATGGGGGAGACTCAAGCACTAGTTTCTGATCTTAAGAAAGAGAGTTTAACTTCTGGCTTGGGGCAAAGGATTTGGGAGAGGAATAAAGGGCTACACAGGAGTAAAATAAATCTTTATTTTGAAGAACCCAGAGGATCTTATTCTCATCACAGCTGAGGTGAAAGAAAAGCAATGTATAAATTTTCTACATTTTTCACAAAGCTGTTTCTGCGTCTGACAAATTTTTGGTTGAAATAATTGACAGCATAGACCCTAAAATCAAAACAAATGGGCAACGTGATACAACACACTTGGGTGGGTCATAAACTAAAAAGGATAGAGCCTGAAATCTTTCCAATTTAAAAGCGCAGGACTGTGCTGTCTAATCTAAAAAAATCCCTTCTCTGTTAGATTGATCAACTGCTGAACAAATAGGAATGAATTTAAGTCACTTGTGAACACCTATAAAACACATAGGTGGTCTCTTTGAAGTGTCAGTGCCTTAGATTTAATATGCTAATGATTTATGCATAAAACTCATGTTGCATTGAAAGAAAAATCCAATATTGTCAGTTTCCATGACAACCAGTGTGCTAGCAGATTACATTGTCTCTCATCAGATAGTTGCCAAGGTTGTGACCTATTTCTTAGTTCTAATCACTTCATTTGAAGAATTTAGAAACGTTACCTGTAACATAAACACCAATTACACATGGATAATCCTTAAATATAAAAACATACTGTATGTTAAATTAAAGAACAGGCTAAAAAGGAAGCACAAAGGAATAACACCAAGACCGAGGAAAGTGTCTGAAAAGTCACTGGGCAGGTGTGCAAAAATTCAGGACCAAGCCAGTGGCTGGGTACAGTGTAGGCTAGTAGGTGGGTGCCTGAAATCATTTCACTTGTCTAGTAGTTCATACGAAATGAATATTACAGCTACCTCAAGAGAGCAGGTTTTTTAAAATAAAACTTACCAATGAAACTGGCAATTAGTTCTATTGGTGCTCAGAGAATCAAAAGAAGGAAAGGACCCATGTACAGAATAATCCCCCTAAGAATTACAGTAGTTTTACCCAGGCAAAACAGGGAAGACTGCCAGAGTTGATGCTGCTTCCTCATGCAGAAAGAGAGATATTTCTTGCCAAGCACTATCAGTCAGATGCTTTTCCCACTCCTGACATCAATCATTAAGAACTAACAAAACAAATACGATAGTTGATACCAATCTGTTCCTAACCTCAACTGAGATACTTGAAGGAAGCATCATTTCTGGGATCAGAACTTTGGAAATTTTTTTTTAATGTGAGCAGAGTCCAAATATTTTACAAGTTTTGTGCCAGAGTACAAAATAAATCAACTGCTGCTGAAGTTAAATGAAAAGGAGCATTTCCAAACAGCACTTTGTATTAGTATGCTGTATAAAGTCATATCTTCTGGGTCCTTCACTGTCTGAAGTTCATTTTAATTTTGAATAACATTATACCTTATATATAATAATAACCTAACCTGATGTCTGAAGCACAGACCTTATGAGGAACAGCTGAAGGAGCTAGGATTGTTCAGCCTGGAGAAGACGAGACTCAGGAGAGACCTCATTTCTCTCTACAACTGAGAGGAAGCTGAAGTGAGCTGGGGGGGTCAGCATCTTCTCTTATGTAACTGGTGATAGGACTAGAGGATAGGCTTCAAACTGCACTAAGGGAGATTCAGGCTGGACATTAGGAAATACTGTTTTTCTGAAAGAGTGATCAGGCACTGGAATGGGCTGCCCAGAGAGGTGGTGGAGTCACCAACTCTGGAGGTGTTCAAGGAATGGATGGTTTTTGTGTTGAGGGACATGGTTTAGTGAGCACTATTGGTGATAGGTGGATGGTTGGACTGGATGATCTTGAAGGTCTTTTCCAACCTTGGTGATTCTGTGATACACCTCTGTTTGATTAGTCACTTCTTTTCCTTCCTTTCATGATCACAAAAACTATCAGACTGACATTCTGAAGTATGTTGCAAAAGTACTTGAAGGGCCTGACTGCAGTTTTAAGGAGCAAACAAATGGCCTTCTATTATTATTTACTCATTTTACAATCTCATTTTAAAACAATCTGATTTTTTTCAGTTTTGTCGCTGTTATTGCTAACAGCCAAATAATTGCTCCTCATGCATCTAAAAGCCAATGCAGCTACCAGCATAGAAAGAAACCACTGTCAATTGCGATGGCAAAACCACTATATCCATGTATGTGTGTCACTGAAACCTTGCATACTTCTTATGTCCTATAGGACAAATAATCCCACTGCCTGTCTAATCACACTTGTCCAGGCAGATCACCCAAGGTAAAAAGGAAAACAGTTTCAGTCATTCGTACTTTTAGGATGAGTACTTTGCTCAAGTCCAATCCGAAGGCCAAACATGAGTATTACAGTAATTACAGTACAGAATTATGTAACTCCAATTATACACTGGAATTTAACTTCAGTTATCACTATATGATTATAGGAGAATGCAAATAGTTATCACATGAAAAAAAAAAAAAAAAAATTATTTTATAATTTTTAACACTACTAGGTCTGCTCTGTTTTCATTTTCATCCATCCCTTTCTTGGAAGCAGTTCCATGAGGGTAAAATATTGTCTTTGAATCCTAGACTATTCTTTTCATGTATATTATATTGTCCATTTTGCAAAAGCTGCAAATAATATGCAAAAGAAAACATAGCAAAATCTGTTTCATCGTGTTCTATTTTTAGTTCTTTAACCTATTTTGCACATGACACACACATTTATAACTGGCTTTTATTGGTAGGTAGATCAACTCTAATGAATAAATATGATAATGGATGTCCTTTCTTCCTTCTGCCCCAGTCTGGTCAGTTAGTCCAAACAGAAATATTTACACAGAACAACCGTTGGCATTGATTTAAGTAATTTCCTAGATGTCTGGTATGTAATTCATGTGAATATTTATTGTTCAACTTTCCACAGAAAAATCTGCAAGTGATTCCTCTAGATCACTCCAGCTGGATTAGTATCAGAATGTTCCTGAATATTTTATTTTATTTTTTTTTTTTCCCTATCTGGAGTTCAGACCCCTTCTACAGATGTGACTTCTTTGACTTGCCTGAGAGAAATTCAAGTACAACATTGACAAACGTGAAAGAGAAAAATCAAAAATGAGAGGAGAAGAGTGTTTCTAGCATTTCTAGCAACATGAATGTAGTAACACTTTTTATTTTTTATTTCTAACTACCTGCTGTTATTTAGCAACAGCTGGATAAAATAAAGACGTCCCTAGAGAGGCATACCTTGTCCTAGAAACTAGTATCTATGACTTTCTTTCGCTCTGTAGAATCATTTCAGATACAGGGGGAAAGGGGGCTCTCGGCATGACATAAGAGAGCAGAACAACATGAAAATAGACAAATATAATACTCGTATCTTTTAACAGCTGAACACTTGGGATAGTGTGTGGACCAAAAAAGATGGAATAGTACATCTTTTACCATTCTCTCAAGGGCAAATGGGAACTGAAGACAAGACTGCTATTTTCTACTGCCCATTCTTCTTGGCTCTACATGAAAATATCAAATCTCAGTGCTGGACCTCAGCAGCACTGCTTTGAAAATCTGAGTACCAGCCTGGCTATCTGATGCTAGGAGCCAACCACAACAAGCAGGATACCCTGATCTGATGCGTACACATTTCTCTTTTTCCCTTGGTTAGTTATCTGAACGATAGCAGAAAAACCCAAACCATGCTCATGTTTTTTGAACCCTGTAGCAGGGCTCCTGTTACTTTAAAACTAGGCCCTCCAACAGTTAGGTATGCCACCGGTGGTGTTTTATCCTATTTGCGCATGTTTGACATGATGATCTTATCCTCATAACTTTCTATTTGCAATCTTTTGCATATTTTTTTCTTATGAACACAATAACAGAAAAAAAATCTATGAAATTATCTTGAAATAATTTATTTTCATAATCCATTCTCCTATTTCTTCTGTCTCATAGCGAGCTACTAGTGAAGAATAATTGTGATACACTAATTTAAACTTGTGACTATTCTCTCTAGCAAACATTACCTCAAGTTATTAATTTGTGGTGAGGTGAAAAGCACAGGCAAGCTGAGGAGTGAGACATACTTTGTGTGCATGCCTCTTCTGCTCTGCAGTCTTTTATCCACACAGCTATGTCTGTGAAGAGCGTGAAAAATCACGTTCTTTGCCAAAATAGTTATACCAGCCAAAAACCCCACGTGGACACAGCTATGCTGACAAAAAGAGAGCTTTATGGGGTGACCTCTGGGTGCTTGAGAAAGTTATATAACTATGCAGGCAGAGAAACTCCTTCTGTCAACAGGCTCTACCTCTAAAGAAAGGGATCTTTCTGCCACAGCTAAACTGGCATGAATATATTAACATCATTAGGCCTGCAATATGGACAACTTCTGCATTTTGTGCACTGTCCAAAAGAATTTAATCATAGTAGAAAAAAAAAAAAAAAAAGAAACAATCATGGCTAACTTAACCTACTGTGAATCCTTAATTAGCAATATTCAGAATTTGTCCTTTACCTACATCTTATTTCTAAAACGTAAGGTAAGTTATCTTTTATGGTGATATTTTTGTTGTCTTTTTCTCCTTTCTTCTGTCTCTCTGGAGACCTCGTACTACTCCAGTATACAACATTAGGAGTCAGATTTCTAGGTCAGTGGTTTAAATCTGTGATTATCATTTATAATATGTCACATTCACTGATCAACTTTTAAAATTTTAATATTTTCTTCACAATTCCTTGTAATTTATAAAATATTTAGAAATGCTTTCAGTGACATCATTTAATCATCAAGTTATGAAAATATATTTGTATATGCATTTTTAAAAATGGTTTTAAAAATAGCAGCTGGAAGAAGGGAAATACCAGGGAAAGTGATATTTTACTGAACATAAGTTATTTACTTATGGTGAACAAAGAATTTAAACCTTTTGTTTTTTTTTTCCCACCGCAAAGACTGAGCTAAGCGAGATTTCAGGAGGGCCTTGGAAAGAGTAACCCAATTACTATTTTCCTGTAACTGTATACAAGTCTATTTGTTATTTTGCATTATTCAAAATGGTTGAAATAATTCCAGAGAAATCTGTGGAAGAACTTCTTTTGCTAGACAGGAAAACGTCACCTAAATTTTCATCTTCTACAACATCAAGCCTTCTATCCTTTCCAGTGATGGGGAGGTGAAAGGGTATTCCTTGTGCACTCCCCTTTCTCTCTCACATAAGAGATATAAATCAAATATAAAATTTGAAGAAAGCCAGTGATGAGAATAAGATAATTTCATTTTGTTAACACTGTGTGTAATAAATCAGTCATTAGAAGAGCAGAAAGCAAACTAGCAGAAGAAATTAGTTTTTCAAAAATATCCAGAATATTTTAAGCAGCTGCAAGGTAGATCGTTAATGTTCACTGATATTATGAAATATTCAACTCTTATTATTTTGCAAAATTTAATTTTCTCATAGTAAATTATTTCTTTTTGAATTTTTAGACTTTACTGCAGGATATTTCTGCAGCTCATTGTATGCAAGAGATTGAGTTGAATAATTCACAAAACAAATGTTAACTACTTGATGCTGATCATGTCTTACTGACAAAGCATTATTATGTTTGGTAGGCAAGAATTTCTCAAAACAAGCACAGTCACAAAATTGAGTTAAGATATAATTTAAGCTTCAACTTCCAAAAAAGCCAAGAATTTATTACACTGTTATGAGCAAAATGAGTTGAAAAGAGTTGTCCAGATGGTTTGAGTAAGGGTGCTGAGAAGTCTGTCATGCTGGAAGCCAGAAGGATTGAATCATGCAAGACTAATAAAGAAAAGTGAAGTTATGGGGAGAACCATTTGGTCTTGCTAAGCTGATTTCTGGGTCACCCTGAGTTTTGACTTCCCCCCCCCCTCCAAGCATCTTCACACATTAGTTTTGTTCCCTACATCAGGCTTTTTTTTTTCTTTAAAAAAAAATCTGATAAAATCTCTTCCTTTCCATGTTGTACTGGAGTATGTACAAGTAGAACTTGACTAAGAATACTCTTGTGGTTAGAATTGCCCTTTCCTTTACTAAGGAAGATGATAAAGACAGGTATAACAGGATGCTTTATAGTACTGCAACAAATTAAGCCACTTTTATTAAAACAAATGAAGCAGTTTAGATCCTTTGATATATCCATAGTGCCTACATCCTGCAGATGTCTCACTTCAGTCAATTAATCAGACATTTCCCAGAGCATGGCAGTTGTTTATGCAACCCACTTCGATATGTTTTATAACATTTTGTTTAATCCTCCCTAACTTTTCATCTTTGTCAAGAGTTTTATGGTAACGTAAACTGTAATTGTGCAGTAAAGAACATCACCTTATGTTATAGACTACAACTACTTTATCACCCTCATCCTAACACACATAACATACACTCAAACAGGCTAGGCAGAGCACTGTTTTAATAGTAAGTAATTGCAGTACCTTCTTGACAAATAAGTTAACCTCTATCTGTACAGAGTCATAACTGTCTACAGAATTTTTATATTTCTGTCAATGGCAGAAAGAAATATATTTCTTATAGCTGGCAGATTTTTTTTCATTAAAATGTTTGCCTTCTCTGTTTTAAAAATAAAGGGAAAACTCTTCAAAAAAGTTGCATCAAGAAAAATGGAGAATACTGAACACTGATAGTGTTTTTCATTTTATTATGTTTAAATTATAAATATTTCTCCTTAAATTATTTTATAGAACAAAAATAGGAATGAAATAAAATACACGCTCTGTTTATAAAGATATAAACATGGTGAGAGAGGTTGCTCTAAATCTTTTGCTAATTTATTTTATTGGATAAGTAAATAAACATAATCAGCAACTGAAATTATTTTTAACTATATTTTTAAGTCAGAAATGTTTCAGAATCAACTGTCTTCCCTGACCTTTTGTCTTAATCTGAGCCTTATTTTTAATCAAACTAACAAAGCACCTAATCAAAAACTTCTGGTTAACACAACTACAATAAATCTTTGTGCTCAACAGTTGCCAGCTACCAGTGAGCAATGGAATCCTTGTCGGTGGTGAAATTCTCTTTCAAGGATTCTTGTACTATTTCCAGATTCATATCTGCTTATATAATTCACTAGATCTACTATGCTTTTGGGACTAGGACTGCAGAGGCCTCTCTTTGCTCTTCATTTCTTTTCTGCTTTGTTGACATTATGTCCCTGGCCTCACCAGGGCTCCAGAAACATGACAGCCAATCCGTGACAAAGCAAGAAGAATCTCCATGGGAAGTAGAAGACATAATGCATGCACTGGTACTGCTGCTAAACACTGACTTTCTCACGTCACACTTATTTTTCTCCTTCCTTTTTGGGAGAGAGGATTAGGAGTAGTAGCTTACTGTTTGCAACAGCATGAGTATCTGCAGCCATCATGGATTGTATGCTTGTACGTAAACTTTGGCCTTTGAGACTAGGATAGTAACTACAGTGAGAAATCAAAATCTATCGCTTTAGTAGGTAGAGATGGAAATTAGACACATGAATTTGAAATAGAATATAAAATTAAGATAGAAGTATGAGAGAACACCACAACTCACGCATTTAATTCCAATTTCTCATGAAGTCAGCGTTCTACAAGTTCATATCTCTCTTAAAGTCCCCTGCCTTCCCAGAACTATTCTTTAAGAGGTGCTACTAATCCATGTGCTACCCCACACTGACTAGAATCCCACACTGACTAGAATCAGAAAGATGTTGGTCACATCAGAGGTGCCTCCTAGATCAAAGTTGCTTTTCTTCTTCCTGAGAATACTCTCTAGATTTCTACTGCATGGCATACGACTCCACCAACATTTCATCTCACAATAAGTGTCCAGTCAGGTGTTACAGTCAGGAACACTGTAAACCACTGCACAGAATTTCATTTGTCAAGAAATAAACTTGTATCATAAAACTCAACTTCTCTCTTCATGTCCCTTCCTGTTCTAATCCTGTTTACCACTTAAAAATCTAAGCCAATGAAGAGATTCTCTGGAGTTTATTGAATAGAATTCTCATGCAAATTAATCTGTCAGCAGTTTTCGCTTGTTTTGCTTTTTCTTTAGGCCTCTCCTCCTTCCTCTCCCAAGGAACAGAAACTCTATTTTCTCCTCAGCACATGGCCATAGAAATTTATGATATATACCATCAGTAATTTGAATTTTCACTCCAACACTGCATAATTTTTTAGCTATGTTTTCTTTTTAGGTGAGAGAAGTGTTATGTGTTACATTTGGATCACTTCCAGGATGGTACACAACAGCAAGACTAAATACAACAATGATCCTTAACTTGTAGTAAAATAGGGAAAAAGCAGAAATTCTCAGAAAGCAGCTGCTCTATAAATATACAACATAATGGGTTTGGAGGCTATGGTAGGAAGGTTTCATGTCACAGCTAGCTTGAATAGGGGACTTCAACCTTTCACACGTTAAACTAATAATAACTCCATGTATTATTAGAGGGAACAGGGTGGGCAGGAATATCAGACAAGCAGTTCCAGTACTGAGCAGAAAAGAAACCACTCTTTTCTGTGAATTCGACCCCATTCCTTTCATCCCTCACCGCGTTAGTTGGACAGATTGGAAAATTATGACAATTTGAGTAAGGATTGTTATCCTCACTTCATAGCATTTCATACTGGATACAATTTTTTTTATTTTTATTTATTTATTTATTTAATTATTTTGAGATTACCAAACCAAGTGAAACAAAGGCACTTGAATGCTAAATATATTTTGCAGAGTTTCATGTAGGAAGAGACTGACTTTCTTTCCCATAGAGGATGCTCTCACTTCTCTATTAAGATGATACGAGAGGGCCAGCATTTTTCAAAGACAGGAAATAAGTGTAATTTCCTTGGTAATTTCTTTTTCTTATCACTAGAAAGAACACAAGTTATCTCCAAATAAAATGTATTGGAGATAATAGTGTAAAAAGTGAATACCTTTCTTCTTTTCTGCCTCTTTTAACAGCAATTGGGATACGCATTCCTTTAATTCTCAAATATTGCAAACCTAGAGATCTTTAAGTGAGCAGTCGCAACCAGGTGGATGCAAATCCATTGCCCAACAATAAATTAATTTACTTAGGTATGATACATCATCCTCCTCTTCTCATTACAGTAATTGAATATTCATCACATAAGAAGTGCAGTTAATTAGCACATTACTCATTTACTGGACAAACAATGAGCATCTTATTCTGAAGAAAGAAAGAGACTAAGAAAGCTAGAGGGGAAAAAAAAGAAAATATTCATTTTTATAAGGTGATTATTTTAATTAGTCTTCTTTTAAATAAAGAGTAAGAAGAATCACCAAAAATATGCGATCAACTATTTACTATTATTTAAGAATAGCAATACCATATCTAGAGATAGTATAGCTAAGCTTCATACAGAGAAAGGAAATTTCTCGCACAGAAGTCAATGGTAAGCCTTCTGTAATGTCAGTAAGACTGCATTTCACTCCTGATATTTCAAAAAGAAATGAGTATTATCAGTTTAAAACAAAGAGCAAGCCTTCACAATACTCTGGAATGTATCTTTTTTTTTTAAATTTTTTTAATATTTTTTTTTTTTTTGGCCTGCTTCTCAGTCTGTTGTCTTTCATTTAATATTTATTCAGTAAAGATATTTTGGAAAGGCTTTTTTTTTTTTTTTTTTTTCCTCCTCCATTTCTTCATAGTGTCTTCCTACCCTGTAACTCAGGATTCTGTTTTGTATGCTACAACCTTCCTATTACTAGCTAGCCAGAAAAAAGAATTTTATTCATATAAGCTGGCATAGCTCTGTTAAACACAATGAAGCCCACCAGAAAACATGACTCTTAATACTGAAGCTTAAACAATTTTTATTATTATTATTATTTTTTTTTTTAAAAAAAAGGGTCTTCAGTTTCCCACTGAAATATCTATGCATTTTCTGGAAATTTAGGAGACTCTTAAACACTGGAGAGGCAAAATAATTATCTGATATAACTCTAAATATCAGTGGTCTCTCTCCTAAACTTAATTACATCCAGCATTTTAAAGCTAAGCCAGATATAAACTCTCATTGGAAATTCCCGGGTGAAACAATTCAGTTCTTACAGGTGAATCTAGAGCTTCACCACTTGTGACTGTGTGACGCACTCCACTTGTGGGATATTTTACTTATGAGAGTTTATCACTGTGCTACAACCTGTTGTTAACTCTCCCAATGGTTCTGACATTAGTCACATTTCACAAGTTCATGACTGTGATAAGCAAAGATATCTGACAAAAAAAAATCTTATACTTGGAAGAAAAGTTTTGACAAATTGAGGGTTTACACTGAAGAGTAGGGAAGGAGGAACATGGAATGGAGAGAGACAGAAAGGAGAAAAAGTAAAGCTTTCACGGGCAATGGGAGGAGATGGGAACTGCTTTCTTATTAAGAAATCTATTCCCATCAATTTTGCCCAAGAAATTCCTGTTGGTCACCAAATAAGATGAACTTCAGTCAGAGATTGGAATCAATTATATTAGCCCCTGGAATTATATTTAATATGGCTGAGTGATTGTATTCCTCTTAATGATTACATCTACTTCATGATTTAATAATTAAGAATTTTTTAATGCTCTTGAGCCCTGCTAAGATTTGTAATAAGTTTATACAAAAAAAAAAAAAAAAAAAAAAAAAAGGGATGTGCTATCTATTGACACATGTGGACATTTAGTTGCAGTGCAAGACAATTCTGACAACCTGGTTGATGCCTCTACTGCAACTGAAAACAAACATTTATAGATGAAGTTATATCTGTTACGTATCAGGGGCTCTGTCTTTTAGCTACTCTTTCTTTTTACAGGCTGAGGTAGAGCAAATCACCATTCAGCTACCTTAAAGTGCTCAGAGGGATCTTACGGAGCTCCTAATTCTGGGCATTATATATAATTGGAGTAGCACTGTGGGAAAGAGCAACTTAAAGCACCAAATAAATCACAGCTGGCAGTGGTGGAGGGTGCTGGCCAGTGGATGATAAGACATTTCATCACTAGTGGAGTGAGCACAATTCTCACTAAAGAGAAGTCTAGAGATTTAGTACTCTTTGTAGCCAGGAAGACACATGCCATTTTAAAGCGTAGTTCCTCTTCAAAATCTAGTTCATCTTCAGATGCACGGAGCTAGCAGGCACTTTTCATAAAGGAAGGTTCTTAGCTCAGCTCAGCTAAGTTTTGATCCTTGAGAGCCTCAGACCACTGATGGATGCTGCTAGTTAGCACTGTACAATAGGAAAAAAACACATTGCACTGGCATTGTTCTAAGGTATAACCAGAGATAGGATAGTCTTGTTCTTGCCTGGATCAACTGGGGCCTCACCTCAAGCACTGTACTACAACATTAATAGAATGAATCACTCAGTGAGAAGTGTTAACAATTTATTTCAAACTTGCATCTAGTGGATATGCAGAAGCTCAAACCACTGTTTAGCATACTATTTTTAAGTTCTTACCTATTCACAACAGAAAATTATAGAGAGTAAGAAAGGAAACCTTTCAAGAAGTGTAAGGAAGACTGTAGCCATAATCTAAACGTCACTAAAAGCATAAGACAAAAAATGCCTCTTAGATTAAGACTTTGTTATCTGTTGTAACCCAACTGACAGTCTGGAAAATGCTGTAGGTTTTATGGAGTTGTTTATATCCTATAACCATCTACACCCAAAAGATTTGAAACTACTCTAACAAGTTACAAATAAATCTCAACAGATGTCTTCGCACACAAATCCTTCCCAGAGAACTAAACTTCAATGTTCAAAACAATTTTATATCAGAAACCAAAACTATTCAGTTACAATGCTGTAATACGATATAAGGCATAGCAATAATAGCAGAGTAGCACAATCCCAGGCAGCATCAAACAAGAACAAGCCCAAATAGAGCAGCTATAGCCAGAGAAACAAACAAAGAAAAACCATTTACCTACAAAAATTCTCTGGTAGGCAGAAATCTCCAAAAAGATATTCTCACCTTCACTTTCAACACTTAAATAAGGTCTGGGAAGGGGTCGATCCTGGCTCCACCCTTTTGGTCACTCAGGGCATTGTATGCACCTGAGCTCCCCTGGGTTGGCCCTGCCTTCCCACCAGGTGCTCAATTACTTGTTCAGGCTGTGACTTAGGATTTCCGCTACATCAGTGTTTGTTTTTTTTTTTTTTTTTTTTTTTTTTTTTTTTTTTTTTT
>NW_024884142.1:51188310-51190343 GCF_019232065.1 Centrocercus urophasianus | reverse complement strand
TTTTTTTTTTTTTTTTTTTTTTTTTTTTTTTTTTTTTAATAAAAGGATAAAGCAAACTAGATAAGTAGGCATATTGTTGCAGTCTCTAGCAGTTGTGTTTTTAATAGCATTGGGAGAATGGGAATTATCCAAAATATAAGATACATGACCCTGGGTATCAGATGCGGTACAGTAACTTAGTAACTTGAGTTTAACTTACACAGTTAACGTGAGTGTTGTTATATGTGCAATTAAAACATTACTGATCACTCCTTCAATTAATACTTGGTCTCTCCCACTGTTAGTTTGCAACCTTGGTTTGATAGTATTTTTGCCAGTTTATATTCCAAGTGATTTTTGCAAGCAGCAGAAAAACCCAGTTGCAGCTCAAGACATCTATAGATGTGGATTCAGTTCAGGGACAGAAGGGTTAAAAATATATGGAATAGTTTTCCCACAATAGTAATAGCTACTGTGAGCAGAGGAACTGAATTAGTGATCTTGCCAGGTGCCTGTCTGAGGGAAAAAGCACCAGAGGTGGAGCCTGAGGGAGAGATTTAATGATAAGTGGTTACCATGAAAATATGTTATTCATGTCTCATCTGTTGAAACTCATACATGTGTTGGTTAAAGTTTACATGAAATCTTTCAGTTTTCTCAAAGTCTCTATTATTGCCAAATCATTTCAGAGGCTGCTACAGCTGTTAATTGTTCTCAGATGTGCTATGTGAAACTCTTCCCAGTTCAGCTAAGTGAAAATCTGGGGATCTAGCATATCCATTAGATGAAAGAAAAACTTTGGCATACAGTGAAATATGTGAGCAATGCACCAGTTCAAGTGCTTAGAGCAGAATGCAATATATGAAATATAAAATGAAATGTTCAGTACCTCAGGATCTTGTGTACAGACTGCAGAACAGCATAAAAATCAAAAATCCTGCTTAGCATCAGCACTCACATATATCTGGTGAAATTAACCTATCAAACTGGGGACTCTGATGTGGGAAAGGGACAGCATGTGACTATACTCTGCAGACAGAAAAGGAGCAGATATCTGAATAAAATGACACGAGTTTAAAAAAAAATGCTATCTTCTCCATCCAAGAAAAAAAAAAGATCCAAACAAACAATGTCTTCTGTCCTAATATTTTGATTAGCTTACTGAATGTTACTGATACATGCTGCTATCTGAAGTATTATTAGTAGGATGTGGAAAGTCCATGAGCGTTACCTATGCTAAGAATAGTATTTATTTTCTAAATAATAAAGATAATGAGCAGAGACCACTTGTGAAGAAGAGATCGTTTCAAAATGCAAACCACGTAGGAGAGATGATGAGTATGTCCTCCATTAATCTTGCTATATTTTACAGATCTAAATGTATTATTTGTATAGAGTTTATTCTCTAATAAGATAAAATCAAAACCTGTATTCCCAAGAGTTCAGGGAGCTCATCAGTGTGAACTGATCTTTAACCAAATATAAGAGGTGTGCTCCAAGGAAATTGTGACCAATTCTGATCTGCATATTAATTGGTGGCTTGTTCAGAGAAGTGTTTAAAAAAAAATCAGTCTGACGAAATGAATTAATTGAGTGGAAATTCCTTATAATAGCTACATAGTTGTTCATAGTTGTTGGAAAAGAAAATACTAAAAATCAATCAACAAATATACTGCTAAAGAAGATAATAGGAAACCATATGCATGCTCTGTAAAGGGAGATTGGTCTAAACAAATGTACATGCATTTCTACCAGCATATCAAAGCTAAAACTAATCCAAAGAAGAGAGGACTATTTGGAAGGAATGAATAAAAGGCAGAAAATTCACACAAGTAAAATCTTCTTGGTAACTGGATTTGCACTTGAACCAAACAAGCTTCTATGGCTTATCTATGCAAGGAGTGCATTTCGAATGAGAGTTGAATTCTTTAGAGTAATGATACTTCCTCCTCTCCTCTCCTCTCCTCTCCTCTCCTCTCCTCTCCTCTCCTCTCCTCTCCTCTCCTCTCCTCTCCTCTCCTCTCCTCTCCTCTCCTCTCCTCTCCTCTCCTCTC
>NW_024884142.1:51157022-51188210 GCF_019232065.1 Centrocercus urophasianus | reverse complement strand
CTCCTCTCCTCTCCTCTCCTCTCCTCTCCTCTCCTCTCCTCTCGTTTTTTTGTATGTGTGTGTGTGTGTGTGAAATGAATAGACCCCTAAAGTCCCAACAAGATAAAATTCTCTATCCTGGACTTTATTGAACAGAATGAAAGTCAGGATTAAACCATCAGTACTTTTCAGTCTACTACAGGTTTCAGGTCAATGACTTTCCTGCTCAATCAGCCTTCCATCTCAAAAGCCCAGGATTTGCAGCATGCCCAGGCTTAAAATAGGGCCCTTAGCTAAAATAGAAGCCCTTAGCTAATACACACCCTGGAGAGTACTGTGTCTGCTCTCTAATTTGGACTGACTGAGCATCAGCTGAAGACATTTTGTGACAGCGGCTGCAGAGAACAAAGCAATTCGTAACATCTTCAAGGATATTTGGATCCAATTGAACACCAGCAGATAGAAAGCTAGTACATACTTCAGAGTACCACGTTCTTCCTTCATGATGTTCTGACTGGGGAGTGAGATGCTGACTGCTAAAAAAGAATCTGTTGTCTGTGGGTCATGTTGAGGAATAGTTTCATATAAAACTTATCACCATATGTATCACCATAGACACCTACTGTTCTACCTGAACTACCACAAGTCCCTGGGGCCAGATGGGATCTGTCCGAGGGTGCTGAGGAAGCTGATGGATGTGATAGCCAAGCTGCTTTTCACCATCTATCAGCATTCCTGTTCAACTGGAGAGGCTTCAGAGGATTGGAGGCTTGCCAGTATGACTCCCACCTGCAAGAAGGGTCATAAGGAGGATCTGGGGAACTACAGGCCTGTCAACCTGACCCCGAGACCAGGAAAGGTTATGGAGCAGATCATCTTGACTGAGATCAGACAGCATGCGTGGTCAAACTGGTGATCAGGCCTAGCCAGCATGGGTTCATGAGGGGCATGTCCTGCTTGACCAATCTGACCTCTTTCTACGATCAAGTGACCTGCCTGGTGGATGAGGGAAAGGCTGTTGACATAGCCCACCTAGACTTCAGCAAAGATGTCTCCTGCAGTATTCTCCTGGAAAAGCTGGCAGCCCATGTCTTGGACAAGTGCACTATGTACTGGACAAAGAACTGGATGGAGGGCTGGGCCCTGAGAGTGATGGTAAATGGAATTAAATCCAGCTGGTGTCCAGACATGAGTGGTGTTCCTCAGGAGTTGGTACTGGGGCTTGTGCTGTTTAATATATTTACTGGTGATCTGGATGAGGGGATTGAGTGCATCCTCAGTAAGTTTGCAGACGAGACCAAGTTTGGAGGAAGTGTCAATCTGCCTGCATGTAGGAAGGCCCTTCAGAGGGATCTGGACAGGCTAGATCACTGGTTTGAGGCCAGAGGGATGAAGTTGAACAAGATAAAGTGCCAGGTCCAACACTTTTGCCATCTCAACCCCAGGCAATGCTACAGGCTTGCAGCAGAGTGGCTGGAAGTCTGTTCAGAGGAAATGGACCTGGGGATGCTGGACAATGCTCAGCTGAACATGAGCCATCAGCGTGCCCAGGTAGCCAAGACGGGCAATGGCATCCTGGTTTGTATCATAGTGTGGCCAGCAGGAGCAGGGAAATGATCATGTCCCTGTACTCAGCTTTGGTGAGGCCACACCTGGAGCAGTCTGCTCAGTTTTGGGCCCCTTGCAAGAAGAAAGAGATTGAGGCACTGGAGCATGTTCAGAGAAGGGCAATGAGCTGTCTGGAACACAAGCTTTATGAAGAGCAGCTGAGGAAACTGAAATTGTTTAATCTGGAGAAGAAGAAATTCAGGAGAGATATTACAGCTCTTCACTTTTGCCTGGATGGAGGTTGTGGCAATGTAGATGTCAGCAATAGCACTAGAGGGAATGGGCTCAAGTTGCACCAGGGGAGATTCAGGTTGGATGTTAGGGAAAATTTCTCTGAAACAGTGGTCAGGCACTGAAACAAGCTGCCCACGTTAAGTCACTGTCCTTGGAGGTATACAAGAAGCATTTAGATGTACTACTGAGGGACATGGTTTAGTAGGTTCATTTTGGTAGTAGGTGGATGTTTGGACTGGATGATCTTGGAGGTTCTTTACCAACCTAGGGTCTTCTAAGATTCCATGTAAAAATTAGAATTAAAATGGCCACTCTGGCCCATGTCTTGTGCACCTTCAACAACAGACAGTAGCAAATTCTAAGAGGGTCTAATGGATTTCCACAGTCTTTGAGATTCCAGTAATTCACATTTTCAGGAGTCAATGTCACAGGATCACAGAATGGTGAAGCACTTTGACTCTGTTATTCTGTGTTTAACTATGGATGTTTCACAATATCAGTTTTATCCCTTTTAACTAAATGAAGTAATAATTTGCATTTCCATAACTCTAGAATATGTTTGTAAATATCAACGTTACATTTTCTATCCTCCACTCTTCTCCTAGTCTGATCTCAAAGTTGTATTGCAGCATACATTGTGCCGAAAAGTCATGTTAGATATTCAGAATCCCATATTCAGTCGTGCATCCCAAAAGGCAGAGTCATAGGAAGTGAGCAGGGTTTGAGACAGTAGGGTGACAAGAGTGCCTGTAAGAAATCAGGCAGAAATAAGCACACACACGTGCAGTGAAAACCTGACCAAGGCCATAAGATCTGATCAAGACACTGATCTGTGATTCATTCACCAAAGGGAAGGACTCAGTGTGACAGTATAATTAATAGTAACTATGCTGGAAAGATTAGATGTTTACACTATCTCAAAGAAAATATTACACTCACTTAACTGACAGTATCAGAAAGTTTTATTTGACAGTACTAACAAAAGTGCCAAACCATACTTGTAGGGTAGACCTCCTGCTATCTCCATAAAGCTGTCACTGTATGTTTTAAATAGCTAGATCACAGCTATTTCTCTGTTTCACTCAAATAGTACAAAATTACCAGACATTTACTAATCTAATTTAATAACATTTAAGGAAGAGAAAGCTGTGGGGTAGGAAGAATAAGCCAGACTACAAAAAACAGTAGCTGTCTGACTGCTTAGAACAGAAGGGTAAGACCACTAGAGAGAGACACACAGTTCATGTAGATTCAACATAGCAAAGTGCAAGGTTTTGCAGTTGGTTTGGAACAATCCCAGATATATATACAGACTCTGAGAAGAACTCCTAGAGAGAAGCCCTGTGGAGAAAGACCTGGGGGTCCTGGTGGATGAAAAACTGAACATGAGCCAGCAGTCTGCTCTTGCAGCTTGGAAGGCTAGTGGTATCTTGGGCTCCATCAGAAGAAAGGTGGACAGCAGGGATAGATAGGTGATAGAGGTCGCCCACTACTCTGCCCTCTGAGGCCTCATCTGGAGTACTGCAGCCAGGTCTCGGGTCCTTAATAGAGGAAAGATGTGGAGCTGTTGGAGGGGGTCCAAAGGAGGACCACAAAGATGATCAGAGGGCTGGAGCACCTCCCCTACAAAGACAGGTTGAGGGTGCTGGGCTTGTTCAGCCTGGAGAAGAGAAGGTTGTAAGGAGGCCTCATTACTACCTTCCAAAAAAAGGTAGGGGGGTAATAAAAAGGAGTGGAATCAACTTTTTCAAGGGAAGACAGTGACAGGACAAGGGGGAATTGTTTTAAGCTCAAAGAGGGAAGATTTAAATTTGATGTCAGGGGGAAGTGCTTTACAGAGAGAGTGGTGAGATACTGGAACAGGCTGCCCAGAGAGGTTGCAGATGCCCCATCCCTGGAGGTGTTCAAGGCCAGGGTGCTGTTGAACCTGGTTTCCTACAAGATCTGGAGGTCTGTGGCCCTCCTGTGGCAGAGGGGTTGGAAGTTGATGATCCTTTAGGTCCCTTCCAACCCAAACCATTCTATGATTCTATGATTTTCTATGGGCAACTAATTAAAGAATTCTAACCAATTGCCCAACAATACTACTTTGTGTGCTCAGGTTGGAATAGAGCTATCACTTTCTAATCTTCCTGAGTCCATGCATAGAATTAGAAATTTTTTTTTTCTTGAAAGACAGAAATCAATCTAAATACTTTATTTTGTGCAATCTGCTTTCCTGTTGAAACTTAGGTTTTGGATTTTGTCCTATTTCTTTTAATTTTAAAATAAACTGTATTGTAGAAAATCATTAAAATTAATGGCGGATTAATATCTCTAGTGCCAGGATAAATTTAAGTGCTATATAAGTATTTATTGTGTTGAAACTCTATCAACATCAACAAAAGCACAGTTCAAAACAACTCAACTTCATTTGCAAAGCAATCAGCATACTTTCAGAATGAAAGGGGTTTCTCAGTCTCTAAGACACAACCATACAAGCTGTTCATTGCTTGAAAGAAATCCAAGGACCGAAACATTGTAGATTCTTCAGAGATTTAAAAAACAAAACAAAACAAAAAACCCAAACAACAACAACAAAAACCTTGCTATTAGCTTCCATTTTTTGTTTTTGCTAGCTTACTTTATGCAGATATACTACAAAATAGCGCATTATTATTAACACTGTATTAATTTACTCAACAAATAACACAGTCCACTGTACAGTGTGAAAGGTGAGTAACTGTCTTCAAATATATCTGCTCGAACAGCCCTAACTGGAAATCAACAGATTAGAAATCTTTATTTAGGCTGAGAGAGTATCTGGGGCCCAAACCAATAAAAAGAGACCACTAGGTTAAAAGAACTTTGTAGGGGTGGGAATGAGATAAATAGATGAGTCAGTTTTGCCAGTACTGGGGTTCTGCAAATCTGATTTGGAAATGAGATAACATTTCTGATAGCTGCCTATCCCACAGGACAGCACTTTACATAGGGCCTCAGTTACCTTTGGCTATTCAGTTATTTTTTTTCCCACATTTTGATTATCACCACCCTACAAGAACAGTGCTGCATGCACAACTTGTCAGCTAGAGATTGAGCATGCTCCCCAATTCATCTGTGATGCCTGCTGGATATCAGTTACTGCTGTTTGATACCTAACAAAGAGAATATTAATCTTTAGGCAGCATGGCTCTAGGATCAATCAAATAACCTGCTTGGGATTAGAAAAGCTGTAGTCTCAGACCAGAACTGTTATCCATCTAGAATGGTAGCATGTCACTGACCAGATGTTTCAGAGGAACAGACGGAAGAGAAACTCAATGGTACATTCACATTCTAAGGTACCCAAAATAAGACCAAGAGAATTTAAGAGCCTGTCTTTGTGAAACTGTTATGAAAGTCTTGTATCCCCTCCTAAACCATCTGCAAAATTCAGGATTTCCCTTCCCTTTCAGAGCAGAAGAATAAGGAAAGGGATATTTATCTGCTTTAACTTGTCTTCCAATTTTTCATCAGTTTATAACAAATAAGTTATTATTCTAAACTGCTTGTTTCACTTTCTGTTTTAAAGTGTTCTATCTTCATTTAGCAATTACAGATACTTGAAAAATACCGAGTCTCATTGTAATGGTTTAGATCAAATGAGAAAATTGTACTGACAGTACCATATGATTTAGAGATAGGAAGTTCAAACTCAGTGGGAGGTATCTTTCAATTCAAAATGCTCTTTCTCTCAGTAGCAGAAGAATGAATAAATCTTCAATGGATAATTATATTTATCACCCTGTAAATATTGAAATATTGCTTTGTTCAAGAAGCAAAACAAAATATGCAGAATTACACCAAATTTGTAGGAAATATTCCCCACTTCTAAATCATACATGCTGACAGAGATAATGTTTTGTTTTCATATCCTTATGTTCATGGACAAGTTTATTAACAGTATCTTGAAATTCATTAAATGTCTCACAAATATAATTACTATAATTTACATTGAGAGATACAATAAACTTAATTATATATAGATTATATATTTATGTGTGAAGAATGAGTATAAAATATATTTATACACAGTAAGCCTGATAAATGCATTTAGTTTACATATCTAGCGTACACATTAAATAATGCGCTTTATTAAATATGGAATAAGAGCGATGCTATTTATCCCCTATTGTGTGCAGCTAGTAATTGTGTTTCTTTGCAAGAAACAAAAGTTATACCAAAAATGGTCATTGGGTAAGGTAAAGCAATCTCAAAAATCTGAAGTTTTTCATTCTTCATGATCTCAGAGCCCAGGTAGTACTATGTACTCTCACTTCAAGATTTTATAATAATCTTACAACCTCCATATTTAAAACTTTCTATTTCAAAAATAATTTTAAAAACCAGAGCTTCAAGGCCTTGTAAGCATCTAAGCATCTTCCTGCTTTAAATAGATTAACTCTGTGTCAGGTAACTGAATGTACGCCTTGTTATGTCCTTCAGTCCTGATATGATTTCCCTTAGTATGTTTCAGACACTGTCATTCTACTAGATGGCAGATTTATTGTACAGATCTTCTACTATCTGTTTATTTCTTGTGCTTAGGATTTAAACCTTTGTTTCCTGGTAAGACAGACAAAAAAAACAAACAAACAAAACCAAAACCCACTTATTTATCTGCTTAGGCTTTAGCAGACGTCACTTGAGAAGAGGATCTGAAAGCTTATTCTCTATATCACATAAGTTTTAAGTACCTAGCTCTCTGGGGATAGCTATATCTCAGCAACAGGTGACAATCAAAATGATGAAGAATTAAGAAAGAAAATGAAGCATACCTACAGTCAAGTATTCATTTCCCACAATCCCTGCAAAGGAAATGTTTGAAATGAAACATTATTATTAATGAAAAGATAGTGCAAGTTATATCACTGCCAGCTTTTTTTTTATTCTGAATAAGTAGGGGGAGTTTTTGCTTTGAAGTAGAAAACGTGTTTAAGTAACCATTGTATTTTGTATATTTATTAATAAAACAGTTTGACAAAATAAGTAGTAATGTCTTCATCAGTTCTAAAGAACGGCTTTTCCTCCTGAGTCAAAAAACCCTAAGAGTGTTTAAGAACACTTAAGTGTTGAGAATCAGAGCAACAGTAAGTGCCATGGTGCAAGCTGAAAATGTTAGTATAGGTTTTAAATCTAGGAAATAATACAAATTATTCTCAAAATTCCATCATTTTTCCAAAACAAAAAAAGACAGTGATAGAAAAATAATCAACTTTTGACATGGAATAGAATTGTGCTTTGGAAAAATAAGATAGAATATTATTTCAATATCTTTTGACTAAATTTATCAGTCTCTCCCTGAATAAGATTCATCCAGACTGGTGGGTCTTCATCTCATTTTCAGTATCCTTTCAGGCTGTTATAAATTCTTGGCAGTCTTGTCTGTGGAACAACAGGAAAATTATTTTCAATGGAAATTATTTGACTGGGTCAAATAATTGATAAAACAGTCATTTATGAGGATACACACTGTTTGGAACAGTTCTGCTTCTTGGGGCTTTATAGAAACTAAGATGAACTAAAACACAATGTTTCTCAGAGACTAGAATAATAAAATAGCAGTATAAAAAAATGTTTTCTGTACATGGATACAATAAAAGGATAACTCACAGGAAAGCTGGAAAGCAGGATTAAATGCATCATACTTGGGCCAGAGTGTTTTAGAGAGCATGCTATACTTTTTATATGACATTGGTCAACATATTAACCAGAAATGGTACACTCACAAGAGATATTTTGGAAGCCTTCAAACACACTAATGTCCAAATAGTTGTTCATTCTCTAGAACAGTGAAAAAGAAGAAAAAAAAAAAAAAAAAAAAGAACTGAAAGTCTCCTCAGTTAATTGCTGTAATCTCTAGATTTTCTCAATACTATTAAGAAACATTAAGAAACAGGAAATACATAAAGAGTACTAGAATAGATCTGTAGTGCAGCTCTAGTGATATTTTTCAGCCTACATCTGCTAGCAGGAGGGAAAAGGGAAAGAAAAAAGAAAAAGTGCATTTTTAAAAGTGTAATCGCAGTGTGATTTGAATGCCAGAAAGCCAAAGCCCAAGTAAGATGTTTGTTTCAGTTGTCCCAGCTGTATGTTGCCAGTGTAGACTTCAGTTTAATTGCGGGTGTTCTTCAAAGTAAATCATTGTCTACCATTGTCATTCCAAAATGATAAAGCATTAAAATAGTTGCAACGTTCAGCACTATTTAGACAGATCTGAAGACATTTTAAAAGCATGTATTCTGTAGGCTTTAGACCACAGAATTTTATGTAGTTGCTAAAGACCTTTCAGATCAAAATGTAAGCCAAATCATCCATAAAATATTGTAAATTAGTAGCAAAAAAAGGATAAGCCTTCTCATTTCCCCATTTATCTGAAATTGGAAATGCTATAGAGATGTACAATTATTGTCACTTTATCAGAATGCTTCTTCAGTCAATGAATGAAACAGATAGTGTGAGATATCAAATAGATTATTTCCAACAAGGGGAAATGCAAAACTCTCCAGCAAGATGTGACAAAGTGGATGTGACATGTTATTTGGGATCTTAAGAGTCACATGTATGACTAAAAGAGTGTCTAATGATTAAGAATGTCCAAAATCCCCCAATAAAGGGACTACAGTTTGGCATCCTAGGAAAATTTTGGTGTTCCCTTGTATAGCATGTAGCAGAATTATAAGAATTGCTTGCATTTAATTTTGTGTAAGCCAAAATTAGAGTTATTAACAGTGTTTCTGTACCAGAAACTCTATTCTGCTCATTGTTCTTCTCTACAGCTAGGCTGCATATACACTTGCCTAAAGGCTATGTGAACAGATAAAGGACACAGAGTGTGCAGGGACACAATGGAAGGCAGCAGAGTCACTCTGTAGCTTACAGAAGGGTGGAGCAGCACACTGTAGATGCTGTGAACAAAAACTGTGTTTGTTCAGTGATCTTGGTATTTACATTGAATCTGTGTCACTCTACTTTGGTGGTTTTGACATACTGCTCCTTACACTACCATATTGTTGATTTAAGAAAGTTTCCTCTGCTGCAGGAACTTTGCCTTAGACTGTATTCCCTCTGAAAAAATAAAAATTAAAAAAAAAAAAAATTGAAAGAATAATATATATATATATTTCTCTGGAGAGGATAAGTCTTCACTTAGGCCACCTGCAGATTAAAATACAATACAGCTCGGCATAACATTTTAGAACCAAGATGTAATAAAATTCTATAGTATAAAGATCACCACTGTGACATCTAACATCCACCCTCTTTACAAGTCTATGCAGCAGAGGAAAGTGAAATCATGAGAAATATGTACCCCTTCCCCATGTTAAAACAATCACTTTCTTATATTCAGATGCAAGCTAATATCTGTTATCTCTTGGCAACATAATTTATGATAGCTGCATTCAAGTGGAAATGTTTATGCTCTGTTCCATAAATGTATTGAATATCTTGATAATACAACACAGCTTTCAAGCTGTACTATTTAGAATGTTTGTGAGGTAGGATTCTAGGATAACCTGATTAAGACTTTCTAACTGTAGTTAGCAACGTTTTCCCTGAGACTACTGTTCCTACTGATGCCTGATACTGAGTATTATTTGCTTCATTCCGAAGACATAAGTCAGACTGATTGGTCTGTATGGTACCAGTAATGTTAGACCTGATCCAGCTGGAGACAAGAGGTGCCCTCATCATACAGTCTGCAACATATTTTATGAGTCTAAAGGATGAATGACTTCAGAGGGAAGATTTATTTCTCCATCTGCCAATTAAAGCAGGGAACTCAGGTCTACCTCTCTGTGTCAGAACAATTTTTTCTTCCCAGAGGATTCCATGGAGCAGTCTGTACCAGAAAGAAATGAAGCCTCTGCTCCTACTCCATGCAACAGCGTCTTCCTTCCGGATACAACCCAACTTTGTTGTTTAGACTGATGCTCCAAGCCCATTAGGTTTCTCTAAAACCCTCAAAGTTCCATAGGGTTCCTGCCACATTCTTTGGCTGCAGCTTGCAGAATGCATTTGCAGGATAGAGGATCTCTGTCCACTATCACTTTTTGAAAATAGATCTCAAGCTATAAAAACAATACCAAGTCTGCTAAGGGTAACTGCATTCTTAAAAAGCTTAGCTTTCCAGTTCATTCCTAGGCCTTGTCATGCTCACACTGAGGTCAGCGTGGATATTTTTAGCACTCTAGACATAGCTTAAGCTCTCTACGAAAGTCAGCATGAACTTTTTTTCCCCACTTGCTGATAAGTGCATGTTGTCTGAGGAAAGGAGATACAAACTTTAAGAGCCTTTCTTCAGCACATCTGGGACAGTGAACAACAGACCTGTTCTTAGGCATCATTCTCCTGTGAATTCACCTACAATTTCCTATTTTCAGATGTTGTATTTTCAGACAGTTGGCGCTGCTTTTTCTTCGTTTCCATCTAGGGTATTTTTAATCCCTAAAGAGTTATCTGCAGAGGAACTAGAGAAATTCTGCTCAGGATACTCTCGCTGTATTTCTTTGCTTGAGCAAGGCATACTCAGGTGCTGATGGCCATCAGCAGATGTTCTGAAGTTTCTGCTGTGCCTAATTTATAAGCACTTAAGTCTTTTATTGATTACACCGAAGATTCATTTGGGATAAGGGAAATTGCTTTTCCCAAATAAGAACATATTTGTACAATGTAATGACCCCCCAACAGAAAAGACAATATTTTTGTGAATACCCATGTTACCTATACTCCTCCAGAGCATTTGCTTGGGACACGGGAAGAACGCAAGCATTAATATATGAATCTTTGTTGCTTAAATTATTGTTTAAGAATTATTGAAGAATTATACTACTTTTTTAAAAACAAACAACAACAACAAAAAAACAAAACTAAAGCAATCATATCATGAATAGAAAGAATTATACAACTAGGCTCTTGGAAAAGTCTGTCCACAATAGCAAGTAGAGGAAAATACTTTGTGCTGAGGATGTAATAGCCAATTAGATCCATTTTGGAAGTTTATTTTTTTTATTCTTCCAATCTGATCCCATTTACTGAGCTTCTGTTTGAGATTCAAGTGTACTAAGTGCACTGTCTGTGCACTCCTTCCAACTGACAGAAGCATACGCATGCTGAAATCTCTCCAAGACCCTTGCACAAGTCACATAGGAATCAAAACAGATCCAAAATAACAAACGTTGATAGTCATGCCTATCTTCAGGAGAACATGCATTCAGGAGAATCTAAAGATGAATCGTAGCAATGAATTAAGAGCCATGGGTGGTCATCAGAGCAATTTATAACAAGATGCTTCTTTATTCCTTTCCTAACAAAGCAGAAAACATTGCCTCTTCCACCTTTCTATCACCACACCCTTTCATTAATAACTGTATACTGGAAAAATTGAGTGGAAATTCTACCCACCTGCACAGATGAGAGGGAAATTTATTTTTCTGATATGCTTATAATATGCCTGATATCATAGATGAGACAGTGCCTAATGTCTTTGCAAGTAACACAAATGAACTTTTTAGTGCATTTCCTTTACTATCTAAAAAGACCCATATTCCAGGGAAAGAAGCAGTGTCAAGATTATTTGTAATATTACATTCAAAAAATGTATTAGAAGAACATTGTTTATGGCCTCCAGTTGCACCAGGGAAAGTTTTGACTGGAACTCAGAAGTTTCTCTACAGAAAGGGTTGTTAAGTACTGGAATAGTTAGTTGGGTCTCAATTCCTAGAAGTGTTTAAAAACTGCTTTGATGTAATGCTCAAGGACATGATTTAGTGGAGGGTTGTTAGAGTGAGTGTAGTATGATTAGGTTATGGTTAGACTTCATGATCTTGAAGGTCTTTCCCAACCTGATCTATTCTATAATTCTAAGTTCCTGTGTCAAGCACTCTCTATTCGTTCTCTGGTGAAAGGTACAAGAGGTGCTTCATTCCACTTCACCCACAAGATCACAGGAGTGAAAGTGGCCTGAGCTGCAACATAAGAGACAGTCAAGGTCCTAGAATTATGCTTTGCCTTACTTTTGTCCATAGATTATCAATCTGCTCAACAATCAGGATAGGTGTTTTTTCCTTTGTACAGACTTCATTTATATTGTATCTTTCAGTAGGACCCAGATTCTAGTCAACATACAGAATAGACAGTGCTTACTTCACCAGAAGTTTTCAGCCTCTTTTCAATGCTCAGCATGTCTTTCTGTTAGTTATACACTGTACAGTGTTTTGATCAGTTCCTCATCCGATTTTCTTCTACTGTTTATCTGTGGGATAAAGAAAGTCATTACCTTGCTAATGAGTAAACAAGTTCAGCAGTAACTTGAGCCAGTTGTGAACGAGGCACCTGGCTCCTATGTGTGTTCAAGTTGTTGTTGCAAGAGCGTAAGTGCTGTAAGCACCTACAATAAAGGTTGTTCTTAGTTCTTTGTTCTACACCAGCACACGAGTCAGCACCTCTTCCGTTGCACCGACAAGGAAGCTCACAGCTCTATTGCCACACTTATCATTGATATGTGAATGCTTCATAATTAATTGAGAAGCTGAGTGTGCAACTCAAAAAGAAAAGAGGTTGAAGGAAGGCAGGTTGAAGGAAGTGATCCTGCCCCCCTACACTGGTGAGGCCTCACCTGGAGTACTGCATCCAGAGGTTGAGTCCACAGTACTGGAGAGACATGGACCTGTTGGAGCACATCCAGTGGAGGGCCACAAAAATGATCCACCTTATCTGTGAGGAGAGGTAAGGCTGAGAGAGCTGGGTTTGTTCAGCCTGGAAAGAGAATACTATGAAATGACCCAGTAGCAGCCCATTGAGTATCTAAGAGAACAGCAACAGGAAAGAAGGAGACAGATAGGGTGATGATAGAAAAATAAAATAGGGGAAAAAAAAGGGGGGGGAATGTCTTCAAGCTCAAAGAGGGTAGATTTAGGTTAGACATAAGGAAAAAAACAAAAATCTTTCCCAGTAAGGGTGGTGAGGCACTGGAACAGGTTGCCTAACGTTGTGCTTGATGCCCCATCCCTGGAAATTTTCAAGGAGACTCTGGATAAGACCCTGGGCAACCTGATCTAACTGTGGTGTCCCTGTTCATTGCAGGTGAGTTGGACAATTTGGAAGGGACCTCTGAAGGCCATCTCTAAAAATTCTATGATTCTGAAGTAACGCCTCTAACTTACTTCAATTGAAATTACAATAAATATAAAGAATACAACTGCACTACCAGATAGTTATTGTAGCCAAGAATTTGCTCTTCTTCAGAGTCACCATAATTGGGCATGAACTTCCATCAGAGATGAACAAGAACCTGCATGTCAAACTTGTGAATACCTGTATTGCTGTTCCACAGCTACTATGACAGCATAACTGGAAAATGGACTACACCCCATCTCAATGTGCTAACATCTACTCTTCAGTCTTCATAGATGTTTAGCAAGTGTCAGTGAATGTCAGTGGGTGCAATTTCTTACCCCCTTATGCCACCTGTCGCATAGCAATAAAATGTAATGGAATAATGGTGGAAAAGTTCAATCTCCACTGTCACATCACCAACATCTATTTCTGATGTCAAGAGACAATAATAAAACAGGATGCATTATTTCCAGAGAAGCACAGCACTCGTGGCCATCTTTTTTAGTGTGCACGCATTGGACAAGGGTGTTAAGATTTGCTTTCAGGTTCTTAAGAACCCCAATCCTTTCACTTATGCACAGCAAGTAATGCCAGTGAAGTACATTTAATTTAACAACAGAATCTCAATTAAAAAAAAAAAAAAAAAAAAAAAAAAAGACCGTCATAGCAGTTGAGGATAAAGCTATTGAAATGCTTTGAAATGCAGTGAATGGAATCTGGATGCACGTCCTGGAAAATAGAAAGACCTTAGATTTCAAAAGGAATTTCTGTTCCACTCTAAAATTTGTGCATCTGTGGCTATATATATATACACACAAAAAAAAATTTCGGTCCTAGAAGCTCATGCTGAAAATGATATCATGGAGAAATAGGTTAATTGGTACTTGATCACCTGTCACTTAATAAGAACAAGATTACCTAAATTATAATTTCAGGAGAGGGAGAAGGAAAATCTTGCAGAAGTGCTTAAGACAAATCTTTTGTGCATCCGACTGCTGTGACAGCACAGACACCCAGTGTTCTGCACTGCCTTCAAAAACTTCAGCTTAAATCTGCACACACAAAACATTTTCTGCTTTTAGACATGTATTAGCCCTGTGCAAACACTGTTTTTCTGCCATTCTTCATATCTTCAAGAGATTTATTTATTTATTTCCAACAATACTTCCTGCCTTGTTGTAGGTTACCAGCTCCAGAGCAGTCTGCAAGAACAGAACTCACCCATGAAAGCTGTTTGGAGTCAGTGAAAGCAGAATGCCCAAGATAAGCCCAAGATCCATGCGGGTATGTTGAGGAAGGACGTTTGCTCCTAAGTGCTAGGGACACGAAAATGTGAAGCTCACAAGAGGGCTGCTGCTGGTTGCTGCGGGACCACGCGTGTCGCTAGGTGGCAGAAGCGCTCCTTCTGCTTCTCCTCTTACCCCGCTGGTGTGGGCTGTAATTAGGTCAGTCTGTGGCAAAGTAGGACTGAGTGATAAATAAAGTAGGTTTTCGCTGCTAGTACACACTGCAGCTTAATTTCACTTCTTTTTAGGTAGTGTTACAAGGTGGATTAAAACTTTTAAAGGCAAAGAAAAAGCTGACTTGCCGAAGTAAATGAAATTTAAACTCGCTGAGGAGGAACGGGAGAGAAGGTAGAGAAAAAAAAGGAAAGACGACTCCTCTCTGGTGACATTGATATTCTGTTCAGAAGAACACTGAGGAGGGGGAGGGTTTTGCAGAGATGTGTGTTAAATCTCAAATCCAAACAGGCAAAATCTGTAGCTTTGCCTGCTCTAATGCAGGGTAATAATATGCAGTTTTTCCTTGAAATTTGTCTAATTTTGCAATGAAAAAAATACAGTTTTATCCAGCAAAGCATGAGCAAGTTCCCCTTTGAGAGATCAGAGTAATGCATCTCACTATGGAGGTGTTATTGAAGGTCAGAGATGAGATAACATCTCCTGCATTGCTTAATCTCCATCTAACTGGGAACCACTTTACCCCAGAGTTCAATGTCAGCTTGTGGAAAGGAAGATACAAGTTGTCAGAATAATTATTACAGTGTGTGCTTAATCAGATTCACAAGGTTGTTCTTCTTGGGTTAAATCATGTTAAAGACTCAATACTGTTGTTAGTGAAGACAGCGCAAACCTCTCCGATTCCATTAAGAACAGATTTTGCCCTGGCATTTCTTTTCCCAAAAGACATGTTAGAAGAGAAGTTTTCAAGAAGAGAGAAGACAGGGATAATCCTCTTCAACTCTTCTGGCTCTCTACCTCTAAAAAACTGGGATATAACAAGACCTACTTAAAAAAAGAATGACTTGGCTGGCTGAAGTGGATTGATGGAAGGAAATTAAGAAGAAATAAAAGATGAATACAGGTGCTGAAGTATGATTTAAGCAAAATCTAAAATCATTCCTAAATGTAAAACAGAGACTTTAAATATGATATTGCAGGAGTATGCTTTGAAAGTTCAGATCATTCCTCTGTTCAGTTCTTCAGGTAATTACGGGTGTTGTTTTGGCTGCAAGACTTAGTTAAGAAATTCCTGCTTAAAACACACCAAGACCTAAACTCAAGTAAAGTCCCGCATTAAATCCTCTAGAAAGCCTGATTTAATCAACATACATAAGTACGGATGACTTACATTGACAGGATCAGTGATCTCAACAGTGCACTTGTATTTGTCTTAATTGGTAAGTGCAATAACACTGCTAAACAGTAGCATCTCTATATACTATATATACTCTATATACTATAACATCCTGGCAAAGCAAAATCATAATGAGAATAAAAGTTTAGTGGCATCACATTAAGTTTGAATGAGGATTTCCAGAAAATTTCAGTTCTGCTTGATAATGGAACGGCATCTCTTCTGAAGAGTCCTTGTCATCTCTTGTTTATAGCCACTCCTAAGGTGGCTTCACCATAGATGTTGTATGGCTGTTGACCAAATGAATATATACTTAATGTGAAACTAAGTAGACTGGTATAATACTATAATGCAATGGAAAATATGGTAATAATAGCAGAGTGGCACAAGTCAGCAAGCCCAAATGCAGCAGCTATAGATTCAGAAAAAAAGAAAGAAAAACTATTTACCTTTGAAGGCCTCAAAAAGTATAGGATCTCAAGCAAGGTAGCTTTACCTCTACTGCCAACTCTTAAATGAGGTCTGGGATGGGGTGAATCCTGGTTCAACCCCTTCCAGTCACCCACGTGCATTGTATGCATCTGAGCTGGCCTGGGTTGGCCCTGCTTTCCTAGGAGGTGCTCAATCAATGATTCAAGCCCTGACTTAGCACTTCTGCTACAGCTGGCCATTCCTGGTTTAGCTGTTTGGAGATTAACTTAAGAGGGAGGAACCTGGGGTCCCATGTTTGAGTGTGATATCTGCTTTTATAGTTCTACTCCCAGTTTTACACAGCAATCACAGCTAGCATCCTTTAGCTTAGGGTGTTTAAGTGAAGAAGACCTCAGTTCTTCTTCTACCTTTTCTTATTCAAGCCTTAGCTGGTCTCTGAATTTCCAGTTCCACACTCTAACAAGTAAGCTGTTTTGTAAATAGAGGTTCCATAAATCATCTGACTTCTAAAGGCAATGCTTTGAACTCTGCTCTTAACAAGGGTTCATGAAAGCAAATATTCCATGGACTCAGGTTTCCCCTTTTCCAGTGACAGATGGGAGCTGAGATCACCCTTCCTTGGTGTCTATTAGCGCAGCCTGACTTTTTTGGAGAGATCACGTTACATAGCATACAGCATAAATCCTTGTGTATACCACCATGAATGACAATGCTTGAAAGATTCATGTATCTCTTTTTATAGGCATCTAAGTCTTATATTGGACCTAGGGATATGACTTCATTTTTTATTACTGTTAATGAACTTAAATAGGACACCAGTTACATTTACATATGAATTCTACTGTGAATTTCAGAGGCTGGATACATTTATGAAGAAGTGAGAAGTGGGAAAAGAACAACACAGTTCTGAGATCCACATACTATTTTCTCCCACTGGATGTGGGCAGGCATTCTATGGTGGGAATAATAGTTACAGCATAAAGATGAACCTGAAAGAATGAATGTGTTAATACTAGCCATATCAATTAGGTCCTCAGATGGTGACAGATGTGATGGAGCAGAATGTTAAATAAGTATTCTCCCTCAGTTCATTTCTATCATCTGTATTTATTAAGGGTTTTCTGTAAGGAGCTACTGAATTGTTTTTAGTTTTGTGTGGCTCACCATTTTGTGTGGCTCAAACACTGAGCAGTACCACAGTAAAATATCTTGTTAGCTGAAGATCTTGTCAGGCATAGGTGTCTTATATCTACTGAGATATCACCAATGTCCCTACAGTTACAGTTACTGTTATCTCTAGGAACAGCTGATGTTACTACTGACCTCACCTGTAATTGGCTGTCCTTGTGTTTGATCTGAAAATCATGCGTGATTCAGTTGACGTCTAAGTTAGTCAACTGCCATGCTTGCTGAAAAATCACTGTGCTCAGGATTAGAATCTTTTCAACAAGGATTGGTTATTGGTTTTACTGCCATCTGTAGAAGACTGTGAAGAATTGAAAGATGATGGTGACTATAGATGGATTTGACTGTGAATTTAGAGTGCTAAAGATAGTATTTGACAAGTTAGATCCCAAGCAGATTATTTTCATTATATTCAAATTTGAATCTGGTGCAGGCTGGTTATTTTTTATTTATTTATTTATATTTTGTTTAATTTTTACAGCTTCTGAAAACATTTTGTTGAATAGTAGGAGTGGTTGGTACTTTTCCAGTTTGGAATTGCTTTGCTCTTGAGTTCATGAAATAGCTGCTACAACTGAAAAGTATTGCAGACTTACAAATGCATTACTGTTTCTTTCTAGCTGAGGTCCAGATGTTGAAAAGAAAACACATGAACAAAAACAATTTTTTTTCTTTTTAAAGTACAATGCTTTTTTTTCCACTAGCGGAATTATATAGAGCTTAGTGTTTCTATTTTACAGTTCTGTTATGTGATGCATTGTAAAACTTAATGCTATGTTTGAGATTACCAAGTCAGTATCACAAAATATGATGTATTTAGCTTCCTGATCTCAACTATTTTGCCATAAGAATCAAATCACTGTGGTAAGGGAAGGATTTGCATATTGTCTATTAAGTGCTCTCATGGTGAGAATCGACTTAAAGCAGAGATGCTTAGTCTTTCAGAAATTTCTAGCCACAAAGCCAGTGATGGGACAATGTCAACGCCTCATGCTGTCACTTTTATACTGTATATATATTACTGTCAGCCTGATATGCTATATTCTTGCCATGTGACCTGGTATGTATATGTGAATGCCAGACATACTATGAGCAAACATGCAGCACATTTCCTTCTGTGATATTTTCCAAAACCATCATTGTCTGAATTATTGTATGACCAGCTGTGTATACCCTCCCTACCACTCCCAATGCCAATTCCGTATGTGTAGGCATGGCAGAGGAGCACTCTGAAAACATGAAACAGGGAACAGGCACCAGCTTACATGCCGAGCTGGGCTGCTCCTGACTCAGGATGCATAGACATCTGTCTATATCCTAGAAAAACCATTTAGTGCACAAACATTTGGGATCACATGTTCTGACTGTCACAACAGTTTAAGCAGATGTATTACTTTCCACTTGTAGAACAAATGGACTTTTCTGATAAAAGATACAGTTACTTGATTTCAAAATCAATTTTATTTTGTGCTGAACAGGTGAATATCAGTCCACTCATTCATGAACTTCAGCATAGGAATGAGGTTGTTTGTTCATCAAAGATATCAAACTGTGCTGAACAGGTTACTGCAGTTTTAGTGATGAACTTAATTGGCATCCAGTGGCAATAAAATAACAGAGGGTACTGCAGGTCAAACTTCGGCTCTGTTGGCAGAACTCTGTGGATAAGCTTCCACAGTACCTGCTGCACTATTATTTCTCTATCCAGTAAAATCAGCATCTCTCTGATGAGATCTAGGCTCTTTATTTTAAACAAAAAAATACCATCTCATATGGGGTTCTTTGTGCTAGAATGGTATAATATATCATTTGCGTAAGAAAGGTGAACAGGCTCAAAATACCTCGTTGAAAAGCAAGGAGTAGAGTTTTCCTTTTTAATCATAAATTCTCATGTCATGCTTTATCTCATTGTATGTCTTCCACAAAATCATTTGATTAGAAAACTGAGGATAACTGACATGAAAAAAACAAGAATTCAAAAAGTGAGGCATTATATGCTATTTCCACAAGTATTACAAATAGTTGTGTCAATTAAATTACCTAATTAGTCTACAGTAAATCATTTGAACACACACTAGCAAAAATTCAAAGCATATGTCTCTACAGAGAAATGAATATTTTTCCTGAAGGGTCAGAGTTTAGGAATTGCTATCAGACATGGCACAAACAGAATAACTGTGCTTTGAATTTTGTTAATAATCAAGCACAGCTAAGTAGTCTGCAGGTCATCCTACTGCCTGGACAGTGATCTGGTAATAAGCATAGTACCTGACATGCTGAAAGCTGATCTGGACATATTCTGACTATTTTAGGAAACAATCTAAAGCCATGGCTGCATCACAGCAGGGTTGAGCCCCCATTAAAAAGCCA
Source organism: Centrocercus urophasianus (assembly GCF_019232065.1). Classification (NCBI taxonomy): domain Eukaryota; kingdom Metazoa; phylum Chordata; class Aves; order Galliformes; family Phasianidae; genus Centrocercus; species Centrocercus urophasianus. The sequence continues at coordinate 51,168,626 of NW_024884142.1, read as the reverse complement.
CTGGGAAGGACAGGGTATTGTCTGTGTTGGCCTGTGCTCCACTAGCTTTGAGCAGGGCATGCAAGCCAGTAAAGGCAAAACCTTCACCAGTCAGTTTAATGACCCTAGGACCACTCTCTATGGCACTGAGACCTGCTGGCAGAGAACAGCCCATGCCCATTCCATTAATCTCTCTTGCAGTCCCATGTGGGGTGCCCCTTGCCAGAGTTTCTGTTGAGAATGCTCTTGCTAACTCTCAGACTGTGCCCTGGAGTTACTGAGGTGAGTGCCAGTTCACACAGGCCAAGACCATCTTGGACTGTTCTCTCATTTGGATGGCTCAGAAGATCAAGACAGCTCCCAAAATCCTCTAGAACTCTTAATTTGCTAGTGTAGAAGCAGTCATGTTGTATATTTTATTCTGTGCATGAAACTCTGCTACAGGTCATCACTGTTTTTATCTGGAGAGCATAAACTGACTGCTGACGCTGGGGTCATAGGTGACAAACCTAAGTATTAAGCTTTTCTCCAAATTAAAAATTTTATCCATGTTTGCCTATGTATGATATTTATCTGGAGCTAGAAATTGAAGCATTTAACTAAAGCTGGACTCATATTTTTCCTATACATACACATATGCCTCAAACTGGCAGACCACCAGTCAACTTCGTTGTCAAGAGCTCACCTTAATCTGGGGCAATATCTCTAGTAAGATGAGGTGCAATGTGTGAAATATAAGACGGGCCTTAGGAAACCAAGGGCATTTAAAAGTTGCATTTTGAGGTTTGATTCTTTCTGGAAACAGACCACTTAGCAGTACAATATATAAAACAAACAAGAAGTGTCCAAGCAGCTGTTAACTACAGATTGTTTTGGGAAATCAGTGTCTGAAGGGAGCTTTTGCAAAGTAATGAACAAGAATTTGTCATTTTTCACTTTGGTACCATTTTATATCATTGTTCATTGATATTTCATTTGTCATATTTTACTATTTTAATAAGAAATAAACTAAATCCTTATTCAGTTGTAGTGGGGTAAAACTACCTTAAAATCACATGTACTTACACACACGTTTTAAAGCTGACCATTCAAATGCTGTCTTTTCTTGAGGTATCTGATCATGATATCCTCCTTTCATGTTTCATTTTTATATAAGTTTGTATGAAAAAACTCAAAAGCTTTCCATAGAAGACTATTTAGATTGTATGAAATGGTATTTGAAAAGAGTAGAAGAATTTTAAAATAGGAAATGGAATATGTGCACCGGAAGAATTTAATTTCTCGGTCACAAGCTGAATATTTTAAAATGAATTTTTCAAGTTGCAAAAATATCCCTAATATCTGTAACTACAAAATGTGAAATAAAAACATTTAAGTTTGTGAAGGCAGCACTGAAAACAAGTTTCAGATGGGAGAAACTTGTGCCTCCCATTCAATAATTTGCCACTCCCCAGCAAAATCTGATTCATAATCACCATATACCGAAGTTCTGATCCTTTTTACAACTGAAATTCCTTCCTCATTTTTTTTAAAATCCAAACTGAAGTATCTTTTTTATTATTTTTTGTTTTGTTTTGATCTCTGTGAAAATCATATTTCCCTTCCCTTCCACCAAACAGGGATGTTTCCAGTCTATAGAGTTTCATAGGAGCTGTGTAAATTGTACAAGGGATTTCTGTCATTTTTCTTGAAAGCTCTAACTGCCTTCTTCTTCTATAAGTACAGGAGGCTGGTTCACAAAACTATCAATGCCTCAATTAAGAAATGTATATCTAACTTCTCATTATCTAAATGTCATAAAATTATACAAAGTGATAAGTTCTCCTTTTTAACTGAAAGTATATTATTTAATGACACAGTTGTTCAGGAATAAGGCTTTTAGTAAAATAATATTTGTAGATGTTCTTTCAAGGACTGGGTGTGCCTTTCAGAAAGAAAGAATGAAGATTCAGTATCTGCATTGCCAGGGAAACACCCTTAATCTCATCATGGTCAGTCTTCTCAGAGCAATGATGCTCTGTATATAGTAATATATATGTAATATTTAATTATTTCTAAGTTTTAGTTTTTTCATTTATTATTTTTTTATTACTGTTATTTTTTTTTTTTTTTTTTTTTTTTTTAGGATTTTACACTTATTGCAACAGAAAAGCACAGTCATATGATTGTTCAGAATAGAGAATGAGTCTATATTGAAGGAATCGGTTTTAGAAACTGTTAACTTGATTTACTTAACTGCATGCTGGTCAGTCAAAAGTAGGGATGGCTATGAAACAGTGTTTGGAACCAGAGTCGGAAAATATGTTTCTGCTACACCCCCTCTACTTAGTAATCCTGCATCCAAGGAACTGACCCAGTCTTGCTGGGTTAATGAGGGAATGAGAAATACATACAGAAGATGATTAAGAGGGGCTTGTTTGGATATTGGGAAATACTTTTTCACTGGCAGGGCAGTAAAGCAAAAGAAAAGGCTTTGTACTCCCCAGACTTGGGGTTCAAGACCTGACCCAGGTAAAGCTTTGAGCAACCTATGCAGCTGATTGTCTTTTGAGCAGGAAAATGGAGGAGATCTCCTCACCTCCCTTCCAGCCTGAATGATTTTATAATGGAAATCAAAATGATTGACACATTCATATCTCAAATAAAATGGACCAGAAATGGTATTTGGTTTAAGAACTTAGTCTTAACATCTCAGGATTTTTGCATCAGTATAGTAGCATTAAATGGTGTTCACAAGAACTAGCTACCTTATGGAAAAAAAAAAAAAAAAAAATCATACCACTGCTATACTAAAATGGTAATATCACATACCAAAAGATGCATACTCTGTGTTATCTTAATGGAACACACTTTACAGACAATGCACAGATCCACAGATATATTTTCCTTGAAAATGTTTGCTATTTTTGATGCTAGAACTGGTTTGGGTCATCTGCTTAATAATTAATAATAATAATAATTTCTGAAAATTTCTTTGCCAGACCTCAGTTTTATGTTATCATAAGCACAATTATTTTGCCAACAAACATAGTTAGCATTTCTGGTTAGCTTTCCACTGAGGGACAGGAAGATATTTTCTTCTTTCATATTGTCTCCAAACGAATAACTGGTTTTCATTGAGCTATTTCAACAATGAACACGCTTTCCTTACATTATGAGAAACAGGTGCCACGCTTTCAAAGCATGGGTGATGCAAGCAAAACTGGGCTTTGGGACCATCCTACCTTTCCCCATTCTGAAGTGTTCTCTCCTCTCTCACAGCAGCAGCTCACAAATGTGCTGCCTTCTGGGTTCTCCACAGGGAGCTCTGGTGGGCAGAAGACAATATCTCGAATTTCAGCAGTGCTGTTCTCACTTTTCTCTATAAAAGAAAAATTGGTGGGATATATTCTTCTTACAAGTCGTGCCTGGATCATGCCACTTTACTTTTATGAAAAACCCTCTTGAACAAAAGAAGAAAAAAAAAAAAAAGAAGGAAAAAAAGGCAAGTAGGATAAGTAAAGATTTCCCTTCCATTCTTAATTCTTTTTCCTCCTGCTAGCTCTGTTAGTATATTTTCAAATAATTCTGGTACTGCATGCAAAACAAGATTACCGAAAAAAGTAAGCCTCATTATCACAAACAAATGTACACGATTGTCTTTTAGAGGTAAAAAACCGCACTAACAAGCCCCACACAGTTGTAAAGGTGTGCAGAAACTTCCTCAAACACAATCAAATTGCAGCCAGCTTAAAAGAAAGGAGCATCAAGATCAGCAAAGACAGAAAAAGGCATTGAGGGTATGAAGGAAGTAACATCCTGATTTTTCTTCTGAGATCAACTTTTGCCTCTTTTTGTAGTTTTAACACTGAATGACTCAGCATATGACCTTTATCAGGAACATTGTGAGTCTGTTTTGACTTTCTATTTTATTTAGAGGTGGATCTTATTGATTTTATTGACTGCTCTGCTTCACAAGCAATGCAGTCGTTCTAATGAAACTTAGCTCTAGTATTATGGTCTTTTAAAATTTGCTTTACTTTCTAAACACTGGGCTTCATAATCTAGAAATAATTAAACATTCATATAAAGATATTTCATAAATCATGCTCAAGCATCATCATAAATATACATATAGGATTCTTTTCCTCTTGGAAGGAAAAAATGCTCTTACAATGATGGATTTAATTTATTCATAATTATCATTACAAATTTGCACATGAGCTATTTTTTCCAAATGTAAGATATTGCTAGAATTGCATTACTTTTTAAAGGACTTTACTAAGCATTTTAAACAAAATATTTTTTAAAAAGCACCTGAGATGTATTTACTAAAGCATTATTGGTTGTTGTGAAGACCAGGAAAGGACATTGGTGCACTATAAGCCACAGAAATGTGTCCATTTTCTTAGAAGTAAAAGCTTCGTTTGCTGGGAACATATGTTTATAACAGATCAAGAGATGATGTTGTCTTTACTTGCCATTTAAGATAAAAGTCCCAGGTCCATTCAAATGGTCCAAGTTTCAGGTATAAAATTTCTTCTTCATAAGGGAAAGAAATCCTTCTGAGAAGGAATGAATACTTTGCAGAAAATGCTTCCAAAGCTATAGGAAAAGTTTGGAGTTCTATAGCAAATAAAAATTATTCTAAAGATAATTGCCCTCCCAGGTGGCGTGTAGTACTGCATTTGCACAGGGAAGAGTAGGTTCAAGAGGCAGTCTTCTAAAATAATAGAGAACTACCACTGTATCACAAAAAATGGCAAAAAGCAGCTGATCACATATGTGTATGTGTTCTTATGTATGTACCATAGCATAGTTCATGATTTCCTTTACTGTTGTTCACTTTCTTTTACAGTGAATTTTGCACAAAGGTTAGAGACCCCTGACATCTTCCTGCTGACTGCATGTTGTAATTAAGTTAGGCCCCTATGTGCACATATAATATGATTCTGACCTCAGAGATCTGTGTGTGAGACAGTATCAGGTTTGGAAGATGACTGGAAGGTGAATGGCAGGACAAGACTTTTGATGTAAATTCTTAGATGTATGTGCTAAAATACACATGCTAGGTTTCACACTACAAAATGCCAACAATGGTAGTTCCTGATTGTCTGAATATGGGACAGAAATCAGAAAGAGTGTGGGAGTTAAAAATAAGATGATCACCATCAGGTGGAATTAATGTTAAGAGGCCTTAAGTTCACTTTCTTCTTTAGTAATAACTAGGTATTTCAAGTAGGAAGAAGAATTATAATATCACCATTGCCCATTCAAGTCTGAAAAAAGGATTTATTGTTAAAACCTTTTCAATTCTGTTTTCCATATAGTATTGTAAAATTGGATAGAATAGACACTGTTCAAAGACTAGTGACAGATGAACTAAAATTAAAAAATGAAAGAGAAAAGGTACAATGAATGAGTACAGAGAATTATGAAATCATAATGAGGAAAGTAAAAACAAAAAAGGATCTGTGAGAGATCTGGTGGGAACACATAAAAAGAAATACATGGGAATAAGCATAATATTTCTGGCTGGGGCTCAGTGGGCTTTGGCCCTCTTCCATCCTGCTTACTAATTGCTTTTGGAACAGGATTTGCAAAGTTACTCAGTATGTGAGAATTTAAGCTAAAAAAAAAAAAAAATAATTAAAAAAAAAAAAAAAAAAAAAAAAAAAGCCATCTTCCTGCAAGGGGAAGCTCGTAGGAATCTAATTTGGACCACAATCTAATTTATGTTTGGATTGCACTGATATAATAGCATATCACACATCTAGCCCTTACTGAATGTAATGGGGGGGATGTCATTATTTCAGGCTGCATAGCAGATTAGAGGTGACATGCTTGTTTTTAAGGCCTACTGCATTCTTCTAAGGTAACTTCTGCCTACAACGCTCTTAGCCAATAGTGAAAAGCTGCATGTTGGAAAGCAAATACATTGCTTGTCATTTTTTGTAGAAGACACAGCTGCAGCTTTCCACTTATTAGACTGAAAATGTATCCTCTACCATATTGCTTTTGAGCTTTGTCACTGTACACTGTGTGTGCATTTTTTGATACAACACAGGCTGATCAAACGAGACACAATGTGACCCATGTAACAAAAGCACTAAGAAGAGATCTACTTTCTTAATGGATAAAAACAGGCAATTCCTTTGACAACATTATTTCCAGATGTCTTTTTATATTAAAGATAGCTATGCTTATTAGCAAGTACTCGACACTACACCCGTATTGAATTTCTGCTTGTTAGTTCATTCAGAAACAAGAAACATCACTGACATGATATTTTGAGTTTATCCTATGATATTTGCAAGCTTCATACACAATCACATATAGCTTACATTCTGCCTATAGGGACGTACTGAAAGATATGGAAGTATTCACTACTGCAGTTATATCTTGTCCAATCTATTCTTGATAACAGCTGCATATTGCAGACATATGCAGCCATTAAGATCAGAAATTCCTTTGTGTATAGGAGAAAAGAGTGTTTACGTAGTTCTTTTCATGCAAAGAAAAAGAATGTCCTGGCCTAGTCAATATATTTCTCGGGCACAAACTTCTATAGTTATAGAACCAACACTATCAAAAGTGGAACTGACTTGTGCTTTTTGGACAACAATTGCTAATCCAGACACTCAGAGATTCTGCATTTTTTATTTAGTGGAATAGATAGTGAATATCCTAGCCATTCCCAGGTGAGATAATTGGCCAAGTTGTGAAGAAGTGTTGATCTGCCTGAAAGTAGGAAGGCCATACAGAGAGATCTGGACAGCCTGGATTGCTAGGCTTAGGCCAATAGGATGAAGTTTAACAGGATCAAATGCTGTGCACAATGCTTTTGGAGTTGCTGGTTGATGCTTGGCTGAATGTGAGCCAGCACGTGTCCAGGTGGCCAAGGAAGTCAATGGCATCCTTGTTTGTATTAGAGATATTGTTGCCAGCCGGAGCATGGAGGCGATCATTCCCCTGTACTCAGCTCTGGTACGGCCTTATCTTGAATGCTGTGTTGAGTTTTCAGCCTCTCACTACAAGAAAGATATTGAGACTGGAATATGACCAGAAAAGGGCAATGAAACTGGCGTGGGGACTGGAATGCAAATCTTATGAGGAGTGGCTGGGGGAACTGAGATTGTTTAGTATAAAGAGGATAAGAGGAGGATCAGAAAAGACATTATTGGTATCTACAACTGCCTGAAGAGAGATCACAGTGAGGTACCAATTGGCCTCTTCTCCTAGGTAACTAGCGATAGAATGAGGGGGAAAGACCTCAAAATTTTCACCAGGGGTGGTTAAGGTTAGATATTAGGAAAAAATTCTTCTCAAGAAGAGTGGTCAGGCACTGGAATGGGCTGCCCAGAGAGGTGGCTGAATCACTGTCCCTGAAGGTGTTAAAGAATCATGTCTATTTAATATTAAAGAACATGGTTTCATGAGTAATATTGGTGGTAGGTGGATGGTTGGACTAGATTTTAGAAGACTTTTTCAATCTCAATGATTCTATGGAAATAGTCTTTAGGGGCTCAGAGACAGATGAGTGCTTTTGACAATGTCTCATATAAAGAAAACTACTTTTAGATTTGCTTTGTCATGTACAAAACTCTCAGTGCTTGTAAAAACAGGGGCCAAAGCCTCTGTGAGCCACCAGTGAGCCACACAAAATCACTTCTGTCGGAGAGGGCCAACAATTTTGGAATGCCTAAGATACAAAACAAGTGACGACATGTTAAAAAAAAAAAAAAAAAAAGCAGTGGATTAATGCACTGTTCCAGCTCCCAAGAGTTTAGTACTCTTGGACCCAGCTGAAGGTACATCAAGTGCACTCCGAACTTTGCAGTAAGCATTCTGCCCAGATCCCAGTCTTCTCAACATTATGCTGTATTTCACAGATATCATTCAGGGCCACTTAAATCAAGGACATATTTATTGCACTGAAAACACAAATGATAAAAAAAATAATTTTTATTATTTCCCAGGATAAGCTGTTAAGAGTCTTGCTTTTGACCTTCCATCTTTCAAATTAGGCAAATCTCTGAATTTTAGCAGAGTCTTGGGCATCTGATGTTTGCCACATATGTGGAAAATACAAAAGACAGTTCTTGATTTTAGAAACAGATAAAGTGGCAGGTTTTGTCTTAATGGCTAAGAAATTAATGTCCATAAAAGTAAGCAAATAAGACAGCATGAGCCCTATGCAAACGGTTTCTGGACACCCTATTTTTACACAGATTTGAAGAAAACCTATACAACCCAGCCAGACAGTGAGATATGAACAGCATTTCACTGTGAACTTCAGTCCTTCCTGTAACTGTTGTCATTAGCTTTGGTGCCTTGCTATAAGACTTGCTCCACAACTCCTATAATGCAGTTCTAACCAGGTACTTACAGTACATTAAGACTAATACATTCATGGTTATAATCAGTCTTGTTATTTGTTGAAATACAAAGTGCTAATGGTCATATCAGCAATTATTGAGATGAAAATGCTGTGTGAAGAGAGGATAAAAAGTAGGATTTGCATCTTGTGTCTGGGGCTTGGAAGAATAGTTTCTTGAAATACAGCAGTATTAATCAGTGAGGCACAGTGGAAAACAAAACAAACTGGGGAAAACAAACTTTGTTTTGGAAGTAATATAGGCAGCTTCCATGCACTCTGTCCTTGATGAGAAAGTCATGCATTAACTGTACATTAAATCTCCGTATTAACACAATATGAAATGGTTTTAATTAATGGGCTGGGGGGGGGAAACAGTCAGGAAAGAGGAAGAACTCCATGTAGATTTTGAGGGGACGTTTATATCTTCTGAATTTGACCAGTACAACAGAACTGAAGTAAGTAGCGGAGAATGCAAAGGTAAAAGAAATATCAATGCAGATAAAATATCAACACTCTCCAATGTTTCATATAGCTGATGTTTTTCAATTCACAGCACATGCTCTGTACCAGACCATTTCTTATCCATTCAAATTCTAGTTGGAAAACACTGTGAGGCAATAAATCACATTACCACGTTCACATAGTTCAGAGTTTGGAAGCCAGTTTGGAAGCTACTTGTGTTTCATCTTTTATCCCATTACCATCTATCTTGTATCCTAGTTTTAAGCCCTTTTGGAACAATTGTGTTTACACAACACTCTCCACTATAGTTTATACTTCCTAGTTCTAGGTGCTTCCTCAATAGGAAAGAAAATTTTTAGATGTTTCTTAATTTAGCTGTATTCTTTCTGAAAGGCAAGTGTATAAGCCTCTGTTTGGAGCTACACTAACATTATCAAATGAAAAATGTATTTGGCAATCAAGAAACATTAAATTCATGTTTGCTGAAAAAATAATGTCTGGATCTATTTTCTGTAAGAGATCCATCTATTCAAAATACATAGCGACATTTTAGAAGACAAATGCACACAAATTAAACAGCTACTTCAGACATGACGAAATCAGAAAACATAAGAAACAACAAAAATGTTTCAACAATGGCATAATAAAGTTATTTAACTTTTGTCATTGTTTTTCTATAAATATCTAAGGTGTGGGGGGCAGAATGGCGAGGCCAGACTGTTTTCAGTGGTGAGTGGAGACAGGACAAGGGGAAACGGCTGGAAACTGCAGCATAGGAAGTTCCGCACAAATGTGTGCAAGAACTTCTTTACAGTGAGGTGACGGAGCACTGGAACAGGCTTCCCAGGGAGGTGGCGGAGTCTCCTTCTCTGGAGATGTTCAAGACCTGCCTGGATGCCTACCTGTGCGACCTACTGTAGGGAACCTGCTTTGGCAGGGGGGTTGGACTCGATGATCTCTGGAGGTCCCTTCCAACCCCTACAATTCTGTGATTCTGTGATTCTGTGTGATTCTGTGATTCATCCAAAAATTGTGGTTACATTAGTTTTTATTGATTACACTAGCTTCTAGACCCTAAATGGCAACTTATAGCTGGAGATTAGAAGATTCCCTCCTATGAAAAAATTCAGGTTTTGGCATAACAGCAGAGAGAAGAAAAAAAGATATTGCGGTGTTGGACTTGATTTATTTTTGGGAAAAGAATGGAGAAGAGTGACAAGAGATAAGAAGGTGAGAGCCCTCCTTCTAATGAGTATGGATTTGCATGGTAGCATTCTGCATCTCAGAGTCAGAAAAGTATATAATTTTAAAATTATTAACACATGCATACAACATCATTTGTTTTTATCGTTAAAAATCTTTCAAATTATGCTGCTTTTTAGACAAGAGTCATGTGGAATTAGACCAGCAAAGACAGACTGAAATGTAAGACAATGTGTATAATAATAATAATAATGCTACTGAGGATTAAAAAACAAGCAAACAAAAACGCACCCACATGTAAATATGAGAAACTATCAGGATGTTTAGCCATTTATGTGTTTGCACACATGCTTCTACAGAAGCAGCAGCATATTGTTTAGGGTAGTTTTCTTTATCAGTTATAACTATTTGTACAGCAGCAATCACAGTATATAGGTGCCGGTTTTGACAAAGTTTCACTGAGAAATAAACAGTTATTATAGGCTTCATAGTGAAATAACTGGTTATCTGTCAGTAGCTGCTTTAGAGAACTACAAATATATCAAGACTGTACAAAATGAGTTTTACAGAGATTTAGGTACACATCACTGAGTGCTGGAGAGATGCAGAAGACTGAGCTGTGTTCCCATTGTGCAGAAGACCAATTTTCCTGGAAAAAATCTTTTGAGATATATTCAAAGGGCAAAATTCTGTACAAAATCAACAGATCCCTGAAAATTAGAATCTCAGAATACTTCTGCACCTTTCACAACACATGAAAATTAAGTACACTTCATTCAATTACATTTGAAGGTGTTATGGATATTATAATTGATTTCCTAACTCTAGGATAAACTCAAACTGAGATGACAACATTGGCTTGGCAGAGACAACAAGTAATAGTAATGGCCTACTGCAATGTCTTAATGGATTTATATAGGACAATAGTTGTACTGTACTATAGCTACCACTAGCTCAAACTGTAAGTTTGATGTTTGCTGAAGTAGGTACTCACCTTACGCTTTTTTTTTTTGATCTTACGAAAATGGATTATTAAATCAATTACCAGGTGGCATAGACTACAGTGCTTAAAAGAACAAGCTGTAGGGGGTGTATATTTGCAGTAGAATTTCATTATTTTAACTCATACCTGCTAATTTGTACTTCTATTATTTCACTGCTCAGAGATACATTAGGAAGGCAAGATCCACATCTCTCCATGTTATGCTCAAGGAATAATTTCCACTGAAATTACAAGTTATTCAACTATGCATGTCTTTGACATCCAGGTCTCTTTATACTGGTAAATCCCTTGAGGAAATAATTTGTTATTCCACATACTTCTTTGAAATATGTTATTTAATTCTTCTAATAAAAAGTACTCATGTTCTGACAGGAAATATATATCATGAAAAAGGAAAGTGTTGTATTTCTGTCTGAGTCTTCAGGTCCTGACATACCTGCATAGGTAGAATAGCATTATCTCTGTGCCCACTCTTCACAAGAGTATTTTAAGCGGATATGTTCTCTAATTCAGAAACTGTTCTTTAGCCACAATGCATGTCTCTGTTTACAGAAAAACAGAGAAAAAGTGTTAAAAACATAGGAGAGTTCTTTCCTCT
>NW_024884142.1:51115701-51156922 GCF_019232065.1 Centrocercus urophasianus | reverse complement strand
TATTCACTTCAAAGTAGTTTCATTTTAAGTTTTGGGTACATGTTGGGGTCATTTCTTTTTTTTTTTTTTTTTTTTTTTTTAATCAAAACAGTTTTCCCATCTTAATTAAAATCAGTGGACTATGCAGTTCTGTTAGACTGGAGGAAAGGAGAGTTTGTTAATTTACATTTAAATAAAACTGATTTTCTGAACTTCTGATATACCTGTATTTTTAATATCTTGAGCTTCATATTATATTTATAAGCATTACCACTGGAATTATGGGGAGTCTTGGCTCACAATGCTGTTATCATTCAGCAAGGGTTTTTGTAACCATGCAGACTAAGAGCAGAGACAAAACAAAGGTTTAAGTGGGTTAATGATTTTGTTAAATCTACTGATATAACTTGAAGAAAAAGGCAACTTGAAGAAGAACTCAAAACACCACCCATTTTTTTCCAACTATTCCATTTGGTCCAAAGGAGGGTAATGTTCACTGCAACTGCTATTATACTGATTCTATTCTGCTGTCTTGTAGAATCATAGAACCACAAGGTTGGAAAGGATCTACAAAATCATCTAGTCCAACCATCCTCCCACTACCATTGCTACCACAAGCTATTAAACAATGTCTTGTAGCTCCTCATACAGACACCTCTTGAACACTGCCAGGGATGGTGACTCCACCAACTCCTTGGGCAGCCATTCCAGTGCTGACCTCTTTGTGAGAGAAAAAGTTTTTCCTTAAGTCTAACCCAAAACCTCCTTTGGCACAGCTTGTGGCCATTTCCTTGGGCCATGTTTATTGCCTGGCAGAAGAGACCAAACCCCTCCTCATCACAACCTTCCTTCAGGAAGCTGTAGAATACAATGAGGTCCCCCCTGAGCCTTCCCTTGTTTCTTGATTACTGATTATCACCAAACAGATTTCAATGTCTTCAATAGCTTAAGTGTATGAAAACCTTTACTGTTCAAATATAGTACTAAAGAATACCAATTAACATCTGAATTATGAGTAATTAACAAGAATTCTCCACAGCACAAAAAGATGTAATGTATTTATAACACTACTACAGTATGAAACATGTAGAGATGCATCGAAAGACAGAATTTGCTCAATTTTACACTTTCCTAAATTGAATAGCGCACAAAGAAATTTTCTATTTAGTAACTATTTTAACATGGAAACCTGAAGAGATTTCCTTAGTTTGCAATTAATAATATATATTTACGCAGTCAGCCCCTGACTAAGACTGAAAATTCAACACTTACTTGAATGCAATGTAACATTTTGAGAATGCTTTCAGCTTAGATTTTTTGCTGTCATTGAATATAAGATAAAAAAAGAATTTTTTAAATACCTGGTGAAAATAGAAGGATTTTAGAACTTCTTTATTGAATTGTAATAGAAATTAAAAAAGAAAAATTGAATTGTGACAAAATATAAATAATAATGAAATATTTAGTCCAGCGATAGACATTTTCAATGATTGTACTTCAATTTACCAGCTAAATATCATTTTAAAATTAAAAAAATAAGAACTCTTACTTAAAAACTATCAAAAGAAACATTCAAAACAGGTGCTAATTCACTTATATTAATTCAATCTGACTGTTACAAAGAGTAATCAGATGCACATTTTTCTCTGATTTGGAACATTTATCCAACAAACGAAATGTAGGCGTTCGTTTGGTTTTCACAGAAATTCAAATCAATTGTACACTTCAATATATATTTTTTTTTAATTGCAAGAGCATATCAGATTCATTGTAGAACTACAGTCTACCTTTACAGTGCATGCACAATAAATCCAATTTCTCCAGAATAACATATTGGAATTTTTGCTTTTCCACTGAAAAAAGATTTCTTTTTGTCAAATTGGTATCTCTGTGTGACAACATACATTACATTTTCTGATACTAGTAGAAGCACATTTGCTTTTCCATTCACATCTTCCTTTAAAACCTCGAGAAACTGATTCCTTGATTTTCTCGTATTTTGTGATTTTTTTTTCCCCCACTGTGATTCTGAAATCAGTTAGGAAAAAAAACAAACACAGAATGAGTTACTCTTAATGCTTACACTTAATGCTATCAGCATTGATTATACATGATCTTCTTTGCTGAAGAAAGTGGAAAGTTCAGACTTAATCCCAAGACAACAGGCATTCATCTTACGTGGGATAATTTTGTTCTGTATAAAGCCAACAGAACAACCTTGCTTTTCCTAATGCTGTTTTGAAGAAATTTAAATATCACTTAGGTTGAGGGAATTTTCTTTCACATTATATGGAGTCACTTGAAGAAACACTTAAATACTTAAGACTTAGATGCCTTATATTGACAACTCCCACTATCCTTGTTGCAATTCTGCATCTGAAGATCTTTGTATCACATCTGAGAAAGCACAAATCCAAACAAAACTTGAAGAAAAAAAAAAAAAAAAGGTGAAAAGAAATACCTGAAGCCTTATTGCATATCAGAGTAAAAAGAATGGAAGACTTTAAATGCTTGTATCCAGAAATCTAACCCTTAGGATCTTTTTTTCAAGCTGCTAAACCTTTAGAGATGCAGCCATCCATATCGGAGATAAACTGGTTGTTTTTGAGACAGTAAGAACTGTGTTCTTAAGGAAGGTCAATTTTTCTCCTTTTCTCCAGAACAGTTTGTTGCTAATTCAAAGTTCCTCAACTTGAAACTGATCAGAACATAGCGTCATGTCCATTTACCAGTTGATTTGATTTTGCTGTGCAACAGAACTTGACAATAAAAGAAGGTATGAGGTGCTGATGCTACATTAAGCTTGGAAATACCGGAGAAATACAGTTTCCAATTCCACATACTCATTACCTATTAATGTTGGATTAAAATTACCGACAAATGCATTTTCATGAACAGCTTGTTTTGATTGGTGGAGTATTTGGTAGTTATGCCTAATCTCCCATTCTATTATTTAACCATTGATAGAAAGACAGTGTTTATCTATTGATAATGTTTTATTACCCTAAAATTGATTCACATTTGATTCACATTTGCTATGTAATAGGTATCTAAAATTCTGCTGAACATACCTACAAGTGCTCACATACAACACAAATATTTTATCCATTTTTAAGGAGGCCTTTTATGGATACTGTGAACATTTTTTTAGTTAATAACTTATTTCTTCCTTTTTTTTTTCCCAATAAATGCTGAGTATGCAATAATTAAAATAATTTTATTTTCTCACTGCTTTAGGAAATATAAGTTTTTGGTATTATTAAATTCTGTCTTTCAAAAGTGCTCCAGGACTTGGCAGGACAGCAAAGGTGAGAATAGAGAAAAGTGAGGCAAGACAAGGTGAGGCAAAGCAAGAGATGAGGAGGTACAAGGAGAAAAAAGGCAAGAAGAGACAAGGAGAAGGGATAGAAAGGGAATAGAAGTGGGGAGAAGAGAGAAGGGGAAAGGAGGGAAAGGAAGGAGAAGCATCTGAAACTTATTTATAATCATAAATGGGAAATAAATAAATATAGTTGAAAACAAGTAAACCATCTGCTCAGCTATACATAAAATTATTGCTAGTACTGTATTGACTCTTTACATCAAGTACGCTTCATTTTCCTCTGTCAAATCTAATCAATCATTTGTTAGTATGATGTATACCAGAAACGGTAACTGAACAGATGCAAATTCATTATCTATGAGAATACAAGTTACTAGAATATACACATACTTCTTCAACAAAATCATTGAAACAGTGTCTAATTACTGTAAGGACAGTACCACACGAAAACTATACAAAGAAAGAAATAAAAAATATTGAATTTGTAGCAGAAAAAAATGATAATTTAAAAAATTCCCCTTGCTATCTGTGTAACAATTTCAGTCATCTTTGGAAGATCTAAGTCCTGATCTTGAAAAAACATAAATACATCCTCAGAGAAGTCCCAGTGGTTAAAGTCCAGTAGGACTGATGTAGCTGAAAAATTTCTTTCCAAATGTACAAATAAATATGGATGCCTAAAGAAAACACCATTGGTGTATTTTGATACTAGTCAGTATACTTTAGGTTTACTAAAGTATGAAGAGATCTAAATTCAAGTATAACCCAAGACTAGAAAGTTTCTACGCTCCCTTTACAAGAAGAATTACTTGCCTTGAAATGGGAGTGGGGACATAAGGCTGCTGAGCAAAAGCAGCCTCTCCCAGGAGAAAAAGCCATAAGGATAAAAAAGCCAAGACTTACAGCTCTTTGCTTCCTAGGGTATCTGATTCTATCTCAGCCTTTGCGATAACACCTCTCAGAAACGTAGGAGAACTTCAGTCTTGCCATTCCAGGATGAAAATTCACATCATGATTGAACCCACTACAGAACTAAGAGAGAAAAAGAAGAGATGGATTAGAAGTGATTCTCATTGATTCTTGTTGATGATGGGCAGCAAGAACAATTCCAAATAGAGAGGCCAAACCTACCCAGGTCCTCCTCTTCCATTGTGACAGCCACTTTCCCACACTCTCAGAATTTGGTGAAAGGCAAAACAAATCTACGAGCTGTGATCTTTTTGTTACTTACAGCAGTTGGTAATTGGACAACATCTTATTACTTCCAGTATCTATTCAATCAGCATGCTCCAGGTATTCACTCAAGAGAAGGTCTGTTTCATGTAAAAACTGGAATTGAAAAATGTTTTGGTATTTATGTCTGTGATGGAAAATAATATCTTTATCAATTAATTGAAAATTAATTAGTTACAGAATTCTGATTCAATGGCAAAAGAGTTTAGCCATTTTTTATTACAAACTTGATACAGTTAACACTTCATAGGACTTTTGGGCTTGAATTTTATGATAGCACTGAATCAATTTCAAGAAAGCTATTTTAGTCATTTCTTATTAGTTCTTAAATAGCAAGGAAATTTTTTTTTGTAATTAGAGAGGAAAATAAATATGCAAATCTGTTGCTTTCTGTCCTATATTTCTTCCTCTCTTTTAATTGTTTAGTCTTGCTTGTTTGTTTACTTGTTTTTGGGGACATGGGATATTTTCTATCATATGTGTAGGGACAGAGACATCAAATTTACATTTAAACTTACTTTGACAAGTAGTTTTTTTTCATTAAAGAGATATGATTGTTATTGAGTAACTATAATTACATTGTTGTGCCACTGTCACTGCTTACTTTAGTTTTTGGAATCGTTTAGGTTGTAACAGTGAGGGAACCTGACTGAAATGCGAGCTAAAAACTGAAAGACCAAACATCTTCTTTCTTACTGTTAGGTCTCTGTCACTGTTTGTAAAGAGTGCTCTAGATTTTCTTAAGTTTTCATTGAGTGTTCATTAAATTCCATGGTAGTAGAAGTACTCAGAAAAGAGACTTTAAACATATACCGATTGAAGTTTCCAGCAACAAAAATTTGTTGTAACAATTCTGTTGGTAGTATGAAAAGTAGGAAGAAATCATTGTTCCATGGGACTCTTTTACTCAAAAGAAAAATATCATGTTGTAAGAAATATAGCTCTTAATATTAAAATGTAAAACTTCATTAAAATGAAAAATAAGAATCCAAATATTCATGGGTACCTATTATATTGAGGATAAAGGCAACATTTTTAGTATCTTTTTCAAATCACTCAGTTGTTTTCACTCTTTCAGAATACATTTAAGGGACTGCAAAAGTG
The DNA here is from genome assembly GCF_019232065.1 of Centrocercus urophasianus. NCBI lineage: Eukaryota > Metazoa > Chordata > Aves > Galliformes > Phasianidae > Centrocercus > Centrocercus urophasianus. The sequence goes on along the minus strand of NW_024884142.1, from coordinate 51,151,284 downwards.
GATTGTATGTTTTTTCCTGTTTTTTTTTTTTTTTTTTTTTTTTTTTTTTTTTTTTTAAATTATTTTTAAATTTGTGTTAACCTTACATAATAAAATCAGTCTACAGCTCTGCAGTAGATAGAACTACAGTACTGTAATACATGATGTTTTCACCGGCATGAAATTGCTTTGGATTTCATGCAGACTTTTCTAATGCTCATTAGCTTCATTTCTTCAGAAGTGTTTTTGTTCTCAGAAAATAATAAGGGAAGGTTAAGATAAACAAATAGATCAGAATAAATAGGCTGTACAGTAAAATACACCAAGAGAAAGGAAGGGATTATAATTACTGCAGTTTTGAAAGATACTAAGTTATTGGGACTGGCAAAGAAATAATCATTTGCATAGGTATCTGTCATGTGATTATTTATCACATAATTTATGTGCAGCCTTGACGGGCTACAGTGATGAGCACGCTAGAAATATGATGGATGAATGAAAGGCACTCAGTGAGGTGAATGTGAATCAGAAAGTCAATATCAATTTGAAAATCAATCAGAAAGAATAAGACTGCTTAGTTTGTGTGCACAAAATACTGGGTTAGGTGCTGTCTGTAAAGGCTAGGAGATTTCTAAATCTTACAGAAAATGTTCTCTAGCAATGTTCAAAAAGTCTGCTACAAAATGTATGTGATCAGTTGTTTATAGCTCAGGAAATTATGATCTTTGTTATAGTAGAACCTTCTCTTTCATTTTCAGGAGCCTGTCCTGACTATCTGGGGTTTAGAGGAGAGCTGCTTCCCTTTCAGAAACACAAGAAGGGCAGAGTTGCAGTAACTCCCTGACCTTTAGCTAAGAACCCTATGGTAAAGTAATTCTTTTGATAACAGCTTTGGTGGAGACACTTGGCTGCTCTCATCTCTGTCTCAATTTGAAAGGCATCGCAAGAGAAAAAGCCCTATTGTTCCTATTCTGAACAACATCAATCTCTTAAAAAAAAAAAAAAAAAAAAAACAAAAAAAAAACCTGCACATTTATACAAAAAACTACTTAAGGGCAGTCATTTTCTCTTACTGTTTTTTGTAGTCTAGTACAATAGGATCTCACTCTTTATTGGGAGCTTTTAAGATTACATTTATTAAAATGCATCTAAAAATACATTGAAGATCATTAAGGTTAAACGCCAAGATCTCCAACCTTAGGAAATACCAGAATGAATGTTGATAACCTTTAGTTTAGGTTATACATCCTCCTTTTGAAAATGTCTTTTCAATGAACTATTTCTGACTGATTCCCAGCTTTGTTCATTGCCCAGGAAGACTTACTCTCAGTGAATGAGCAAAAGTTCAGTATTTCATTCCATTCTCTTGTTCAGAGTTTGGCAACATGCTTTGAATACTGCACACCACCTAATTTATCATCTCAGTACAAACTAATATTCACATGAGATTTTCTATGACACTGCTGTAGTATTTGAATGTGGCAGAGGAATAATTTAATCATTGTCTTGGTATAAGATCCATATGTCTGTATTTCAAAATCTATTCCTCCTTGGTAGAGCTATTACAGAAAGAAAGAATCATGTCTTTTTTTTTTTTTTTCCCCCTCTAGAATTCTTTGCTTTCTGTTCACACAATAAGTAGGGTGAGAGTTCTCAAAGCAAAGGCCTGACTAATTTTAGCAGATTTTAGTGAATACTGGTAGAACATTGCCTGCAGGAAAACAGGAAAGAAAGAAGGAGGGAAGAAAGAAAAAGTACAAATATTGTACTTACCAGAGGAGCTTCATAAATTTTTGGATCCAACAAAATGTATGATAAAAATGCAAATGATATATTTAAGGTCCATTATATTCATTGTCATAAGTTACAAGTAAACATAAATGGAATGCAAAGTACGCAGAAAGTTACTTTTACACATGCTGACAAAAATACAAGAATTCTGTCTGCTAGTACAAAAACAGAAGGAATACCTTTTTCATATTTCTAATATGGAAAATGTGCAACTTATTACTTTACATCACCTAGCAGTGTTTGCATAATTAAATGGAGTCTCTTTCACAGGCACTTTCCACTATTAAACACCTTTTTTCCCCCTACAATTATAATTAAATGAGTTAATATACAAAGTTACTGTCATTCTCTGCATGACAAAGAGCAAAATGAGAAAAACTGGTAAGACCTATCAATTACTAAGTTAAAACATATGAAGAGTAGCTAGGTGCTTCATGTAGGCTGTGGTCTTATTTCACTTTTTATTCAGAGAGTAAAATGCAACTACAATTTGGGTAGGAAGACAGTGCCAGCTCACTTGATGGCAATGACTATGAAGCCAACACGGTATTGACAGGGAGATATGGTTAAAAGTGGGAGGGGAGTGTCTCTCCTTGGTAGGCAGAAATTATCATTTGACACTATCTTTAACTCATCTTCTTAATTTACTTTTTTTCCCCTTAAATCAAAATAATGCCAAAATGTAAAGACTGCTAAATGGAAATACCATCTCTAATTGTCAGGTAACTTTTATCTGCCCTGCCAGACCCTAAGTTCGGGGATCTGATTTGAGTTATGTGATACAATTAAGAATGAACACATGATTATTTCCCCAAAATTTGTGCTGAGGATTTTTATCTAATGAGGTCACCATATTTACTTGTTTTTTTTCCTACAACTTCAAACCAGATTGTCAACTTCTACAGTTTCTCGTACTTGAATCTTTTAAAGTAAATGCTAAAGTTTGAGCTAAGCAAAAACTTTCTTAAAGATTGCAAAGTAATACAGTTGCTACTGTAAATCATTAAAGTAAACTATGCGAAAACACAGATAATCTATCCATACTCCACTTCGGGGGATCTTGATTGTCTGAGTACCAACCCCCCATCCCTTTATTTTTTCTAAAAATTCAGTGTAATCTGAAGACATAGTACTACCTACTATGCCTGATATTCTTCAATGCTGCCTAGAGGCACCAGTCTTTATGAGAGTTTGTTTGCACGTCCTTAGGCATTTTTTGCAAAATCTGAATTTTTGTTTTATTTTTAAAATTTTTAAGATATTTACAGTGTATTGTAATCATTGTAATAGTAAAGTATTATAAAAGGTTCTGTTCTCCTAAATTTGTAAATTAACTAACTCGAGAATGATGCTCACTAGTTGATATCACTACAATTTCTATGTCATATAAGTAGATATAGCACTGAATATAGGCCTGTTAGCTTCTGTCCTATAGGTTGTACTTCCTCAAATCATGTACAAGTACTGTCTAGTCCAGCCCTTGAAAAGCATTTTAGCAACTATAATGAGGCAGAAGATGCATTCTTGCTTTAATTAATGTGTGCTCATAATTTTAGAAATGTCTGAGTAATTTCACAGGTCTATCTTTTTTTTTCTGGTCATGAACAATCCCTGTGCAATTACATTTCAGTGATGTTAACTGAAGCTTTATCTACTGATCCATCAATTCCATACAGAAAATAATCTGAAAGTTAAAGCTTGATGAGCCATCAAGATTATATACCCTATTTTATCTTCATAAAACTATGTAAAAGAAATTCATTTATTGTTTAAACAAGATGTGAAAAAGTTATTCAACAGCACATCTCAAAACAAAACCAATTTTCTATCTTCAGAATACATGCCTCAGATCAGCTTCTAAAATACACTTTAAAAACAAGACCACATTATTCTTTTCCCTTTTGTTTCTCAGTTGACACAATATTGGCAAAATTAGTTAGTTTTACAAAAGCAACATTTTTTCATAAATTCAGCTAATCCGCGTCATACTTCACTGTTTTACATTTTTTTTTCTCCTCAGACTTACCAATGCTCGAAAAAAAAAAAAAAATATTCAATTATTTAGATTTAGTACAAAGACTACTTTTGTTGAGTGCTTGCACTTACATCTTTATCACTTGATACAATACGTAACTGAAGCCAGAGTGCAAATAACTTATCACATCCTGAGTCATGTCGTGAAACAAGTTCTTTGTTGTTTGGGAGTCTCAGTCCAAAATAACAGTGCCAGGGTTTTTGCTATTTAAAATTGCAATTATGCACATAGACTTAGAAAAGCTGGAGAATATCTTTCCCTGAGTGTAACTGCTACGATATCTGTTTGGCTTTTTCACCAGGAAAAGCACATCTGGGTGCATAGAAAGTTTATGTATCCTCCAAGAAAAAATTAGCAGCTTTGTAGTACTAGTGTTTTGTTATGATCATATTTTGCTATTCAGGAGTTTCTGAAAGATACTGTGCATTTTTAAAGAAGAAATCTACGATCTGTAAGGAATTGTAAGATAATAAACAATGAGAGAAGTATGAATGAAAATATGAAGTTTTAAAAAGAATGAATGAAGGTCAAAAATAGTTCCATAATTGTGAAGAACAATGTTGGTTAAAAACTTACTAATGACATGGATTGTAAAAGGAGACAAAGAATGAAAATAGATAAATTAATTCTTTTTTAAAATTCATTTATTTTAATAACTTATCTATGATAACCATGTATGTACACCACATATATGATTTGATATTTTTTCCTCTTATACATAAGGAATGTGAAGTAGAAAAGACAATAGCCAGTATAATAACTAAAAATGATTAAATCCTAAAAGACTGATTGCTGTTTCACTCAACACATAGCTAAGCACCATGTAGTCATTTACTGATGGGATGGGGGAGAGAATAAAAATAAATGAACAGTAGAACTCATGGGTTGAGATAAAAACTATTTACAAAGACAGGAGAAAGGAAGAAGAAAAAAAGGGTAATTGTTATGACAATTATAGGTGCATGTGAAACATGATCAGTCTCATCACCCACTGACCAGTGCCCACGTAGTCCCTGTGCAAAGGCAGTCTGCCTGATGAACTCTGCCCTTTTTCAATCTTGCCTTTGACATGATGTGGTATAGCATGGAATATCCCTTTGGTCAGTTAGGTCCTGGTCCTATCACCTCCCAACCCCTTGTACATCTCAGGCCCCCTGCTGGCAGGGCAGTACAAGAAAACTAAAATATCCTTGACTCCATACATAACTACTCAGTGACAACCAGAAACACTGGTGTGATATCAACCTTGTTTTTCTCCTAAAACCAGAAGTTACCAGACACTGAAGAAAAATAACTCTGTCCCAGCCAAAATGAAGACACTTCTAAAAGATGCCTTGAGTCATGTTTTTAAGGTGCCTGACTAAGCAAGCTGAGCACCAGGTAAGTGGAAATAGTATTCGTAAAGAAGCACAGTCCAAATTCTGAAAACTGAAGCCATTTCTTCACAGTCTCCCAGAAAGCTAACTAATGTCAACCAGTTTAAATCACAGCCAGTAGGGAATAATCTCTGGGCTCCTATGTCCTCTATCCTGGTCAGACAACAACAGTTAACAGATAATATTATAATTATATGATAAGGCTCAAAATGCATTTGTGTTCAAGTTGAGGTGATTTATTGTTCTATTCTCAAAGCTCCACCAAACAACCTCCCCTATTTACATAATCAAGGCATCAAAATCTTCAGAGCAAGGCATATGACTAGCAGTGGGCTGTGCTGTGTGTGTTAGGATCACTTATGTGTAAAATGAATCAATCAGGCTAAAAACAAATGAAAGAGGTGCACAGGTGCCAGCTGTGTGCTGTTACATGATGGAACAGTTCAGGCACTGCTGTGGCCCTGGCTAAGGTGCGGCTGGTCAGAACTGCAGATTAAATTTAGGGAATGAAGTGCTACACTGAAATACTTTCTGTCTGTTAAATCTTAAACCGGGTGACACAACAAGAGTCTGTGAGAATAGGTGAGATGGGGCCATTAGGCATCAGCTTTCCCCTCTCCCCCCCAGCATTTCCAAGTTCAGAAAGGCTTGTCCCCTATAAAGTCAGAAACGTAAGGAATGACTATGAAGAATTCATTAACAAAACTTATTTTTAATTATGTTTGTGAATATGTACTGCCTTGAAAGGAATACCTAACATTTTATGGCTGTAAAAACAAACACACCAAAGAGCTTGACAAGAATCTGAGAGGGTGTTAGCCATTCATAACCCCACTATACAAGGGAATAGGACAAGCTGACCAAAAAGCCTTGCTGCATGAGACTATAGGGCAGTAACATGCCATTTGCCTGGCCTCAAATAAGATGAAAGCATGGGGACAGCAAGTAGCAGTACAGGAAAAATCTGCTGCTCTTAGAAGGATGACCTGCTGGGACTGCATCTAAACATCCTACAAGGAGTTGGTGGGAATAGTGGAGAAATACTCTTCGTACACAATGGGAGAGAAATTTTGATGACAAGAGGGGCGGAGAGAGAGCAGTGGAGAAGTGCTGTAGTAGTAGAGAAGGTAAGTGGAGAGAAGTAGCTCTATAGAAAGGACTGAAATGAAGGACACTAAGAAAAATGTACCATTCATGTAAGTTAGCAACTACACTCTGAAGACTATCCATGACACTGGATGTTGTAAACTAGAAATATCACTTTCAACTTATTAATGTTATTTAACAGGGAACAGGTGAAAGGGAAAAAAAAAGATGAATTTGCAGGAGGCTGAAAGAAAAATCCTCAAGGAGAGGTGAACTCAAGAGGCAAACTCAGAAGAGGCAGAGAGAGCCATGCTATGTAATAGCACCTCCCTGTCACCAAGGCTGTGCAATGGAAGCAGCAGGTGAGCCCCTCTGTATGCAGGGGGAGCCAGCTCTGGTTACTACTCTGCATGACCAGCTCCATTTGCCCAGGCTGCTAATTGTCATTTGTTTCTGCGGGATGAATAGGAAGTGCTCTTGGATGAGTATGATGGCTGATCTCCACAAACTGTGAACGGGGCTGTATCTGCTGGCCATTTATTTTGTCCATTCCTATCGCAAACTTGATCCTACTGCGCTTTCTGTGGAAATGTGGCTCTGATCCCTGCATCAGGTGCTTTCGTTTCTCAGAATTGTTGTGTTTTAACCCAGGAGATAGTGAAGCATCATGCAGTTCCCCCCCTTTCCCCCAAGGGATAAGAGAGAGAATGGGAAAAAAGTACCAAGTAGAACTCATGAGTTTAGATAAAAACTGTTTTCTAAGATGTGGAAAAGGAAGAGGGAGATATTTATATATAATATTTATATACATTTGCTGTAACTGATGTATAAGCAGTTGTTTACCACCCATTGACCAATGCACAGCTTGTCCTTGATCAACAGAAGTCTGACTGATAAACTCCCTTCCCTCTTTTAACCTCTCCTTTCACATGTCATGTGCTATGGAGTATCCCTTTGGCCAGTATAGGTCAGATGTAGGAATGATTACATACAGTATTATGTAGCTATTTTAACTGAGGCAGAGTTCTTCTTAAACTAAAAGACTGATAAGTGAACATAAATATTCTAGAATAATTTCATGAATGAAAGAACTAAGAACAGCATTCAATGCAAGCTAGATGTAACAAAATTACTAATAACACTATTTAGTATACCAATCAAGAAAAGTGGAATGGTTGTGATAGAGTGCAAAATTCTTCTGTAGCAATGGAGAAAGACATCAGGAGTACCTATTGTCAATACTGAAAGAACTTATCTAAGAAAGAGTGAGATTATGGTTCTAAACTCAGCAAAAAGCCAAGAAGCAAGACACTGCCAAAAAACCTGAGACTCTCCATTGTTTCCAGAGGTTCTTCCAGAGTGATTTAAAACTGCTGTCTTATAGACATCCGAGTTAATTTTACATCTTTGTGATGGCTACAGAGCCTGGCTCCAGCTGAACAAATCTGATGCCTGTATCTTGTCTCCATGTGAGGCATTGACTTAATTTCTCAGAAAGAGGGTGAGAGCATATTTTACATTTTAGGATATAAAACTGGCGGGGAAAAAAAAAAAGTCACAGAACTATGTATTGTGAAACTTCAAGAATAACCTACCATGAATAGATATATTCAATTGAGATAATAATCAAGAGTACTTAAGAATTGACTGAGGAGATACCTGTTCCCCTGATGTTTACTTTTAATAAATCTCCAGACAAGAAAACTCCAGCAGCTTGAAAAAATGTTAATCTTCCATATTGAATAGCTGGTAAGCCTTGTATCAGTTCTAAACAAAAACAGAAATGCTGGTATAAAATTTCACTGATTAGGAGTTCAGCAATAGCAACAAAATTAACATCAGCCAAGATGGTTTTACATAAATTAGATCTAGTCAAATAAACCTGTTTGATTAGATAATAAATTTGGCTCAAAATATAGATGTACAGATGCCATATAGTCAGGCCATGATATATTTATTACATTGTGGTCCTGAATTCCAATTACCATTACATAATATCAATTAATTACATAAAAAAAATTAAGAACTAACCCAAAGATGAATCTCAAAGGATTATTTGTCAACTGGGATTGAGCACCAAATCTCTCTTCCCAGTGGAGCTCTATAGAGATTAGTTTATTCAGCATTCTGCTTGTTGGAGTATTCTAAGTAATGGCCCAGGAATAAACAAAGAAAAAAAATCACTGGTAAATCTGATGGATGACATACCTATTGGAACAATGACTTCTGAAAGACGAAAACAAGGAAACTCGATTGATATAGTATTTCTAAGTAAAATGGATCCACATACAATCAGTTTCAACAGAACCAAATGAGAAGCAAGATGTTTTCTATAAAGCAGTACAGGCAACTTACATATAAGGAAGGGCCATATAAGGAAAATCAAGATTCCAAGGAGAATTTAAGAGCTTTAGTGGACAAGCAACTTGATGTTTCTTATCAGTGAGGTGTCATGGCAAAAAGACTAATAGGAAAAGCAGAAACAAGGCAATGAATGTTTCACTGTTATTAGATTTAAAGAGATGCAATACTGAAATTCATTCACAATGAGAATGCCTCCACTTTTTAAAAATGTTGAAGCAAGATGTAGTTTGCTCAAAATTCATGGAATTTCCACAAAACCTCTTTGAATTACAATATGCTAGGCTTTCTTAATGAGGCCTAAATGCTCGTAAGACAAGCTAGAGATGTAAGTTAGTAAGAAAATAGTTTCATTTTAATGGGAAGCAAGCATCAGATACCAACAATTTCCTTGATTTAGTAGGTTAAAATCTTTGACCTATTAGATTCAGCGCATAAAACCTGAAACCAGATAAATTCAAGTGAGAAACAAGCCAAAATATTTTGTAGCTGGTACTGAAGTAGTAGTTACAGATGTATTCCAAGTGGGAATATTCTTACTACTGGCCACTTCTTGAGCCCGTTCTATCTAGTTTTCTTCCCTTTCTCTCTTCTCATTTAATTTAAGTGGTGAAGTGTTCTGTCTGAATATCTGTTTATTTTTGTCTGCATTAAACTGATAAAAAATAATTATCTGGAAAGCCAAATAAAAACTAGTTTTTGAAGTAAATTACTACAATTCAAGTGCAAACAGCGGAGTTAATGGCATTAAACTTCCAAATGAAAAAGTAGTTTTAAACATATTGCAAAACAACTGCATACAAATTTCATACAGAATAAAGCAAGGAAGTGAATACTTGGCAGACAATTGGGGATCAGAAGAAGATGAAGATGTATGTATTTTTATTAACTTATGTTAAAAGCAAAACTATTTCTATGTCTTCCACTTTTTTTTTTTTTTATAAAAAGTGAGCAGAGGAATGTTGTTTTCCAACTCCACTTCATATACACTTACAGTCTCCCTCTCTCTAACAAATACAGTCCTAAAGTGCTAAACTTCATCTGCAATATGAGATTTAAACCTAAACCTAAAGTGAGTATGGGAATGGCCTCCAAACCAGCAGCTCCTCACACAAATATCTCTACATCCACAGTTCCTTTTAGGAACTAGCTCTCCAGTTCCACCACATCTATGGATCAGAATTGTCTCTTTTTTAATGGCCATCCTAAACTAATGCTCAATCAAGATGTTTAAAAGCAAAGTCTGTACAGTGTGGTACATAGTCACTCCTGAATACCTGCATACTCCTCAGAAAAGCTAGGCTTATAGCTTATAACATTAGTTATAGTTTTAAGAGACTTTTCCAACTTTTTTTGAGAACTACAAACACCCTTAGGGAGCAGGGGAGGGAACACCCTTCAATTTATTACCGCATTACTTGGAGAATACAATCAAGATTTTAGACATGCTGTGACAGCCTGTACAATCAATGGATATTAAGATATTATAATCACAAAATAAACAGGAGAGTTAGGCAAAGTAGACCATGATAACAAAAGAGAATAAATGGAAGGCTTACCCTTATGCTGGGCTCACCCACAAAACACCAGAAGGAGGGATCTCCAGAAGAGATCCTTCCCCACTGGTAGCCAGCTCTTAAATAGGTCTAGGAGGGGTGGAGCCTGGCTCCACCTCTTCCGGCAGCACAGGTGAATTGCCTTCACCTGTGTTCCTCTGGCTGACTCTTGGCTCACCTCAGGTGATCAATCAGAGGTTCAGGCTGTGACTCAGCAGTTCCCATACACAGCCTTTTTCCATTCTTCAAAGCAGCAGTTACAGAATTACATCATCCTCATATCCCATGAGAATTTAATCCCAGAAGTATCAGATGAGGGGAAGGACTTAACTGCCTCTGAGCAGTTTAAGTATGCTCTGTGAATGGTATTGGTCATAAGCTAGTAATGATAATAATAACAATAATAAGCAAAAAAAACCCCCACAACTTACCCAGTTCCCTAAGGTAGGGGCTTGCTGAAAACTCCCATAAGGCAGAAATCTCTAAGTAGAGATGCTTCCTTCTCAGCTACCAGCCCTTAAATGAGGCTAGGGAAGGGGAAATTCTGCATCCATTCATTCCGGTTGTGAAAGTGAATTGCTTGCACCTGTGCTCCCAGGGATGACTCCATCTCTTCACCAGATGCCCAATCACTGGTTCAGGCCATGACCTGTTTCCATACACCGGATGAGAAATCCATGATGAAAGGTTGATTGTGACTTTGTTAAAAGAAGTAATCAGAAGAAGAAACTATTCATCACAATATCATCACATCTGCTAGCATGTTGTAGTATTGGGTAGGTAATCTGCATTCTGGTGTTTACTAGTTAAAATCTAGAAATCTTCTTAACCTATAGCAAGAAAACTTGTTCTGAAAAATTTATGCTGTGTTTCTTTGCCTAAAGATTACTATTATGATAGATTGGGTAGAGGTTAGATAATCTTCTGATAACATATGTTCAAACTGAATCTTCCAAAGTATTCTAGATTCACTCTTCAGCTTGAAAAGCTCCCACGCATTTCATATGTAATTTCTGCTCAGAATGAGTTCATTCATCTCAAGACTTGTGTGATGAGAGAAATCAGATGTTTGAGAAACTGAAGCTAGTAGTCCAGTGTGCCTTCTCTGGCAATTGAATGAGGTGTAATTATAAAGAATTGGATCAGTGTTCTTTAAAATAGAATTATTTGCTTTACAACTTTTCCTGGAGAAGTAGAAACCAAGAATGAGGGTAAGTCTGAGCTTAATTGGCTACCAGTTGTTGTCTGCTTCAGGATGAACTGTCTCACTCTTCATGCCCTGACACACACAAAGATCAGAGGAACCATTCAACTGCCAGCTGAAATGTCCTAAAGCATTTGATACGGAAATAATAAAATGGCATAGTGTTTAAAGGATTTTCAAGTCTTTATGGCATAGAAGTAGGATGTTTGCTTTGATACCCTGAAGTTCTCCATTGGTGTTAGCTTACTACGTTTAAGAAACTGAGCTGAGCCCTATGTCTCCGTTAACTCCATTAATTTAAGGCCAATCACTTACTGCATGTGTAGGTACGTACCAAAATCCACCTATGTTTAGGAGTTTTAATTTGGAAACAAATTCCAATTGAAATCACTGTTAGCAATAAATCTACAGGTGGTTTAGATTAAAAATGTAAAAGGTGAAACATTCTTGAGAAATAAAATTTCCTTCAATAAGTCCATAAATATTTTACGCAAGTAGTCAGAAGTTTGACTGATATATATATATATGTATATAAACATAATTACCACGACCTATGAATTCTTTTCACAGTCTTGATAAAAATAAAGTAGTAGTTATATCACCATCTTAAACAACGCTGTTGAAGAGAATAATTTGAAAGCATTACTTGAGAGGACTGCAGCTGCTAAAAAATAAGCACAGCATAAAACGCAATTATTGTAAATATTTAAGGTTGAGTCTTAACTATGGAGACATATGGGGCATCCAGATATTACAGATACAATACTTGTGACTTTCAGTAAGCCTGTTGGCTTACTGATTCAAAACAAATTGGTTACATCTGTCACCTGTGAAATAATAGAAGTCTACTTGAAAAGCACTGAGATTGTTTACAGATCTACAATTGAAAAATGTAGACACACTTTGAAGAAATGTTAAAATAATGTCCAGTTACTTTTGTGCATGCAAATATTTTTACACCAAAAATGAGCACTTTTCTGAAAACGTTACTTACAAGAACACTTCACTGAGTATGTGGAAAACATTTTTTCTTTGATTTTGTTGTCATTCCAGAAAAGATCCAAGATTAAGTGCAGTGAAAAATAGATTTTGAATTTATATATACGGATAAGACAAATTTTAACAGTAAAAGGAACAGCATAATATTTGAAGAATCCGCTTCAGATTCAAATTCTTTAGAAATAAAAGTAAAATTTCCTTTAATTGTTGTTTTGATTTAAGGTCATAATGAACAAAAATAAACATATCTCCTAACATTAAAAAACAGAAGAGGCAGAAGCATTGAGATTTATGCCCGGAGAAGGGGGGTAGCCAATGTAGTTCTTGAGAAAAATGTTGTTATCATAACTACTAAGTATAGTATGTACACAAAAGCAAGATGATTTGGGATGACACTTTTGTGGAAGTAGCACTTATGAGATATCATTACTCATGTCAGCTGTATTATTATTAAAATCTTAGCTTGGATGATTTTGTAAAACATTATTGAATAACGTTAATACTCTGGCAGCTTTGGAAAAAGAAAGAAATCACCTAACGTCTATTTTCTAGTAATTTAAGAATACCAGCAGAAGAAACAGATGGTAAAATAGCTCAATATCCTTTGGAATATCTTCTATTAGCATTAAAATACACACCTGCTGGAATGTACGATCTTACTTTAAATGTAGAAAAGCATTAATAGAAATGTACAGCAGTGTGGTTATATCTCTTAATTGGTATACCCTAGTGAAAACAAACATGCTAATTAACTGTTCATCCTGATTATAAAAGTCTGATAGGAATACACAGTGCTGGGAGACATTAGTTTTTATTATAGCAATTGCTTTAGAAATAATCATTGTAAGATGCTTGAAATATTTAAATTATATAAAAGTGACTCATTACAAAGCATAGAATGAGTGCAAATTTAAGAGCATCACAGCAGAGAAATTTGTGAGACACAACAAAGTTTTCAACATCAAATTACTCTATACAGAATTGTGGACAATGCCAAATAGTCACTGCTTGACATGTTTTGCTATCTTTTTATCCATTAGACAGTGAAGCTGATTACAATCAGTCTGTTTCCTGAACTTATTTGGTTTAAGGCTCTGCTTTAGTGGAAGCACAAATATACAAGCTGATTTCCAAATTCTTGTTCAGTGATCCTATTTCAGCACTATTATTCTGTTTTTTATTTCAAATTTTTGCTTTTGCTCCTTGGAGGATAACATTCAGTGAAATTTGCTGTGATGTTCAAGCGTAATCCAGTCACACCGAAAAAATTTCTTCCATTTAAAAAGATGAGTGCTGTCACATTCAAGGTAGCTGGTGGCTACAGCAGAATGAGAGCATCATTACAGCTTCTAGACCATCGCTTTTCAAGAAAGCAGATTCCAACAAGAAGACTGTGTCTTTGACATCTGACCTACTTGTGACTTCAGAGAAAGAGAGAGAAAGAAAAAATTCCTTTGGACAGAGAGATTGGTTGATAGAAGCCAAAATGCTAAGTATTTTTTCAAGGAAAGGGTTTTTCTTGGAACTAAAGACCCTTTTCTGCAGCCAAATCCATTGAGGGAGGTCTAACACCAACGAATATATCTCTTGACTAAAGTGTGTACTTTGATCCAAAACACAAAATGAAACAGCATTTGTCTGCTTCGTTCAATAGCATTTCTAGACATACTGAATGGATGGAAGAAGTCTATTGGAAATAACAAATGCCATCACACGAGCATATATCTTAGACCTCAGGAAAGAAGATACTCCATCAGACTTCACATGATGGATTAGCAACCGTGTTTGGAGATACACTTATACTTGGAAGAAAAATTAAAAATGGTCAAATTGTATAGTTATGGCTAATCTTTTATTAAAAACTCATTACATTCCGTATCTTATTTAAAGTTGAATATACTACCACAGATTCAATCTTAAACTCACGTAGAACCAAGACTAGCAATATTAATCGTCTGCAATAAAAAGAAAAGACCAGGAGCTAGCACAACATAACATTTCTGATAATGGTTTTATTCCTTACTGTAAATAGAGTAATATAGGTACAGTTCTGCTTAGCTTCTCTGTTATGTGTCAACAAATAAAAAGAACGTATTTATATTCAATTCCTTACAAAGACTTAGGGTTAACCTTTACAGTCATGAATAATAGCATTTCTCATTGGATGGCATAAAATACACCCTTTTCTTTTTTTCAGGTTAAATGAATAGTAAAGCTCTAAGAATCCCAACACTTGTTTGGCAGACCAGATCAAGTCCCTCTCTAGCTTCATTCTGACCTTTATAACTGTGTGCCTCACCGTGATGTTTTGCTGAGATGTAGAGAATCCCCCAGTACAGACTGAGCTTTGGGAAATCTGCTGGAATCTTTATTTTTAAAACTTCAATTGTAATTTACCATAAAATAAGTTTTGAGTACTTATGTTTCTATTAAATACTGCTGATATCTCTATTCAGTTTAAGATAAATGGCAGTAGATGAAAAGACAAATAGAATCATACAGTTTGGCCAGAGGGAATGGTGTAGAGAACGTAAGGTACAGTATGTACCTAATGTATGAGGCTGCAGGGATGTAGATTACACTCAACTTGAGTAAAACTGTAAAAGAGGTCTGAGAAAACATAGTTGTTGAATCCATAGAATTAAAGGGAGTTAGGTAATTAAAATGCAAAACAGAAAACAACTCTCCCTTCTACCCTTGTTTGCAACAGCGTACAAAATCTGAACAAGTCCAAAATATCTTTGAGTATTCTTTTGTGAACATTAACTCTACCAATTATCAAATTTTTGTATGTTTTCCTGAGAAGATTCAGAACACTGAGTGACTGGATTCCATCAGTAATTGAAGTTGTTGGTGTGGGTCCAAAGCAGGGCCATGAAGATGATCAATCATATTCTGTGTTGCATCAAGAGAATTGTGACCAGCAAGTAGAGGAAGATGATTTTGCCCCTCTACACTGCTCTCATGAGACCCCACCTGGAATACTGCATCCAGTTCTGGGGCTCCCAACACAAGGAGGACTTCAAGATGTTGGAATGAGTCCAAAGAGGGCCACAAAGAGGGCTGGAGAACCTCTTCTACAAGGACAGGCTGAGAGCCAGGGCTCTTTGGCCAAGAGGAGGCTCCAAAAAGACTTAATAGCAACCATCAGTACCTGAAGGAGGCCTACAGGAAAGCTGGACAGGGACTTATTACAGTGGTGTGTGACATCAGAACAAGGGGCAATGGCAGGGTAGCTTTAGACAAAATATTAGGAAGAAATTCTTTGCTGTAAGTGTGGTGTGACACTGAAACAGGTTGCCTATAAATGTTGTGGATAAGCTCCCCCTGGAGTTGTCCAAGGCCAGGTTGGATGGAGCTTTGAGCAACCTGATCTATTGAGAGGTGTCCCTGCCTCAATCCAGGGGATTGGAAATACGTGGTTCCTTCCAATCCAAACTGTTCTATGATTCTATGACTCTTAATGTGAATTTGTGATCCCTTATCTTTTCACAACACACTTTTCAAAACACAAATATATTTAAATATAGAAACATGCCCATGGATGGCTATGTATATGTAAGCGTATTCTTAAACATACACATACATCAAACTTCATACTTGTGAGAACTTAGTGAATAGCTACAATCTCAGAGTTCTGAGCCAAACAGCCCAGGAAAGTTAACAAAGAATTCCTATAACTGCATCAGTTCTGACAGTTTCCATATTTATTTCACTCCAGTCTGTTACAGTGTACAACATCCTACTCTTCCAACATACCTGAGAACCAAGGTTTACAAGGAAAGTACCAGAGATCTTTGGTACACATGTCTGTAGAAGGATAACGGGACACCGGCTGTAATTAGAAAATTAATTGCAAACACTTCTTGTATAGCTGAGTGGACTAGAATTTTCAGTGCTCAGATGTAATTAGAAAACATCTGTGAAGGAAAATCAATTGTTCCTGGTAGTCAATGGCTAATTTTCCACAATCAGAATAAATAATGCAGTATGATATCTTTGAAATGAGCAAGTAACTATTTCTCCTTTCTTTATTATTTTAACGTATCTCCTTTTATTTGTGCTAGATATCCTTTATTTTCATCACAACTAATTTCCACTGTTCTTAGATCTTCTTAATGATATTTAAACCCTGTTTTGCTGTAAAAACCAGCCTGCTACAGAGTTCTTTAAGGTGATGATTTATGATTCATGAAGGAAGAGTCGAACAAATGCTTATAAATTGCTCTGTGATGGTTTCATAACGGAAGACTTGCCAAATGAAAAAAGTTGAATCCCATCAATGAAATTGCACATTTATTAATATTAATAAGTATTTGACCCGTCAGAGGAATAAAGTCTTCAGATTCTATTTCTTGATCTTCAAAGTGTCTTTGAGATACGCCTGCATTCCAATGTGCTCATTTTCTTTTTGTTGACATTGTCAAGAAAGGGGGAGGAGGTGAAGTGAATTGTGTCCCTCATGTAGCATGAGTAACAGATTGCTGGATGAACCCCTGCAGTTGCAATCCTGAGATCAAATTACAATGAATTTGAAGTCTGGGAGGAGAATATGAGTTTCGAGTTATTAGTATTTGTATTATCCTAGTGCTGTTAATATTGATTTAATCTTATGCAGTGACAGAAATTGAAATGCCAGGAGTGATAGCTGTGCTGAACAGCTTTGAGCATGTAAAATGGTATGGTGTTCGATTAAATCACCCTTGCTTCATTTGTTTATATTAAGCTGCGCCGTAAATTTAATCTCTCATTACATGATTTGGGTCCGAATTTACATAGAGTTAGAAATAGGCAAGCAAGATGCATGTATTTGCAAGAATATTTCCAGTGACCCCTTATTAGTCTGAAGATCTGTTTCCTTAAAGAGAGAAACGCTGCAGTGAGCCTACCTTACAGGAACCAGCATGGCTCTCCAGGACCAAAACTGACCCTACTTGTTGTCTGTTTGTACAGTGCTTAGCCCAGTGATGCCCTGATCAATAATCTGAACCCTAAGGAATTACTCCAGCCAAGTACTGAGACAACCGTGTTAACAGCTTTCTGGGAGTAGTCCAAAGCTACCCTACCCACTGTGCCTCTCTCCTGCTGCAGACGTTTCCTGCTCTGGCAGGGGCAGGACCTGCTTGTCCCCAGGTGTTGGTATGTCAGCCTTAACACTCAGCTGCACATTGTAAAACTTCCTGCACCTCTGGCAGGGAAGGCAAGAGAGACGTTCATGCAGTAAGTTTATTATAATTGTGCTTTTAAAGTTTTTTCCTCAGTCATCAGTGTTGCATGGCTGGGAGTGAAGGCTGGGATTCTGCCTTCAGCCCTAAATTAGATGCAAGAACCCTGGACCAGTTTCGTGTCACTGGTTTTAAATCAACTTGTTCATTTAAGGACACGATTCTGCTAAACATAGCTATTCTGAAAAATATATTTAATGATAAATTTGCTAAAAATACCATGTAGAATGAGAATAAGGAGTTCTATCCCATGGTTATTTGGGAATGTATAATCAAGATGTTATAATTACAATATCATTGTATAACCAATAGATATCAAGATATTATAATTACAATATAATCAAGAGAATTAGGCAAAGTAAACAACGATCACAAAAGAGAATTAGTGGAAGAGCTTACCCTTTGGCTGAGCTCACCAGAAGACACCAAGAGGGGTGATCTCCAGAAGAGATCCTTCCCCACTGGTAGCCAGCTCTTGAATAGGTCTAGGAGAGCTGGAGCCTGGCTCCACCCCTTCTGGCAGCACAGGTGAATTGCCTTCACCTGTGCTCCTCTGGCTGACTCATGGCTCGCCTCAGGTGATCAATCAGAGGTTCAGGTTGTGACTCAGCAGTTCCCATACAGGGAAAAATAGCAAAATATTTTCACAGCTTCTAAACTAGTCTGCTAGAAAATTTCCTATTTGCAGTTTTGGGCATAGAAATAAGTTAACTGAAATAAAGGCAATATTGTAACAGCAGTTATTTATATGAAGCACGTTTCTGAGAATTTTTGGGGTGACAAAATTCAGAGAGATTCCTAGAATCTAGATAAAGAGAAAATATTTTCAGCATGTTATCAAGAACAGATGCACTGGCATATGTACATATAAAACCTTAGAGTTTTAAGAGGCTATCTTTCCTTGGCAGGTTTCATATTAATCAGTGAAACAAATCTGAGACAGGATGTATTCATTTACTCAGAATTATAAGACTGCCTTTAGCAAGAACATTAAACACTGGCAGTGGAGTTACATTTCAAATAAAAGCTCTAAACATTGCCTCCTTTCCTTATGATAATTTTACGTTCTGTAACTGTGGTGAGTTTTCTTCTAATTTATACCAGCCTAGTTTAAATGAAAATAAGGGTCAAATGGTTTCACAGGATAAGTAATTTGTTTCTCTGTGCCAGCTTCATGTTCAGACAAGGCAGATAGAGACCAAAAGCTGCATCATCTGGTAGTTCAGTAACCTATCTTAAATGAATTTTGTGATCTCATCCCTGTTCCCAGAGGATGAATATCTCCTGACAATAGGCAGGCAAACAAACAAACAAGCAAATAAATAAAGATGTGCCATCACAACTGCTATGCTTCCTGAGAAGACTCTATAAAGGGGTCAAACACTAAGGCCAAGTGCTGGAAGGACACAGAGAACAAGCTATTCCTTATACCTTCTAGGAAATTTCTCAAGTTAAGGATAGTTGATGAGACAGAAACAATCTGAAATCTCTTTATGAGTATTGAAATTGCATGGAAATTCTCTTCAAGCTGAAAACTGGACAGATTTTTTTAATGAGTGAGAAGATCTCTTTGAAATGCTCAGTATGAGGTGAGTGAATTTGTATACCTGAATGGCAAACTATAGATTAGTGCGAAAGTCAAAAATCAGGAGAGGAAAAGGAAAGGCTATTGAGCTAAGCAAAGATCTTAAATGAAGTGCAGGATCTCTTAACTGTATGTTTTCCTTTACCCCTGTATTCCACAGCACTGCTTTATTTCCATTGTTAGCACAGCTAATGTATCTAATGAAAAAGATGTATTACTACTACTACTACTAGAGGAGGGATGCTAAAGGCTGAGCAACAAAATTCAAAAACTGTTAACATTTTATAACAGAAACCCAGACTCAAAATTCTCCAGATTCATTCATTCAAACTTTTCTTTCTCTTTGCTGTAAGTTTTCAACCTCTCTGAGCTTTTTTGCAGGTGACAGTGTTCTGATTCTAGAAAGCACAGTGGGCACTGAAACTCCCTGTAAGCTCTGAATCTCCTTCCATTTATTGGTATGTCAGTCCATGAAGCAGCCAGGCACAGATATTATACAATAGCAGTGGAGGGTCATAGTGTCCTAAAAATATTTGGATTTAAATATATATATATATGTTAATGTTATAAAAATCCTAATGCCACAGCTTCCTCTTTTGCATCCAGTAGTGACTGCTGTAACTAGAAGTTGGACTTTGAATTAGGCTATTCCGTTGATTCATACAGAATTTGATAGGAGCAAAAAAAAAAGGAACAGAAAACATGGCATCTGAAAAATAGTGTAGACAGAAGAAGAAGGGGGAAAGCAGACACTTGAGAAATTTTTCAAGCATGATTCTTTGTCTTCTTGAACTCTGATTTAAAGGTTGCTTAGCAACAGTGGCAGTAACAGCTGGGACACCCTTGATCTTGTTGTGTAAACTATTAAAAATAGGTGATAGAAAGTGGCACCATGGAAACAATGACAATTCTGAAGCAGGTGTCTGCAGTGCTTCTTTTCAGCTTAATGTCAGAGGTGTAAATTACAGAATTACTTTTTTCCTTTAAGCTGAATTCTCAGGAAGGGAGGAAGGAAGGAAGGAAGGAATCTTTGTATCTCTAAAGTTAAAATGACTGAAGGTAGTATTTTCCTATTCTGTGGCACGGTACTGCTTCTGATTACTACTTTATGCAGTTTCTTGCCAAAGCCTTTAGAGGATCTTCATTGCCAGAGACTGAGATCATTTTACCCCAATGAATTACTGAAGCAGTACTTCAACAAGGAGTGCAACTGGTATTTACAGCATTAACCTCAGCTATGAAAGGAATCATAACCTTGATTTCAGCTGGACGGGTTAGCTGAAGCCTCACCCCTAATTATTACCATTAAAATCATATTCTGAAGTTCTTACCTTTTTACTGAGCTAACAATCACAGGTGGAAATAATAAAAATGGACACCAGAATCTGCAATGCTTGTTCTTAAAATATTCAGAGACTCAGGGTCAGGATTGTTTTAATATGACTTGTAAATCTAGGGCATGCAGAAGAATACCAATTCTCACAAGCAGTCACTTTCTGCTTGTGTGGAAGGCTTCTTTTTAGGATCTTAACTTCAATGCCTGTGTTTAAGAAGATTGATTTCTTTAAAAACGTAAGGACTATCTTTTATTAGGTAAAGATTATTAAATTCCATATCATGAGTGACATTTTAATATAAATATTAAAAAAAGATAAATAATATCCCTGATCCATTGCAAAATTTTGAAGAAAATGTATTTGTAATGAGAAAAATAGAGTCAAATATTCATAAAAGACTTAGAGATCCATGCCAGTTAGGCATTTTGAGAACTCTTCCCTTATTTTATGATGGGAGTATTTGCATTCTGATGAACTAATAATCACCAATAAGACACCTGAAACAAAGCAGGATTTGGGAGAAAAAACAAACAAAGCAACAACAAAAATATCTGGTCAATAAATCTTGCTTGAATACAAATTTCAATACCAATTACTTAGGACATTCTGTCTGACTGAAAAACTCCATCACTTTACTGCAATAATTGGAGAAATCAGCTTAATGTTTTTAACATAGCTTATGCATCTGAAAACTATTTTCTCCTCTGAGTGTCCTTACTGATGCTGAGATTGGCTCATTGCTAAAATAGTATTTTGTATTTCTTCAAAAAGAGGAATTAAGGGTTGAAATTCATAGTTTTGGTAAGATACTGTAGTGTACTTTAACATTATTGGAAGGCATTTTGAATCTCATGCTGAGACAGAATAGAATTGACATATAACAGCATTGCTTCCCAAAGAATTAACCTGGCTGGAGAGTAAATTGTGGGTATAAGACTAATTCTTTCAGTTTACAAGAAACTTGATGGGAACCTTTATTGTATTCTCAGCTGGGTGGGCAAAGCAACAGTATAAGGTAGAATGAAAGTTACAGTCTTTTTCTTCCAATCTAATCTGATCTTACATACTTTCATACATTGTTAGAAAGAACAATTACTCAGACGCATTCAAATAGTCCCACTGACACTAGGCTTTATTTGAAAGAATGTTAATAGTATTAAATTTTTGTGCTCAGCACACATTTCTTCAAAGACTTCTCTGTAGTGTAAAAGAGAGATGTGCTAGCCAATCTGATAAACTTGTCTCCTTGACCCCTGTGAATTAAGCTAAGTGCTGAAGCTGACTTCACTGAAGCCTGTTCTTGCCAAGAGTTTCATAGGAACAATTCTGCAATAATCTAGTAACACTGAATTATTTATTTTCCTCAAATTATTTTGTGAAGTAATATATTTGATTTCTATTATCCCATCTGTTTGAAAACCAGCATGTCCTCTGTAATTTGAATGAATGGGGAGTTGTCAAAAGTGTAGAATTTATTTTCAGTATTCCATAGATAAATCTTTCAGTTTTTATTAGTAGCAACTAATTCACAAACAAGGACATTTGAAAAAGTTGTATTGAGAAATTTAGGTAATGAGCTTTTTTCTTATTAAATTTGTGAAATATCTAAATGCTGGTATGATGGCTACCAGTTGGTGGTTGGAGTAGAGACTTTCCATTTTTATCTTCATCTGAGTATTATTCTAAAAATCAGATGAAATCAATTGAATTACCTAAGAAATAAAATAGCATAATTGACTGTAATATCTTTTACAGATTAAGAAAACATAACTTACATCTGATGCAGAGAATGTCTCATTATTTAAGAATTTCAGGGAAAATGAAACTCACCACAGTTATGGCTAATCTACTTTGTGCATGTTATACCAACACATTCTTCGAATTATATCAATAAGTTCTATGTCAATGTACAGACTTTACAGTATCAAGAGGTTTCATGTTGCCTTCACTCTTTTCTAATACCCTACATTTGTTATGTCCCTAATACATTTTAATGTAATAATAACCACATGCTATACTTTTTAGGTAAGGAGATCTTTTTAATTGACATCACAAGCAGGTGTCTTGCCAGATGGAGGACTTTGAGAGGTAAGTTCAAGGGAATGATAATTGTACAGTTTCCATTATTAGCCTATTCATTTTTCTATGGATCCTTACAGGTTTCTAAAAACCTGCTTTCTTCCTGTTTCCTAATAAATAAAACCCTACTGAAAGGTGAGATAACTGTTTGGGGTCACTCAAAGATCAGTAACAAAACTTCACAGTAACTTAGGACCATCCTGGATTTACTTGCAGTCCATTACAGAAACAAGATATTTCTACTTTGACACATTAACAAACCCAACCACAACATACTGCACAAACATTTTTTTCTTTATTTGAATGACATGGAAAGAACAATTGAAGCTACAGATGTCTATCATACTGCTGGAACTGTCTGAGATATTTGGTAAGTTAAAAAGGAGAGCAGAGTAGGTATAACTAATTTTGGTCTACCCACTGGGCAGAGCATCCTCTAACTCATCACTTTGTCTGGCAGAAGTGTTATCTGAAAACTTTTCTGGTAGCAGCTGAGGTTACAACCCTTTGGCTTAACTGCTGCCTTCTGTGTTTATGTGAAGTCAAGAATAGTATGTTCCTGACTTAATATGGTAAACCCCCTGAAACTGCTTTCCCCAAATGAGATTAAGATAAAATAGTCATAGTATAGATAAGATAACAAATCTTCTTATATCCCTCTTTGGTGATACTGCCACCAAAAATGAAGCAAAAGAAAAAGAATGAGGAGCCATAGGAAAGCCACTAATCATCTTCTACTCCAACTGAGTTGTCACAAAACTTTTAAATTGAACAAATTGAAATGTGAGAACCAAACTTGGCTGTGTGTTTTTCCCTTTTTCTTCTGCCAAGGTTCTGAAGCACAGGATCTTTGTGCTCCTTGCAGGGGTTACCCATCCCAAGAGATAGAAGGGCACCAGGTCTGAGCAGCAAGTAACTTTTGGGTAGAAAGTAAAGACAAGATAGATCTGATTGAATGTATCCTGTAACTTCACCTCATCCCACTGAGCAGTTTGGGGCAGAGGAGAGAAGGGACCACTCTCAGTAATGGGAATGGTAAGTAAGGACTCAGGATTAAGATCTTCCTTTGCACTCCTGCCTCAGCTGTCTGTGTGGCTTGGAGGTCAGCATGGAGCTGTGGGGGAAACCTGGGGATAAAATTAAGGAAGAGCTTGAGTGGACCCCCGTGCAAAAGATGAAAAGAACTTAGGAGTCTCTCAGATTTGGCTGGTCATCTGTGGTATATGATATCTGTGGTTATACTCAGTGTCCTGACATCCTTCGTCTCTAATAAGAAAGAAATTTCCCACCTGCATTTGAATCTTCTCTCCCCCTCCTCCATTCCCTCTTCTTGCCGCTCTTTCCATATTTGCTTGATTCAGCATTTTGAAGATCTGTGTGTGAAGCTGTTTTCTGTACATGCTAGCAAATAAACATATGGAGCAGTCCAACAAAACCTGCTCTTGCTGATTTCACTGCCTGCTGGGCAGTATAATGAACCACCACATAAACTGTTTACCAGCAGTATTTTGAGATTAATGATTGAAAAAATAAGCCCAAGAATGGTAATACAAGAGCTGAAAAATGGACTCACAGATTTCTCAGAAGAGATGCATTTTACTCTTGTTATGCCCTGCCAGGTATCTTCCCATCAGGGCTGCAGTTTGCAATGCAGAATTTAATCGGATGTTGAAGACAATTAAAAACACATTTTGAAGTGCTTTTGGGAAAGACATGTGTGGAATGAAGGGAAAGTTTTTAAATGGACTTACAATGATTTTACAGTTCAGTTCCCCTCAATACTCCTGTTAAAATGTTTCTTAATGTTACTTTCAGTCTGTTTGTAGATTTACAGTATCAGCAAAACAATTATGGACACTGTATTATCAAATAAAATGCACATTAGAAGGATTAATGTTTTTTTTTTGTTTTTTTTTTTTAATCTCAGTAGCAGCATTTCATGCAGAGGCTAGAAGAAACAAAAAATATTTTATTCACAAGGGAAAGGAGGGAAATTAGAAGATTTCATGAGCAGGTATTGGACATCAAGATCCATACCTGTGTAGTAGAGATTCCATTTTCAGAGGTTTACTGGGACACCTAATAGCCTCAGAGAACCTGAGTAGTCAGTAAGACTACTGCTCTGTGACCTGGATAGAGCCCATGAGCCAGCTAGATAGAGCTGGCTTCCCTCTCTCATTTGCATGAGATGTGGAAGCAATGAATAGTTCCTGATGTTTACTTGAGAATCTCATCTCAGACCCCAAAAGATGTGAGGTATTTCCTTTATTCTATCCTTATCCTTTATGCTTTCCCTGTGGGAGGAACAAATGGAACCACTAGAGGAATTTGCTTCCAAAAACTTTATTTCAAAGATCCACTTGGCTGTTTTAGAAAAAAACATTCCATAGCAGTTTTACACCATGATTATGCCTTTTTAATGTTCTCATATCTGAAATCAATATATGTGCCCTCCTGAGTATTCCAAGGGAAACAAAAGTGAGTCTTTTCAAACTCAGTGGAGCAAATTATGCTTTCAGTAAAACATGCAATTTTGGCCACGTTACATATGAAAAAAAAATATATTGCATATTATTTTACATGGATACTTATTTATTTTTTTAGAATATCTTGCTCTTTTCGAGGCTCACTGTCCCTTCTGGCACTCAGGCTACATAGTACTGAATGTGTGACACCACATTAATTTCCATAGCAGGGGATTATAATATTACAAACATGGGATTAGGTCCACATGAAGGATGAGAGCAAGAACACAAGTGAAATGTGAGGAATAGACCTTCTATTTATTTATTTCTCTATTTGCCAGGCAAACAAATAATACTGTTAAGAAAGCAACTGGCCAAGTGAACATTTCCAACTTAACCTGAACTCCTGATCCATGGGCATATTGGATTTTACCTAATACATTTTTTACCCAGAGAAAAATTCAGAGTTGTTTGCTTTCTTTTGCTTTCCACTGCAGCAGAGCTATTCAATACAGAATCTGAAACAATATCCTGGGGCTATTTTCATACAATTTAGCATCTTGTATTCATGTGCATCAGGGAACAGCTATGCTTCCCATTCACGTTGCTAAGTTATTGCAGTACATTTGTGGTTGATTTTTCCATTGATGCTAGAGCAGTGTATAATTAGCAGTGAATAACTTGTTCCATGAATTCAACCTCATTTTCCTTTTTGTGGAATGGCCACAAATAGATAAAACCATATCTCTTATTCCATTTCAATATAAATGAAGAGAAGCTTTCTGTTTTAAGTTCTGAGCATTTTGCTGCAATTATTCAGTAACTGAATTTGGATATTAAATATGCGCTTGAGAGTTATGATTTTTCACTTAATTTCCATAGTTTTTTATAATTTAAGAAGTGTTACTATTTCAGGATGATATATTAATTTGATACAAACTAGCATAAATTTTAGCGTAGGAGTTATTTGTATGGCTGAAGAAAGAAAACTGAAGTGACATATTACATATAAAAGTCATGGCCAGAGGGGGAAAATAAAAAATATAAAAAGCCCACAGGCTGAAATAAAAATAAGCATAAATTTTAAAAATCCACCTTGTTTCTCTGCAAGAGAATTTAAAAAGCTCTCCCACCTTCCTTAAAACAGGTTGTGATGTCTTTCTTAATGGGATAACTGGTTCATTATTCAGGGATCTTGATGAAGACAAGAAGCCCTATTTTGTTTCAAAAAGGTAGGAAGAGATCCTTTTCAAATTTCTTTTTCACACTGTTTTCTTCTGTTATGCTGTATCAACTCCTACCTTCCTTGTGGTCCAAGCAACAGTTTTATCTTCATGCTTTGATTTAAGTTAAGCTATGTAGAGCAATGACCCCTTTCATAGGAAATTTTCATAGCAGGTCTGAAAACATATGTTTTAAAATGCATTCTTCATGATTTATTTGCAGTGATAAATACTGCTTTTCTTGAAGAAAATGAAGATGCACATCTATTACAAACCCAGAGAAAGCATATGATTAATCCATTTTAACTACCTCTTAATCTAAGGGTACTTTCAAAAATACTCAAGTACTCTATGTTTAACTGTTAGAATAATATGATGACATAGATTCATTTCTCAGGGAGAGCAGGGTGAACAAATGAAGTCTCTGAACTACCTTTGGTAGCTTTACATCAGTTTCTTATAAGAGACCATGCATGCATGAAAAAAAATTATGGAAAATAATAAAGATGTGATATGAGTCACAAAGTATCCAAAGTACATACCACAGGTAAGAGATCAGTTTAGGCAAAAATGAATACAATAAAGGACGGACACAATTCCCCATTTGTCAAGGCTAAACCCTGATCCCGAATACAATGTGAACAGCTCTCCAATACCTCCTTTGCAAACGGCTAAAATTGTTAAAATTAAAATTGTCTTTGAATGAACTATGCAAATCAGACTTACGTACCTGGTGTATATTAAATGTAGGTATACACTGCCAGTGCCCAACTGACAAAACCACCAGAAAATCTCATATTCCCAATGTGTACTTAATTTGAAGATCAGACTTGGGAGCATAGGAACTAGAGAATTGTCCATTGAAAATAATATGTGCACTTTGGGCTGTGCACTTTAGGCTGGAGAGTCTGGAGAATTTATGAGAAAAAAAAGGAAGAAAAAGCAGTGAGCGAGAGCATTTTCTTGCCAAGTATATTTATCCAAGCTCAAGATTAATCCACAAGAGCATAGAGGCGGAAGATTAAGGAACTAAAGACAATTTTCATTCCTTGCTGTATTTCATTTTTACTTTGAAGCTGTTTGAAGGGATACGTCTATAACATTGCATTCTGTCAAAAACAAAGCATTGTTCATGAAACAGATGTCCAATATATTTGTACAGTTTGAGTAGTGGCGCATACATACAGTTGCACGACAGAAGCTGGACTCTCACGGAATCTGCAGAGGAATTTATCATATGTGAGTAAGAAATAATAACAAAAAAATCCTATTTCAAACCCTGCTTTGCTTTCAAGCAGCACTAGCATTAAGATTGTATTTACACTGAGGATAGGAGAATTTTGATGAAACACTTTTCCCAATAAAAATATAAATTCCTCATCTGAATTTAAATGAAAGTCAGGAATCATACATAGTCAAACTTAGTATAGACATTCTAAGTTTGCACTACAGAATAAGAACAGAGAAATTAAAATTTAGTATGCTATATTATGGACTTAATTAAAATATGAGAGGCATTAATCCAGTCAGATAGTAGAGCTGTGTTTAAAAATATCCTTGCAGCCTAACATTGCACACCAAATACTTGGCTCAATTAAATAGATTATTGATTTGTACGCATAGATAACTCAAGGGTTCAAAGCAAGGCATAATGTGCTAATTTTTTGGTACAAACAAATTTGTTAAGTTCTAATATTGCATAGGTGGATTTCCATTTATCTCACATCATAATACTGCAATGCTAGATGCAGTAATTACATTTTTGAAGGAAAAATAAAACTTTATCATACAGAAACATCCTATGTATATTGCCAAAAAAGGACATAAAATAGGCTCTGTAGGAAACTATGACTTAAGAAAAGCAATAGGAATGCTGTAAATAATATAGTATCTTGAACATGTCAGGGAAGGAATAACTTTCTATACATTCTTTAAATCAAAAATATCAAAAAGAAGGCATTGATTCTGGTAATGTCCTGGTTTCAGCTGGGATGGCGCTCAATTTCTTCAGACTCTGATACGATGTTGTGCTATGTCTTGAGGAGAAAAGTATTGTTGATAACTCAGCAATGTTTCTAATTATTGTTGAGTAGTGCTGTACAGAGCCAAGTTTTTCAGCTTCTCATGGTATTCTACCGATGAGGGGGCTGAAGGGGCACAAGGTGTTGGCAGGTGATAGAGCAAAGACTGACCAAATGGATATTCCATGCCATATAACATCTTGTGAAAAAACTTTATAATTGAGAGGAGATGGCCAGGGGTACAGCTGCTGCTTGGAAACTGGCTGGGCTTTAGTTGGTAGATAGTGAGCAATTGCTTGTGCATCATTTTGAATATTTATTTATTTATTTATCATAAATGTTCTTTCCCTCTTTCTTTTCTGTCTGAGTAGATAATTTTTATCTCAATCCATGACTTCTACATTTTTTTTTCCAATTCTCTTCCCAGTCTCACTGGAGGGTTCGAAGTGAGTGAACAACTGTGTTGTGTTCAGCTGCTTATTGTGTTAAACCATGACATAAAAGAAAATACAAGAAGGGTGAGATCCAAATGACTTCGAGAATTCTATAGGCAGATGTTTGCAGAAATTTGATCACAGAAACTTTGAAGAAAAGCATTTATAGAAAACAAGAACACACAGAACCATCAGATTGTGTCTCAAGTCAAGGCAAGTCTGGAATTCTACCCTGAACTTTTCTTCAAAATTCATCATAGCAAGACTATGGCTATGCACAGTGTATTATCTAGTATTTACATAGTTATTTTGGTGCAGTTTTTACTTAGTTTTGCAGTGTGTAGAAAGCCAAGATATTTTGGAAATGGTATAACTTAACACAAGCCTTTCCAAGATGACATCAAAGTGAGTCTTATTTTCAGTATTTTCTCATTTAATGCAATATAAAAGAAAGGAAAAATTTGTGATTTTAGTCTAAAAGTAATATTCAGGGAGAAGGAAGTATCTACATGCTGATTTCTTTGACCAAAATGCAGAACATATTTAACCAGATGCAAGAAAAAAAGGGGAAGCTTTGACCCAGTTTAAGAGCTAAGAAAAGCCTCTACTAACTCAGAGGAAACAGAATTTCACCTTGTCTCTTAAAGGACAGAGATAAATGGTTGCTCAAAGAGACCAAATATCGAAGTGATAACTCTTGTGAATGTAAACTGCATACACACACCACATGAGTCCTGACTCCAAGAATAAGGAACTGAGCATCACTTGTGTTGTAACACACTTATGGACAATCATTTAAGGAAAAAAATCTTGTGGTCAGAACACTTTAAAATTACTCGTTGAGGAAGAAACATGAACTGCCTATGCTAATTTTCTATCCTAGATATTGCAGTTCAAGAAGGAAAAGAAAACTTTCAGAGAAAATCATATATTTCTATGATCTGGAATCAAGCATAACAAATCTAGGAAATTATTTGCATTCCAAGCACTGCAAGCCTTTCTAACTCAGTGGAAACAGAAGCTAAATGATGGTGATGTTTTTGGATTGATTTGTTTTGGTCTCAGCATCATTTCCAGGCTAACAGAGATTGCTCTCTATCTACTGTCCTTAGATCTGAAGCAGGGAGCCAAAGAGTGTTTCTTCAGACCTTGATGAGAATTTTAGTATCTGAAGTAAAAGTAAGTGCATAAAATGATTTCATTGGCTCACATGAATTGGGTACATACAACTGAATTACCAGCATCTTTTTTTGTGCTGCCAATATCTCTTCTTTGAACCGTGCATACATATAATTGGCCTTTACAGTTCAAAAGATTGATATTTAGGACTTGTGGTGTCTCTATGAGTACATCTGGCTTGTACAGCAACATCTCATTTTATCTTCTTTACTACTTTAAAATCTCATGCAATGTTTCTTAATAACTGTAATAAAGTGACTCTGCATAAAAAGACAATAAAAGAACATTCTGCCAGAAAACAGAAGGTAACTTCTTCCTGTCTTATCTTGAATGTACTGCGTACACTGAGGAACTGATAATTTTCTTGACCGTGTGCTTTACAGTTTTTTGACAACTCTGGATTTTCATGTTGTACCACAGCAGAAATTCCATTATTAAATCTTACAACTGAAATGGGAGGTACTATAATAAAACAGTGTATGAAAGGAACGAAGTGCAATAATGTGTCGGTAAAAACTAGCCCAGTGAATTTAACAAGACAGACTAAATTATTTTGATGGATGGGCCACTCCCTGGATAAGGAATTGGCTGGATGCTTATGCTCTGAGTGTTGCGATCAATGGCTCAGTGTCCAAATGAAAGCTGGTGATGAGTGGTGCTCCTCAGGGAACCAGGGATATCTTTGTTAGTGACACGGACAGTGGGACTGGGTGCACCCTCAGCCAGATTGAAGGTAACACCAAGCTGAGTAGTGCAGTTGATATGCCAGAGGGAAGGGATTCCATCCACAGAGACCTGGACAGGCCAAGAGGTGGGTCCATGCCAGCACTGTGAAGCTCAACATGGCCAAGTCCTGTACCTAGGCAAAGGCAATCCCAAGTGCATATACAGATTTGTCAGAGAATGGCTTGTGAGCAGCCCTGAGGAGAAGGATTTGGGGATATCACTTGATGAAAGATTCAACATGAGCAGGCCATGTGTACTTGCAGCCCACAAGGCCAACAGTATTCTGTGTTGCATCAAGAGAATTGTGACCAGCAAGTAGAGGAAGGTGATTCTGCCCCTCTACACTGCTCTCATGAGACCCCACCTGGAATACTGCATCCAGTTCTGGGGCCCCCAACACAAGGACTTCAAGATGTTGGAATGAGTCCAGAAGAGGGCCACAAAGAGGGCTGGAGAACCTCTTCTACAAGGACAGGTGAGAGAGCTAGGGCTCTTTGGCCAAGAGGAGGCTCTAAAAAGACTTAATAGCAGTCATCCAGTACCTGAAGGAGGCCTACAGGAAAGCTGGACAGGGACTTATTACAGTGTTGTGTGACATCAGAACAAGGGGCAATGGCAGGGTAGCTTTAGACAAAATATTAGGAAGAAATTCTTTGCTGTAAGTGTGGTGTGACACTGAAACAGGTTGCCTATAAATGCTGTGGATGAGCCCCCCTGGAGTTGTCCAAGGCCAAGTTGGATGGAGCTTTGAGCAACCTGGTCTATTGAGAGTTGTCAGTGCCTACATCAGAGGGGCTGGAAGTAGATGATCTTAAATGTCCCTTCCAACCCAAATCATTCTATTATTTTATGATTAATTCCATGAATAATAGTCAAAATGGTCTTTATCAAAATATGTAGGACATATGATATGCATTAAACTAGATATTTTTCTTCTTATTCCAAACTTTGCATAACCTTTACTAAAATTGTGATTCAATGTTCCTTTTATTGTATTTTTCTTTTTTTTTTCCCCTCTTAAAGTAAATGAGTGCTCTTGCATTTAGCTATAAGACTGTGCAAATTCTACCCTGTTAACAAGTAAATTTTTTACAGAACTCTGAACACATGCAAATCCCTTGAGTATTAGCAAACCATGAAAGGTTCTCACACTGATTATAAAAGAAGAGTTTATTAAACCTCTGTTTATAAGATAGATGCTTTCACAAGGATAACTTCGATGTCAAAACTTATGTGGACAGCATGGCGTTTTCCTTTGCAGGCATCAGACATTTACTCTTTATTACTTCCTTGATTAGAAGACTGGGGGAAGATTGCTCATTGCCAAAATTTTAGATATAACTCATGTATCACAACCTAGGCAAGTTGCTAGCTCTGTGAATTCCATTCACTGGCATTTTCAAAAGCCTCTCCTAAACTATTTTTTACTTAGGTCATTTTTGGCTTCTTCCTGCCTACCCTGTCAATTCATTCACTTTTTTTTTTTTTTCTCAGAAAAGACAGTCAAACTTGTTCACCTTTCAGTAATTAGTTTGCCACTTCATAGTAATAATAATAACTCAAATGAGTGAGAAATAGTTCATCACTGGATGAAAAATGTAGCAGCTTGAACTATTGGCTGCCAGTTACATTATATAGAAGGAAAACTTGTGCACAACAAAGGATTCCCTAAGGATTTCACAAGCTAGAAACTTGAACATGCCTACAAATTAAATCCACAAAGAACAAAAGATGCCCAGTTTTTGTAGAGTAATTATGGTAATGAAGTCATGGACATTCAGCAATTCTTTATGAAGGTACTGAGGGAAGCAGAGAGAGGTTGTCTATTAATTAAATACTTACTGAGGATTACAGGTTGCTTGAATGAAATTTGGCCCCTCATTTATGTTGACACTTTCCTAAATGTCTGATTACCTGTATATCCAAAGGTGAAATTTATCTTCACTGCCTATGCATGAAGGTGTGTAAATACAGTAATTGATATGTTATCATAGGCAGATAGCAACTATTTTGAGGTTTTCTCTCTTTCATTCTATCTGAATATAAACCACCTCAGTTCAGAAACTGGGTAGTGTTATGGTCTTCTACCTCACAAGTGTTTTGGGTAAAAATAATGAATTACTTCAGGGACTCATCTCAGGGAAACTGACCATTATCTCACCAATCACTAAAAAAAGAGCGAAGCAATAATTCACTTTTTTTTTTTTTTAATTATTAATATTTTTGTCATTGCACACATTGGGGAACTTAGAGATATCTGAAGACATCTGAACACCTCTGGGCTGAGGTGAATAGGATGAGGTTCAGCAAGGCCAAGTGCCAGGTCCTGCACTTTGGCCATAATAATCCCATGCAGCACTATAGGCTTGGGGATGAATGGCTGAATGACTGTGAAGAGGAAAGGGACCTTGCGGTGTTGTTTGAATGCTTGGCTGAACATGAGCTGCCAGTGTGCTCAGGTGGCCAAGAGAGCCAATGGCATCCTGGCCTGCATTAGAAATAGTGTGGCGAGCAGGAGCGGGGAGGTGATCATCCCTCTGTACTCAGCACTAGTGAGGCTGCACCTTGAGTACTGTAATCAGTGTTGGGTCCCAGACTACAAAAAAGACCAATGACCAAAGGCAACGAAACTGGTGAGTGGTCTGGAGCACAAGTCTTAAGAGAAGTGGCTGAGTGAGCTGCAATTGTTTAGTCTGGAGAAGAGGAGGCTCAGAGGAGAAGTCATTGCACTCTGCAACTTCTTGAAGGAAGGTTATGATGAGGAGGGGTTTGGCCTCTTCTCTCGGGCAACAAACAGGACTCGAGGAAATGGCTGGAAGTTGTGCCAGAGGAGGTTTAGGTTAGACTTAAGGAAGAACATTTTCCTCTCACAGAGTGATCAGGCACTGGAATCGCTGCCCAGGGAAGTGGTGGAGTTGCCATCCCTGGCAGTGTTAAAGAGGCGTCTGGATGAGGAGCTACAAGACATTGTTTAGTAGCTTGTGGTAGCAATAGTAATGGGAGGGTAGTTGGACTGGATGATCTTGCAGGCCATCCCCAACCTCGTGATTCTAAGAATTCTAGGAGAGTAATGCCCTGGGATACTCTATTTCTATATCCAAGAAATTAACTGCAGACATTAGTTTAGCTTCAGTCTTTGATATTTGTCATTTGAACTACTAACAGTATTTCACATTGGTGTAAAAGAAACGTAAGTGATTGTGGATTTGAGACAATAAATATATATATAGTATGATTGTTCATGTAAAAGCAGTAACATAAATGATGTGGGACAAGAGTGATAACCCTGTTAAAGGTCTTTTAGTTTAAAACTAAATTAAAATTAAAATTAAAACTAATCTTTTAGTTTAAAACCATTCCCACATACTCTGTCACTATCAGACCATGTAAAACATTGATCTCCCTCCTGTTTATAAGCTCTCTTATAGATGTTCTATCTCCTTGAGTGTTTCAGATGCTAGACATCTGTAATACTGCCGTGGTGTGTTGATCATTAGAAGGAATAATTTAAAAAAGTAGGTGTCAAGATTTCTAGGTGTTTGGTTTGTCAAAATTTTCTGACTGGCATATCCAGATATTGAGATCTGAGGAGGCAGAATGAGTGGAAGAGGGTTTCTCTCTCTGACTGCCCATTAGGCTATCATTGACAAATTCTGATACATATTAAAATTCAGCAATAAATGAACACATAGAAAATGGAAGGAACGGGAATCTTAAGGATCTGTAACTTCCTGCTGTGAAAATAGAGGTTGCTTTTGATCTAATGAGTAGCTTAGATAAGCATTTTCTCTTTCTAAAAAGGAAGAAGGATGAGAGAAAGATAAAGATGTTAACACTTGGATGAGAGTAATATTTTTCTTACACTGATAGTTGCAGATGGATAGTGTTGTTCTTCCTGTAGTGAAATGAAAAACTAAATAAAGTAGTAACAATTCTGGTAAAGAATGTACCAGACACAACTCTGTCAGAGAGTATTTGAATTCCTAATTCTGTATTACATGCATAGTTTTTTTAGAAGAAGAAAAATTCCAAACATTATTAAAAAAATGTGTTAAAAAATAACTGTACATTGCAGAATTTAGCAATATTTTTTTATGGCAGATGTTTGTACACATGACAACACCATGCAAGCTGCTAAATACTGACTGCAGAATATTACACACATTGACTCACAAAGTCTTATGTTTACTCTAACACTGAAATTCAGAAATATAAGCCACTTATAATGACAGTATGAAAAATATGTATGTTGTCACTTAGAAAAATTTGTAAACCAACAGTGATGTAAAATTTCTTTTGAACTGAAAATATCAAGTACATTTAAAATAAAATGTGAGTGAGGGTTTCAGAGATGTGTATGTATTTAATATCACTAAGAAGTATGTTTTGCAAAGAAATAGTAGAACAAGAAAGATGCATTATTACTAGAGAAAAAGTCATGCTTAAGACAATAAAAATATTCAGAGAAAGTATTTGAAAATTATCACTTAAGCCTGCCAGTACAGATATACTAGAATTGCTTTTGAATAAATTAGTCCAGTAAGATTAGTTTCAAAACAGATATAGTTTATTTAGCAGGGATTGAAAGGCTTGATATACCAAACTCAAAGCAAATTCTTTAATATCAGTTGAACAACCTTTATTCAGTTATGCAGAAACACCATCATTCTCTTGTATATGTCAAAGTGTTCCACTCTGAGTGATCTACTGATAGATTTTCAAACTGAAGTACACATATGATGCTCTGCTAATAAACAGAATATTTAATCTAAAAATTTAATCAAATAAAGCAGCTGCAAAGATATGGAAGGCTGCCCCTGGTCGTCTTCTGGAAATCATGGAGAAATAAATGATGAATTTTGAGTTTATTGCCACAAGGAAAGGAAAGGAAAGGAAAGGAAAGGAAAGGAAAGGAAAGGAAA
>NW_024884142.1:51018263-51115601 GCF_019232065.1 Centrocercus urophasianus | reverse complement strand
AAGGAAAGGAAAGGAAAGGAAAGGAAAGGAAAGGAAAGGAAAGGAAAACAGAAGGCATGTCTTAGTTTCAAGAAACAAAATCTCACTGGACTCATGCTTGAGCTCCATATTTACATTACTTTCTCTTTAGTATAAGCAGAAGTTTGTAAATTAAGCCTTTGTCTAAGAAATCAGTGCTACTAAGAATCCTGAATTTTTCACTTGAATTGAAGGTAAATATCAAATTTTAAAATAAAAATTTATGCTAAATATTTGAATTTTTGTAGTCGTAGGCAGAATTCTGTATACATATTTCATACATTATTATTATGCTCACTCAACTTGGAGGAAAGCACAGATCAGTGGCTTGATTTCCTTCATTTAACAGTAAATACTGAAAGCAACTAGAGCATAGCATGCTGCACTATCAACTTGTGCTTACCTAAGAAAACACAGAATTTTCATCCATTCTCAGTGCTTTACCAGGCAACCTTTGAGTCTTCGGTGTACATTCCTGTTCAAGTAATGCAATAAAATTCAACTGTGATATTAAATATGAAAAAAGAGCATTTTTTTTCAAGGAAAAATATTTGCAGAAAAAGGTTGAGTTAAAAAAAATATCACAAAGTCATCTGCAATTGTCATGTGCGTAAACAGTAGGAAAAACTTCCAAATAACCATAAATTATATAAAAGTTAAAGCAAAAAACACAATTTTTTTATGCAGTAGGTATTTTAGCTCTAATAGCACTGGATAGAATAGAACTGATTGCACTTGCCACCCACACAGAGTGTCAGAACAATATGCAATATTTCTTCCTTAAATTATTTTTAACTACTTTTGTATTGTACACTCGTTTCATGAATTTTGTATCTTATCCAAGAACCGTGGTGAGAGCAAACT
This sequence comes from Centrocercus urophasianus, assembly GCF_019232065.1. Lineage (NCBI taxonomy): Eukaryota > Metazoa > Chordata > Aves > Galliformes > Phasianidae > Centrocercus > Centrocercus urophasianus. The sequence goes on along the minus strand of NW_024884142.1, from coordinate 51,114,719 downwards.
TGCAAAAAACTAGGACATATTTATGAGTTCAAATACAATCTAGGAAGTACCTTTTCAAATATAGAGATGTGAAAAATCTCTGACCTGGAACTGATTTGTACAAGATTATTCTAATTGAATTTAAAACTACTATAGTAAAGCAGTTTCCATAAGGCAAAAATATTTCATGGAGTCATCTATCACATATATTGCTGGGTTTTTTTTCAAAGTTTGAGTAACCAAGCCCATTATATTATTGAAAGACTTCACTTTTTAAAAATGCGGGTAGTATTGACTAAGAACTTTTCAGTCAACTAGGAAATGTTGAGTATAAGGAAAGGAATGTGGAAATTTGTTTCCCTGGAAGAAAGTAGAAATCACTGGTAGTTCAGCACAGGCACAGGAAAATTCATTATATTTGGGAACTAATCACCAAAGTCTACCAAAGTGCACTAAAAAGGAAAATGATAACAGACTAAGTAGTTGTAGAATTTAAAGAAAAAATAAAATATAGATTCACTAATGGCTGGAACAATAAATCTGCGAGAATGATGATTTTGGCTAACATGAAAATCCTAGACTAATTCCTTGAATTAGGCTATTCTGGGTTAGAGTTTAGAAGGAGATTCACAAACAATCTGAAATTAAAAAACACAAGGAGAACAGTTGAAGTTTCTGATATCAGCTATTTAAATGTTTCCAATATTTTTTAGTTTAGGCACAAAAATTTTATAGAACAATTTATCTTTTGAGTTGAAGAGATACAAGTCCTATGACAGACTGAATATGTTAACTAAAGTTGAAATGGATGAAAACTTGCAAGATGTACACACTGCAAGAAGAAATGTTCCAAGGTCTATGGTGAATATTCTATGGACACAAAACACATCTTTTTGCCAGCTTATATTATTTCTGTAATTCCTTCTCTCATAAAGTCCAAGTAACAGCATTTGCCTAGAATACACGCCATAGCTATAAAGACATTAAAGGTCATGGAGAGCTTAACTTCAAGGACAGTGGAGCCATGTCTTGTACATTCATGTAGTATTTCTATTGCAATGACGTTTCATAAAAACTTGAAGGGAACCAGTCTGTATAAACAGTTAAGAATCATCTGCTTTTGGATATATGAGTGCCTTTGCAGAACTGCCTTATATACTGACATTCCATTTGAAAGTGTCTTGGGCTAAATTTAATTTAAATTAAAAACAAACAAACAAAACTAAAAAAAAATAAAAGGATAAAAGTTCAAGGGGAAGCATAACTGTGTTGCTCTCTGGAATGATTTAACATCTGCTTGCAGACTTTCTGTAATTTTTCCAACTTTAGTCTGGGGCTTTCAACACTCTCCCATCTCCTCCATTCAATTGCTTTGTATGAGATGAGGGAGGGTGTTTCTGACAGCACTTCTTGATTTAATTCTGTACTGTTGGGCAACAGCAGTCTAACAGTATATCAGCCACAGTGCACCCCTGGTGGATTTGTACAAGTTGGGGATATAGCAATATTGCTATCTATCGGTTTTTTTGCTATCATAGGCAGGATGCCAGACAAAACAGATACAATTAATTATTAACAGCACTGCTGTCTTTTTAACTTAGCTTCAAGGAATTATTGTGTTTGCTCTCACTGATAGTGACTATTTCTCAACTGTTCTGTGTATAATGAAATGCATATGCTTCTCAGATTTCAACCCATAATCTAACAGGTTATCTGCTGTAATCATAAATCCTGTAATTCCCTGAGTATGCAGGAATTGGACTTTGTGATTTAAATGGCAAAGCTCTCTGATGGTGGCAGCAGCATATATAAAATAACACTGAAGAGCATGCTTTAGCAGACATGCAACACTACAAATTCATGGAGGTTGTCTGTTGGGAAAATAAACCCAACAACTAACCAGGTAAATTTTGTACCATAACTGAGTAATACAAATAACTTAGAATAATGAATTCATAAAATCATATGATCATAGAATAGCCCAGATTAGAAGGAACATCAGAAGGTCATTAAATCCAATTTATTGTGGAAAAAGGGAATCCTGTCCAATCTCATCTTGAAAGCCTGTGGTGATGGGGATCGTATCGAATCCCTAGGAGGTTGTTCTATTGATTAAATGATGACACTGAGAAAAAAGAGAAAAAAAAAAAAAAAAAAAAGAAATTATATCAAGAAGACAAAGCTTGTCCTGTTGCAACATGTACCTGTTGCTCCTTTACTTCTACATATGACTCCTTGTGAGGACAGACCCATGCTCATCTGCATATGACTTCTGTCATTGTTCCAGGGAGGTAATTATTTCCATTCAAGCCTGTAAATATCTTAAAAATTAACTTAGTGTGTCAAGGTATACTTAAATATACTTCCTTTTTTTTTCCACCTGAAAATTGTCATTTCCAATATCTTCATAATTCAGTACTGTAGTGTTATTTTTCAGTCAACAGCATCTCTTTAGTGTTCTATTTAAAAAGAAATAAGTAAATATTAACAAACACTTGTCTCTATCTGTGATATAATCTTCAGTTGAAGAATATATGCAAAATTAATTTTTCACTCCTAAATCAGACTATAAACAGACTGGGGCAACAGATTAAGATTTCAGCAACAGTTGAAATAGAGTAAGTAGGAGACTTCCAAAGCAGCCATAAAATCAGCACACACTGATACTTTTTCACTAAAAAATATTCACTGAACATTTATTGAACCAAAGGAACAAAAAAGATTTTGTTTATATAAAAGAAAGTCTATGTTTGGGATGCAACTGGCAAGTGTGGGAAAACAATTGCTTTTTAATTGGCCAAAGTAATTACAAAAGAAAGTTTTTAGCTTTCCTAATCTAAGGGTTTTCTAGATTAAACCTGTGCACAAATTCAAAACCTTGTCAATTGTTATGACTCATTTTGGGATAATACTGATAAAAAATACTTTCAAGAAAGTTTCCCTAGTTACATATGCATAAGAAGTTACAATTTTCAAAATGCAAATAAACAGGTCTCCTTCGGGAGAAAAAAATATTTCTTAGCTTAATTTAAGAATTTAAATAAGATTAAATTTTATTTTGTTTCATTTTACTTTTTTTTTTAATTGTTGTTTTATTTATTTTATATGAATCCTTAAAACATGAACTATACTAAAACATGAGGTTGAATTCTTTTAAATTATTTCAACATTTCATGACTACTTCAGACAATATTTCACCAAAGCTTACTATAGATTGTGAGACAGTGAGACATCTATGAATTGGTCATAGTGTCTATTTTTTGTCAAGAATGCTTCTCATTGTCTCTTGAAATTCTTCCAAGACCAGCTACCTCTAAGACAAACATGTTTCATTAAACCAGTGGTATTGTTTAGTACTTGGGAAAAAAAAAAAATAGAGTGGATACTTTCACAAAAGAATCACTAAGAGAAAAACATGATGTTTGCATTTGTCACTTCTCAATTTTTTTCCTTCTTGTGCATGAATATGCAAAAAGGATTCTAGATTCAATAATCTGCATTTCAAAAATGTTATAATGAGTTTTCTTCTTTTATGTTAATAGCAGAGAAGTTAAAAGTTGACAATTCTTTGCAACGTCTATATTAAAATATTACCACTATTGAACGAAACCCTTTCCCTTCATTGTCATAATTCAGTCACTATTTTTACTACAGATTTGGATTACAACTAAAAATGATTCTAGTCTATTAAACACAAATGACTTTTAAAAATTATGGTTATATATACAGGGTTGCTCTGTCAGTAGTGTCTCCTACTTTATTATGTTGGCCCGCAGCATCAAAGGCAGATGGTGGCAGTATGGCAGTAGAGGTTGAAACTTCCCGCCAATATCCGGTTACATTTTGGTGCCATGTGACAGACGGTAGCAGAGGGGCAGTCTGACAAAACAGTGTTTGACATGGAAGTGGCTATGAAGCAAAGGTGTGTAATCCCCCAAGTGGGAAGAATCACAGCCTCTGAGTCATTGACCAAACACAGCTGTCACACTGCAAAATGAAGAACATCTCAATCAGCTCATCCGTGAGAATCAGCTAATGGTGGTGACTATGTTGAAAAGCGATATTTTGTAGCTGAGAATTTTCTCTATCAAATTGTGTTATCTGTTGTAGTTTCCAGGGAAATAAATAGAAGGCATTACATTCAGAGTGATCTATGTAACAAATTAAGATTTTCAAAGTGACTTTGTAAGCTGTAATACATTTAATATACCTCAGTGGGCTATGTGGCCTTATATAATCAGAAGATTACATGGTATAAGTCTTTCATTATTTTCACAAGCTGATAAAATCTGAAGTAAAAAGTATCAAAAGGAAGAGAAGGAGAAAAGTAACAATAAAGATATTTGTCAGATCATTGCATTCCCTTCATTCAAGGCATTATTTGACAGCTCAATATAATGCCCTTTGTATAGTTTCTGTTCTATAAAACAAAATGCTAAGAGAAAGGAAACTGTAACTTCAGCTCTTGAAAACACTAGCACTTCCTCAGGGTGAATGCATTACAAATATTCTTTCAGTAATCAAGGATGCAACTTACAGTTGATCAGATAAGGTAAACAAACATGTAATCTAAAAATTATTTTAGCTAAAGACTTGCTGCAAATACACATCTGCTCTGTTGCGTGTTGTATTGAAGGTTATTATTTTTTAAGCAATATCTGCAATCAATGTTATATACAATAGAATACAGAGTATTTTAGATTATTTTCCTTATTTTTTTCCTGATGTACTAATTCTGAGAGGCTAGTTTTGCTGCAAACCATATAATTCTTGGTTAAGTTTACAAAGGATCATTATGTGCTTTGCCAAATAGGAATAATAGATTTCATAGACATTTTACATCAATACTGTAAAGGCTAACAATATTTTTATAGCAAGATAGAGATTTTCAAGAAAGGTAGAATCTAAAGCCCTGATATTTACTGACTGACAGTAACTGCTCTCCTTGTTTTCACTTTCATGTTTGTTGAACAAGCTTTGAGCATTACTTTGTGGTTTTACAATTCATTCATTTGCTTTTTCATTTGTTTTCATGCAACAATCCCCACAGAGCAATGGAGAAAAAAAAACCTAAAATGTGTGAGTAATACTATCTATTCTCCAATGTCCATGCAGAAAGAAATGAAAATTATAATTATTCACTGTGTTAAATAACATCCCTTTAATGTGTAACATTTATTTTGAATGATAGAATCCAATTACTATACAATAATAAAGATCCTTGCAGTACTATATCTTTCAGCACAAGGAGCTTATGTAGCTACTTTCCATCCATTATTTGTACATTATCAATTTGTGTAGTACAAAAGTACAATTAGAGAGAAATACAGGAAAATAGAAAACAGCTCAGTTTTGTCAGAAATATACAAAATCAGTATGACACAAGAAAGCAAAGATAGAGTATTAAAAAAAAAAGAAAGGGGCAAAGCATTTAACCAGAGAACTTAAGCTGCAAGAGAATCCAATTGAAACAGGAGAAAGGTGGTTGAGTAACTGGGTTATATGTGACCCTGTTAAAGATTATCAGAATGTGCTCCTGAAATAAATGTCAATATAATCCAAAATACTCCCAAGGGATACCAGAACTAAGACAAGTGACAAGCAATTGTGTGTCTTTGTCCTACAGAACTGATGTTACTGTCACTATAGCTAGAGATAATATCACGCAGCACACAGAATTTCTTCTGAAATATGGAATAAATGTATGTTCTGACAGACAAAACAGTATAATCACATTGCTTTCAACTTCTAAAATAATCATATACATAAGGTCACACACAAAAGGAACAAACTCAGTGTATTTCTATAAGAATGGCAAAGATGCTTGTAAGAGAGAATGACTGAAACATTACACTCTGTCCTGTAACTGAGGCTATAAGACAGTGTAAATTACATATGGTGTGAATCCAAGTGGATAGAAACTACCAAAATCTGCAGGCAAATAGATTCCTCATTATGAGAAAGTAAAAAGCTAATGAACTGCAGATGAAACAAAAAAGAATTGTAAAACAAAAATATCTTTTCTCCATTCTAAAATTTCCATGCCAAATTATAAACCACTTGGGCTATTAAAAGAAATACTGTTGGCTTTCTGACAATAATGTCCCCCAAATGGGATCATTGGTATCTTGCTGTGCAAAAATATCCTATTTGATTAGGAATTTAGTGGATTATGACCAATAATCAAGTGAAGAATTTCAGCCACTATGTATTTATGTAGCTACAATTCAGAATAACTACTGAACCATACTATATGAAATCCTAGAAAAGACAAGCTTCTATTTTCAAATTTTTAAACTTTGAAATCTTTGGAAAATTGTGTCTTTTGCAGATGAAATAGTATAAAATTAGTATAATACCAGCCAATATTAGAAGTCTTATTACTAAGGAGATCTGCTTTTCATGGGTGTACAAACTATGAGAACATTTTAAAGCAAAATGGAAATATGCTACTGGTTTTTTCTCTTTGCTAGTCTGCTGCTTGTTGATTAGCTTTACAAGCAAATACTGATACTTGCAAATACCTGAAGGTAAATTCCCTTGTGTTTCAGTGTTTCTCCTTTAAAAATATTGCTCTATAAAAATATTCTCTCACAACATGTTTACTTTATATTCTCTCACATGGTGTGAGAGAATATAAAGTAAACCAGGCACATTGTGTTTTTAGTTTTCTCAACATAACATGCACAAAAAAGTTCCGTGATATGTAAATTGAAAGGATATTTCTGTAATTCTTATATTATCAATAATTTATGAGCAGTTTTGACTAATCAGAGAGGTTCCAGTTAACTGTGATCCTGGTCTACAGAAAGATTATGAAAGAGGATCCAGGACAGATGCAGGACAGAGTGCACCTTCAGTAATTTTGTAGATGAGGCTGGACTGCTGATCTACTTGAGTCTAGGAAGGCTTTGCAGAAGAGATCTGTATAGGCTAGAACAATGGGCTTCATGTGAGTTCAATCCCATGATATTCAACAAGGCTTCTGGTTAAGTCCTGCACTTGGGTTATAGCAACTTAATGGGGTGATACATGCTTGGGGAAGTGCGGCTAGAAAGTTGCCTCACAGAAAAGGACCACAGAGTGCTGCTCAACATCTGGCTAAATATAAGCCAGCACTGTGTCCAGTGATGAAGAAGGCCAATGGCAGGTTGGCTTGCATCTGAAATAGCGTGGACAGCAGATAGAGAAGTGATTGTCCTCTTGAACAGGGCAGTGGTGATACTGCAATTCAAGTACTGTGATCAGTTTTGAGACTCGCTGTAATAAGATGCTGAATTGCTTGAGAGTATGTAGAGAAGACCACCAAAGCTGATTAAGAGACTAAAAACTAAGACTTATGAGGAAAATGTCCCAAGTTAAACCAGGTGATCATTAAATTGGATATTTTGAAAAAATTATTCATGGAATGGGCGATCAGGCACTGAAATGGGCTCCCAGGGAAGTGACAGAGCCTAGATCAAGGCTCTATTTTGCCTTGCATTCACAAATAATAAGAATAAAGTTGATATCCAATGCAGTAAGTATCAGATACCCAACAATTATTTTGCTGTTTTAGCTAGCATCAAGGTTGAGCAAAATGGCTTTGAATAAAGAAATTAGCCAATATTTTCTTTTGATGTTTATTTGAATAATAACATTGAAGCTTTTTATTCTTTTTTGTTTATTTTATGCATCTCTATAATTTCAGGATCAATAGAAGCTGAAGACTGAAAGAAAGTATATTACAAGAAGTGTTTAAGAGGAAACTTCATTTGCTATATTTATTTTTATACTTTATGACTTCAGTACCTTTCTCATTTTTCCTTTCGGACTTGGAATTTAGCCTGCTTATAACCATGAAGACCTGTTCAAGTTATGACATCTATTAACCTCCAGAAATATCACTATCATGATACTACCTGAGGTCTAAAAAATATTCTCGTTTAATGTGCAATGTATAAAATACATAAATGAAATAAATGAAATATACCTACAGAGTCTTGTCAAGGTCTGTGCAAATTCTGTAAACTACATTATGGTTGCTGATGTTTTTGACAATTCAGCTCAGTAATTTTAGTCCAAAGACATTTCCAAACTGTGTAGAAGGTAAAAGTATCTCTAGCAGACCTTGCCTAGAACAGCGTATCTCCCAAATTAGGCAAACTTATAAGCAATTTTACTCCAATAACACATTATCTACATGACATTATTTTTTCATGTCCTTTTTTTTTTCTTTTTTTCACATCAGCTAGATCAGTACCCATAAAAGGAAAGAATTGGTTAGAAATGTGATTTAAATAGTGATTGTGCATCTTCGTTCTTGATAGAAAAACCATGAAACTCTTTCTTCACAGGATTTCTGATACAGTTTATGCATGGACAGAGACAAAGAGAGAGAAATTCAAGATAGCAGAAAGAAACGATTGAGTTTAGAATGGGAACATGAATTCAAAACAGGAATACCTGGAAATGTTTGCTTTGAACTCTCTTTAGGATTTTTGTCACAATTTTTATATTTACTTGAATAAAATATAGACTCTTTGTGTTCATAGTGCATAAACATACATTTCAGCTCTACAAATATTTGAGTCAAATAGCATTCAGGTTGCAAGAGCATAAGTTATATACTATAAGGCACTGTTTTGAAGTAAATTATTTGGGAAAACAAGACAAAGAGTAAAGTGAGCAGTTAGCAAATTACTTTAAAGAACAGACTGTTACACTGATAGCTTGTTCACGGGTACTTAATAGTCATATATGGTTATATATTAAACACTTTGAGAAACAGTAGATATCTTTTAAGTTAACAGGCCTGTACTGCTCTAAAGAGACTGAAGTTTTATCTAAAGAGAAACGCTTCAAGTGAGCACTGTTCAAGCCATTGAACTGAAAAGCATCATAGCAAATATTTGTTAGACAGGTTTTATAAATCTTGCACATCATCAGCTTTATAAAGGGTTTATGTTTTCTTTTTATGCATTGATAAATATTTGGCAGAAAACAGTAGAATTTTAACGCCACCTACTTCAAGAGTAAATTCTTTCAGATTACAGGCATTTCCAAGACTGCAAAGGATAAAATAACAGGTATTTTGAATCTGGAAAATCACTGTGACTCAATTTACTATAGCATCTTGTCAGAGAATAATGGGATTTTATTCAATTCACTAAGTATTATTTACTGTAGGAGGAATTACACCTGAAGTGACTTAAAAGAAAGTGAAAATCATAATCTTTCTTTAGCTAAAATACAGTAGTAATCTTGCATAAATATGGGGAGTATATATGCATGAGGAAATCACTTTGTAGAAATATTAACATAATTGCGAAATATCTGTTCCAGAAATTACTTAGAAAATTGTGTGAGAAATCCTCTGTGCTGGTAAAAAAACGGACAATAGCTGGTAAAAAGTATGACAGCTCAGGGATTTTCCTTACTCCTTCCCTTCCTTTCCCTTTCCCCCTTTATCTCTTTTCCTGTTTCCTTTCCTCTTTCCTTTCCTCTAAAAAGGTAGAAGGTCTGTAACTTTTCTCCCACACATCACGGCAAATGACTTGTATGTTTCATTTTATAGTCCTCCTTTGAAGCAGCAGGAGAACTTCATATTTCAAATACCAGGCAAGGAAAGAAATGGACCATTAAAGATCATGGCATAAATCTGAAGTCATTTCAGTAGAAATGGAGGTTACTGTACCAAGAAATGTTAAAAGAAGGAACTACCTTGAGACACATTCAGTCTGAAACTCATCTCAAAACTCTATATTGGTGCAGGTGAAGTGGAGTACAAATACAGTTTTATAACCTTCAGTTTTTTAAGGAAGTTTAGAATAGCATTACATCACCCAATGAAAGTTTCTTCTGCTTGTTAAAGGTAATGGTTGATATGGGAAGAAGAAACAATATTCTGCATCTTGTACTTACTATGGCCAAATTTTAATAGAGGGTACAAATGTGACTGATGAACTATGCAGATAGAAGTTATTTTCATCAACTGTAAGGTAAAGTTATGTTGAATGCCATTCAGTAGAGATATAGCCTAAGTTTTGCTATACGCTCATTCCATAAGTAACCTGTATGCAGGAACAAATAATAAATTTTTTAATATTAATTCTGTAAAAAGGGATTAAATAAGATACAGGTTATCTTAGCAAAGATTAGTGACTTCAAAGAAAAAAACAAAAAAGCAAACTAAAAAACAAAGACAGCAATCAAAATGGTCTTGCAAAAAAAAAAGAAAAAAAAAAGAAATAAAACAAAACAAAAAAAAACCACAAATGAAAACAAATGAACATACAGACAAAAAAAAAAAAAAAGAAGCAGAAAATAAAGGACAACACTGAGATGGAAAAATGTACTAAAGGTGGTTTAAAGGCAAAATGAAATACATACTAAACTGATAACAGAAGTGAAGTCAATAAACAGGTTTATCTGACAAAAGCACGTATGGTTTATTACGGTGACAAAGAAAGAATAAAGCCTACAAGACATAAAAATTTCTTTAATTTAAGTAGAAATTGTTGCATCCCTACAAGTATACTGCATCCAGATGTAGAGAATAGAAAAATGGGAGCAGTGAGACCTGAAGAAAAGCTGAGGGAGAAACAAAAACATTTTCTGAGAATCTAAAAGATTGATACAAAATCAGAAATAAAACCTATCCCCCCATCCCAATGTCTAGTACTGAATCATAGAATGAAATAGAATCACATAATGGCTTGGAAAGGACCTTAAAGATCATTCAGTTTCAACCTCTTTTTAGAAATGACCTCAGACCTCTTATCATTCTCAAGTCCCTCCTCTGGACACCCTCCAGCAGTTCCAGATCTCTCTTGTGCTGGAGACCTCAGGCTTTGACAATCCAGATGGGGCCTCATGAGGGCAGAGCAGAGGGGGGCAATCACTTCTCTAGCCCTGCTGGAAGGGAATAGCCCACCCATATTTGATGCAGCCTGGGGTATAGTTGGCATTATGGGCTGTAAGCACATGCTGTTGGCTCATGTCCAGCTTTTTATCCATCAGGACTCTGAGGACCCTCTATGCAGTGCTGTTCTCAACAAATTCTTCTCCAACCTGTACTCATTTTGAAAATTACCCTGATTCAGGTGCTGTCCCTTACATATGGATTTGTTAAACACCATTAAGTTCACATGGACCCACCTCTCAAATTTATCCAGGTTGCTGGCTACTTTGTATTTTCTCAAATGTGCCCCAAATCTGAAGTTGATTGCAGACAAAAGAAGCAAACAGAAATTCTGATGGAATGTAGTACTTGTAGACACTTTGAAGTCCAGAATGCTTATAATCAAACATCTTTTATTGATAAACATAAATAGATTATCACATTGATTCTGTGAGGTAGTTTTTAAATTTTTGAATAATTTAAATTATGAATCACTCATATTTTATCATAAAATCATTCAATTCTATTCAAAAAACTATTGTAGAAAATTTGTTTCAAGTCTCTTTTGACCCCAACAAGTGCAAAAAGTAGTTTTTTGCTCATGTTTTCTGTCTTAATTAAAATCAAGGCCTTTAAGGACCAAAAGATATTTAATTTTAACAACAGCATACCATGACTGTTGTACTGTAAAAAATGATATGAGGTTGAATATTTTCTTTATATGTGCTTCAAAATAGCCGGAATAATAATTTGTATACTTGGAGATTGCAGAAGAGTTACTTGGAGTAGAAGACACTGATTAGGGAACAGCTTCTCAATTTCAGATTTTCATCTATGTGAGTTGAGAGATACATTCTTTTGGGACAAGAATTATACTTCCCTTTTGATCGTCTTGTTTGAACTATGCAGTTCTGGATATTGATGTAAATGGGGTTGTAATTAAGAGACAGAGGAGAGAAAGGAGTGGTTTGTAATGATTCTGATATACCAAGCATCCCTGAGGAGTACACATAGTCATATGTTACTATAGATTACGATTGGTGAGAGAAAAGTCACCACTTATGACACTTATCTGCAGGTAAAATATGAAGTATGATGGACTGTTCCTGAATATTCAGAAAGAGATCATACTGTAAACCATATTCGGAAATGTGTGTGCATTTTATTGTTTTTTCTTACTTGCAATAAAACAAGGAAGAAATATATTTCCAGAAGTGAAACTTCTTGGAAACTGTGTGTTTGAAATACTCTGGTTCAAGGAGCACTCGTGGTTAGAACTCATCCCTGGGGGAAACTGACAGAATTTAATTTATCCAACTGAATATTTACATGTCCAAAGTTGAACAGCTTCAAGAGAGCACAAGAGAAAAATCCTGAAATATTCTATGCCCTGCAGTTTGAGATCTTTCTACACTTGAAAAATTGTGTGTAATTATTTTCTACATTTCAAATAAATCTCAGAGGTGATAACTGAGTTAAATTCTTCAGTGACATAATACAGAAGAAAAAATATATACCAAGAGTTTCCTTTTTGCTTTTTTCTTAATGTTATGTGTAAGTATGCTCCCTGAAAAGTTTTATTTAACTTCATAAGTGAGTTAGTTAGAGAATGAGGAATTTATGATCCCCACTGGATTTTGAATAAATGCGTCAATCTGGCAGGTGACTTCAAAAACTATACTGCAGTAGAGCAGAATATCTAGCATTTTCTTATCCATTTCTGACTCTTACTAAATTGTTTAAATGAGATGTTTGTGAATGCTCTGGCAGTCAACACCAGAGTTCTCTAAATAGTGCACTGAAACTCTCTAACTGGTGCATGTAATCCAGGTGCTGTGATAAGTACATACGTTTTCCGTGATTGAACATGGAACAGAAACTGGAATTCCCCAGCTCATATATAGTTGTTGTTTGTTTGTTTGTTTTCTGTAAATTTTGGAAACAAATTATCCATGTTAGGGACTGGAGTTAAACGGAAAGCTCCACAATTTTCTCTTTCTTTGTATCTTACCAGCTCAAGGTGGTTAAGATGTTTTGGCTGACATTCACAGGATGGTATTATTTCAATGCCAGAGGCAAGGTTTCTTTTCAGTAAGCAATAAATCTCTGACTTTAGAATTCAAAGCATGTTGTCTGCTTTTGGGGAAGTATTGAGAGAGATTGTTTTTAGTACACTGTCATTTTGCTAATTTGGATAAATTTTTGGTCAGTATCTAGCATAAATATCTGAGGATGACGGTAGTACAATTTTAGAAAACCACGGTTTGTGAGCAAATCATCTAATACGTGTAACTTTTTTCAGTGTTTTTTTTACTGCATTTAATCATCTGTTCATGAATACAACCAATAACATACAAAATAAATTACTTCTATCTCAATGTGTAAATTGACAGCTTGGCTAAATATACATGTCGTTTTGAAAGTAATTCTTATTTATTTACATGAAAACTACCACAGATACAAAGAGCACAATAACACTATTTGATACAGCATATTCTGAGACACAAGACACTATTTTTTCAGTATAGTCACCACCATTAGCCAATCATTTTCACCAGCTTTGAACAAGAGCCTGCATACTGGACTCATACTGCTCCAGTGGAAGTGACTTGCTGTCACTGCTGCTAAAACACACCACGCACCACCTCACTGAGCTACATCCAGTGTTTGATCTCCATCAACATTTAGCATGCATCAGTCAATGTCAGTGGGTGAAATTTTTTCCACATGGAGGAATTCAATGGCACACCTTCACTTTGTAAGCACATCCATGACAGACACTATTTTTTCAGACTGCCCCTCTGCTTCCATCTGTCACACAGCAACAAAATGTAATGGGATATTGGCAGAAAGTTTCAACTTCTGCTGCCATATCACTGACATCTGCCTCTGACATAACAGGCCAACATAATAAAATAGTGGGCATTACCTTCAGAGCAGCCCTTGTATATACTTGGATTCATTTTTACTTGCTCTTGTGCTCCCTGTAGTAGACCTGTTGTAAGTTTAATAACTACAATTGAAAATCTGTTTCTCCTATCATTTAAAGGTAATATTTTAAAGCAGTTAATTATTAAACAGAATATTTACAATTCAAACAACTCATCTAGGAATGGTTCTTAGGTTTTTTAATTATTACATGTTGATGAAATCAAGTTAACTTAATCACCGGATGCTCAGATAAGCAAAGTGCCTTAAAACAAAAAGGATCTCATTTAAAGAAAAGAAAAAGTTTAAGACAGTGAGTGACAAGATAATCTAGCTATATTGGTAGGATTCTAAAAAATTTTGGATCTTAATAAAGAATTCTGCAACTTCATTTCCTTTGAATGAAATGTTTATTAAATGCTGCTTGCATTTCTCTCTAAATACTTCAGTATAGATTAAAGAATGGATAGAAATAAGAAAAGCACACATATACTAGTATAAAATAATGCAAGCCAGCCCTTGCCCAGGAATCCAGACAGTCACAGTGGTGCTTCCTGACAGAGTAAAGCAGCAGGAGACAGCTAATGAGGCAAGTCATCCGTTATCATTGCAGTGCTTAGCCTGATTTAGTTATCTGAATAAAAATGACAGATTCAGGAGGAAGGCTCCTGGGAACTTGACTGAAAATGTTATGTTGATAATACCAAACATTGATCAGTCTAGTGGAGTACCTCTTTGTCTCCATGCCAACAATGAATAGAAACAAAAAAGCAGGGGTTAAGGGGTGTGCTTTTGGAAAACTGATATCAGGGAAGATATTTTCTTTATAAACAGGTTTCATTAAAAACTGAAATAAGCCCCATGCCTAGGACAACTCATGCCTTTTCAGAATATGGAAGGTTTTATAATGTAATTTCAGCTTGTCAGGAACAATTTTCTTCTTTCCATTTAGGATTACTTAGAAGTTTAGCTTTAGCAGCTACAGCTCATGTCACTGGTTGCTTATTAACTTTATTCCAACATAAAGAGGAAGAAATAGACTTTAACTATTTCAGTACCAACTGTATGCCACTCAGTATTTCAAAATGAAACATGGTTATATTTTTATAAAATATTAAGCTAATTACATGGGCAAAGTAAAGACAGAAAAGAAAAAAAAAGTTAAAGCAGGAAGTATGCAACCTAGAAGGGAAAAAAATGTACATTGTCTGAAAAACGTATAAGAAAATTTTGTCTGGAAACTGACGGGAGTGGTAATTTTTTAAAGAATGATCCAAACTTGGCTTACTTGCTAAATGAGTAAGGGTCATTAAAAAAATAAGAAATAAAACAAAGAGAAAACCAGGAACACAGGCTTTAAGAGGATTTAATTGTTCAGAAAAACAGCAGACCATTATAGAACCTTTCAGTACCTTGCATCTGTAGAAATATTGAACATAGTATTCTTATTCTAGAGAGATGGGTAATGAAAAACTGAAATAGAAGCCAGAAGATACTGGCTCCCTTGTAGATATTCATACACCTTTGGTCCAACTTGTTATCTTTTTGAGACTGAGTTCCCCAACTACATCTTTTGTATATCTTTAAAATTTAGATTATAAGATTTCTTTCTTCATAACAATCTAATCTGATCAAATTGCTTGTTTTATATGCCTCATAATATATATTGTGTTATATGAGAGCTCATAATCATTCTCAAGTGACAGCAAACTAACGTAGAGTAAACTTGTACTTGGATTGAAAGACTGAAATAAAAGATTCATTGCTCCATATTTGAAGGTCTTTTCAGAGTGCTAGCTTAATGTTCAGAGTTCCTAGAATTGACATGATGTGAGCTTTACAGAAATCTGAGGTTCTCCCCTTTCTTAGAAGCAACAAAACAAGTTTTCAAAAACTCTTCTACTGAATGAAAAAAAAAAAAAAAAACAACTAATTTTACGAGTGATTTCATGACTAATTGTCCGATGACTTTACTGAAAATCTTTGTGCCATGCTTGTGTGTCACATTCACAGAAACCCAAGGAGCGTGGTCATGTGAAAAAAGCTCAATGTGGTGACTGTAGGTTGGAAGAGACTTTGCTCAATAGCAAAAGGAGCTTATCTTCACATGCTTAACACCTCCCATGCTGGAGAAGGGAGTGGTATAATATATTGTAGCAAAAATTGCAACAAAGAAACTCGTGGCTGAGCGATTATCTACTCCGCGTGGTTAAATCCATGCACGTCACTGAATTTCAGCTAACTGGCTGTATCGAATCACATGCTTACTGGATTTTCATTCTGTGACGTGGAAACAGGTTTTTGGAGATACGGTGACCTGTTCTGAATTACAAAGATATTTCAGAACAAAAATTAAATCTATATGTATGAGTGTTGATCCAGTATTATTCCGTTTGGTCACGCTTTTGTGTTTCACAAGACTTTGAGTAATACACAAACCTCTATAACAGGTTATTCAAGAAAAAATAGCATATGATTTGAGAGTTATTTCAACCACTTACCAGAAAAAAATAAATAATAATAATAATAATAAAAAAAATAGAAGAGGACTTTTCCAGTCTATCTCCAAAAAGTAATTTCCAAAATATTAAAAAACCATGTAAAACTGTAGAAATATGCCTTGTTTTCCTACAACAGATAAAAAATATTGTCTGTCATCCTTAGTTACAGATGCATTAAGCAGAGTGATGATGATAACCTTACTTTCTATCTTGGTGAGTTATTTCATTATATTTTATGCCATTGCTTATGCCAGTCTACCAAATGGCACAGTTCTATAACTTTTTTCTGCTCCCATTTAAAAGTATACTTATAAGTTTTTAATTAGAAGTTATATAGATGAGCCAAATCTCCTGTAGCATTAAAAAATGAAAGACAAAACAGTTTGAATGTTTGTAAAGGAGATGACTTGTGCTGTAAACTGATTCCAGGGAAAAACTGAAGTTAGAATGAATCATATGACAGACAACACTTTATTTTATAAATCCTGCAGGTACATAACCATTTAATTCTTACTCTCACACTCGGAAAAATAAAATAAAAATAAAAATAAAAATAAAAAAATGCCAATAGAATCCTCTCCTTGTTTAAACATATTTCCAAATTGTCTGATACTTTCATTTTTGTAGCCTTCCACTCTGTTTTTCTGAGTCGACTGTTAATGGACTATTCCAGCCACTTGCAATGTAAAAATAAAAAACAGGCTCATATTTCTTAGCATGTAGGGATGGCCTGTGTGAGCAGATCCCCAGAGATGCTCAGTAACCTATAAAAGCCAGATCAATCAAACTCCAAAAGGGATCTGTCCCAAGTCAGAGCAGAGCCTTGAGCAACACTCCTTGCACTTCTATGAGAGCAGATTTAAGATAGAGTAAAAAACTCTGTACAACAGTATCTGGGATGGAAGAGTGAGGAAATGTGAGGAAATAGACCTGCAGCCCCCAGCATCAGTAGAGAAGGAGAGGAAGAGGTGCTCCATGCAAAGAGCAACAGGTTCTTGTAACCCAGGAGGAGTCCATAGAGGAGCAGGCTGTCCTGCAGCCCACAGGATACATGACTGCATGAAGCAGATCTCTGCATGCAGCTGTGGAGGAGTGCATGGATTAGTAATGGATGGAGCCTGAAGGAGGCAAAGCTCATGGAGAGCCCCCTCAGGATCATTGCTGCCTGGAGATGCAGCCCATGGAGAGGGAATGTCCTGTGGTGGGAAAGGGCTGGGGTGCTGCTGCCCATGTGGACCCATGCTAGAACAGTGCCTGAAGCATGAGTGCTGTGGTATGAAGCCGTGTTGGAGCAGAGCTTGGAGAGCTGTGGCCTGTGAGAAGCCCATGTGGGGTTCTCAAGGACTGAATCCCATGGGAGGGACCCTTCATGGAACAGAAGAGAGCTACCATGAAGGAGCTGCAGATGATATAGCGTTATGGACCTCTAAAGGCTCCCATTCCTCATTTTCCTGCACTGCTCAGAGGGAGTGGTGAGAGAGGGATGTTTCATATTTTTTTTCCCCCTGGGGATAATTATGTTTAGATTACATCATTTTATATTTTTACCAAGATCTTTCTGGTTCAATCAACAAAATGAGATATTTCCCACAGTTTGCACAGTTTGTCTTCATCTGTCATCCTTAGAATTTGATTGTTTCTTTTATGTATGTTAGAACAATGATAAGATTCAGCAATGCAAAAATACTGTCTGATAACAATTTTTGTGACCTCACTGTTTTCAAATCAAGTTGCCATTTTTGCACATCAGTAACTGAAGGTAGTATTTCTCTTGCAGCAACCTATTATCATAATGTGAGAAAAGTCAAGAACATAGTTTGTTTCAGAATGCAGTCAGCAAAATCACAAATAACAATTACGGAAGCAAATCTTTTTGCTTGCAAGTTAAATAGGTGAAGGTTGAAATCGTGAGAATTTAAACCATTTTAAAGACATTTTCCACACTGTCTTTTCTACATATCTTTACTTCATCCTTTTTGCCAAAGGCAAAAAAGGAAAAGTGAATGAGTAAACAGCCTGAATCTATTTTGTAAGAGATCATGTCAGTTGTTATTAGCTGTAATATTATCTTTCACTGGAGTGGTTGAAGGCAAACAGAAAGTCAAAATACTTGTATTTGTTATTTTGCTTTGTTATTTTTGAAAGAAGATTCAGTTAAATTTTTCCACTGACTTTAATAATTTTAAATGCAGCTTTTTATTAGAATCATTCACCATTTCATGTAGCATTTTTAGAAAGCGGAAAGCTTTCGAAAGGAACACATGGGTCCAGTACCTTTGGGGGGTGGGAAGTTTCTACAGTGTATCATAAGAAATGTCATGCCTTTGAGAGCTAATATGAAAAACAAGATTTCATTCTATCTTTATCCTCTAAGCATAAGAAAATAATTATGAATTGATTCAATAAACTTTCAGAAGATATCTCATTTTCCATAAGTAGACCTCAAGGAACTTCACATTCTCTTTTTGTAGCAAATGGAGTACAAGTTATTGAAGATAAATGGGATAAAATGTCAGAGTCAGTAAAAGGACCTGACTAGTCTTAGATCTACCTCAAGGCTCTTTCCATCAGGCATTGTACAGTTTAAGTTATTTTGCAATCTTTCTTTTAACTGTACTGACAAATGCAGCTCATCTCCAGTATTTTTTTAGAGTCACAGACATACTCTGCTTTTTTTTTCTCATGATGAACACCAGTTTGCTATCACAAAGAATAATTGTTAAAACAGTACTCAGTGTTTCAGGAGTTCAGTCTATTCAAGGTTACACTAGAAATTTCCTCACATAGATGGGTTTTTTGCCCTGCAGTTTTTCGTTCAGCTTTTGCTTTTGTTCATGCTTAATGTTCTTGTTTGAAAACACTGGTTCCAAGAATCAGACTAGTTAAGCTGAGAAGGGACATTTGTAGATCATCTGGTCCAAACTGCCAGCTCAAGCTCAAATAGTTCACCCAGGACCATGTCCAGGTATCTTTTGAAGATCTGCAGCCTGTTCTTCATTCACCCACACAGTAAAGAAGTGCTTCCTCATATTTGAGCAGAACCTCCAATATTTCAGTTCTTGATCATTACCTCTTGCCTTATCTCTAGGAACTTCTGAAAAGAGGCTGGCTCCATCTTCTTTATACCACCCTTTAGGTATTTATAGATGTTTATAAGAGACACTGAATATTCTCCATGTTAAACATGCCAGATCTCTTGCCCTTCCTCATAGGAGAGATGCTCCAGTCCTTTAAATATCTTCATGGCCTGATATCGGACTTTTCCAGTAATTCCATGACTCTCTTGTATTGAGGAGCCCTGCACTGGACCCAGCACTCTAGGCATGATCTTAACAGAGCTTAGCAGAGAGGAAGGACTACCTCCTTTGACCTTATGCTAACAGAACCCTGAAACTGTTAACTTTCTTTGCTGCAGGATGCTGCTTATTGCTAATTTGTGATAAGCTTGGTGTCAATTAAGGACTACCACATTCTTTTCTACCAGGCTTCTTTTCACCTGATTATCCCCAGTTGCCCCAGCACTTATTGGTGCATGGAATTTTTTTTTTCCCAAGTTGTAGCTCTTTGCAATTCTTGCTGAACTTCACGAGATTCTTCTCTGTCCATTTCTCTAGCCTATACTAGTTCCTCTGGATGGCAGCATGACCCTTTGGCATATCAGCTAGTCGTGCCAGCTTTGTGTCATCTGCAAACATGCTGAGGTTATAAGCTGTGAAGTACACTTAATACACTGCAGACTGCAGAGAATACACTCTGGTTGGTGATGAGAGGAGGCTGGCTGAGTGTGTCTAATAATGAATTTTTTAAGAACTCAGAACATGTTTATGGACACTTTTCTCAACTTCAGTAAAAATGAAAATAATTCATAGTCATACTTTTAATAAGTTTTCTTTCAGACAGAATATGAAGTATTATTTCAAGAAAGTCACACTCGCTTGAAAGATCCTACACACAGCTCTTTGAGTTATCACCTTCTAAGTGTCCAAAGTAATTAAACTACTAGAAAAAACTTCTCAGACAATTTTTTTTTAGAAAATCTCACAGAGTAATATTTCATATTAGTATTGTGATAGATGAATAAAGTGCAACAACCTATTACTAAACAATGCATAAGTCATATTCAGTATATATCAGATCGTATATTGAATGTGAGAAGTTATATTTCATCGTAAAATCTATTCAGTACTTAAAAACTTGTGTCATGCTTAAACATTTTGCAGAACTCTCCCTAGCTGCAGTGGGATTCCAAATTCCTTTCTAGAATTTAAAAAACCAAGATCTTTACCATGTTGTAAGTTAATGTCCAAGGCCTGTTAAAACAGGAAAAGAAAAATTCAGATTTTGTGAGTCTGTGTATCATTCAAAGTAACTACATGCAAGATACTTTCATCTAGCACAAACAGTTGATGGAAGGAAGGGAGGATATGTGAATTAATAAATTACTTATAATTATGTCAGTTTTTTTCAGAATTATTCATCTCTACAACGATGGCATGGTTGGCCTGACAAATAGTTTGGAGGACAATAGGAGTTTCAATGCTTTAACCTGAAAGCAAAGAGGCAAAACACACTTGCAAGGAAAAGATATAGCAGAGACACTAGAAAGCACCTCTTGAGTTGTAAGATATTTCTGTTATACCGGTAATTAGACAAATAAAAGAAGATACAAATGTATAAACTGTGAGATTGATACAGGTGAAATAGTACAAAATATGATAACTGACAGTGAGGACTGTCAGTTTGACAAAAGGGTACCTGTTTGACAGATGTGATTTGAGTTGGGAGGAAACAGGAGTTTATGTTCTGTTAAAAAAATAAAAATAAAAATAAAGATTCAGACTTGTTTTCTTCCAACCTGGACCAACAAGTAAATACTTTTTACTGAAGACAATCTCAAAAAATTATGATTTAGAACCATGGAAAAAGTTTGCAGGATTCCCTGCTAAAGCAGTTTTACTGCAATCAAGTAGAAAGAACTGCTAAAATATCTGATTTACTTTAGTAGCACTATTACTAAAATGAACCATCACAACCGTAAGTGCTAGTAGATGTACTATATTAGTTCTTTTATAATCCACCGATTTACATTTTAATATCTTATTCTAATCAAAGTAATATAAACACTTAAATATTTGACAGTGAATTAATCAATTTATATAGTTTCCACTTAAAACTTTTTCAGCTATACCTATCTCACATTTATGACTTTCTTGAATACAAGAGGATTCATGGCAGGCGAGTTTTGTGTAGTAGAGGAAGTCTGTGTATGTTTCAATACAGGCTATGGTTTGCAAAAGTAAATGACTCTTCTGTCATCAGGAAGGACAGATCAAATTGCAAAAGTTGAATTTTCTTGTTTTCTTTCTAGTTCATTTTGTTTTATTTCTTGAAGAATATGAGACTGAGATAGAAGATTCAGCATAGGGAAGAAAAGAGTTGGCCTCATAGTAAAAGGGCCTGAACGTTATGCTGCAAAATTCCTATCCTTAGTAAGGAATTCCTGCATTAAATTAAGCAATCTTTCACATGCAGTCATTAATTGTGCATTCTTCATATTCTGAGCCTGACCTTTCAGGGATCTGACATAAAAATGCTGTGAACCTTTAAAGTGCATTGTGGTGCATGCTAGAAAACCAGATTGCATGCCCTCAACTTGGACTCTAAAAATCCATTAATGTGCTTGACTTCTTTGTATCTCTCTAGTACCAATAAAATAGGGATTTACACTATCTCTTCACATCACTGAAGTGCTATGAAGAATAATTAATTTTTTTTTTTTTTTTTTTTGAGTGCTCTGATATTGTTGTTTGGGCATCAGAGAAAAAAAATGAGAGAAAATTAATAATCCTGTCTTCAGAATAAGCATGCACTACATAAATCCTAAAGCTACACATTTGACAAGGAAAATAAGATTCACTGAACAGTTAGTTTTCTAATTTCTTTATTCTTGTCCCTTCTTCAGTCACTGCTATTTTTCTTTCCTACAGTTACCAATGCTGTTTCACACTTGTCAGAGTCTGGTGTTGATAATTACCCTTATCTAGCTCTCCAAATTTCATCCTGAGGGAATATTCTATTTTCCTTTTCCCTTGCTTCCTGTCTCAACTGCCATTCTAAATGTAGACAACAACAACAAAAAAAGAATTTTTATTCATTGATGTCTTATTCTATTTTTTATAATTTATTTATTTTGTGTGTGCTACCAGTTTTCTAACTAGCTTGGTAGGAGAAAAAATATAACTTTTCATTTCTGTATTCAACCTAGCACAGTAAATGTTAATCTTTATCTGAGCCTTTTGATATCATAAAATAAATATAAAAAACAAGTAGTAACATAGCTGGCCTCTATTTTCATGTTGGAATCTTACAACGCAAGCAGCTTTGTTCAACTGTGGCTACATTGATTTCCTGGCAAATGAGAACTAAGAGAAGAAAAAGAGTGAGAATTGAGAATGCTGTTGTGTATTTTTCTACTTTCCAGTCTGTTTAATATATTCCACTTTTAGCAGATGTCTTGAAGACCAATGTCTAGATTTTCTTCTTACTTAACATAATCTGTTTATAAATATGTAACACACCAAATATTTCAGGAATATTCTGCCTGTGTTATTTCATGTTACAAGTTCTGTACATGTACTTTCCTTATCATTTTTATTGAGAAATGGGATTTAAGCCCAAAATGCATTCTGAAATATCAATCTGACACACTAACTTTGGTTAATCACTTCTCTAAGATAGTAATCTTTTGCTACTTGAAATTAAAATGGATTCATAAGCTTTTTGAGTCAGTATTACAGATTACGTGGCTCTCTGAACTAGCTTCCTAATTAGCTGAGTTAACTGAGTACCTGTAAAGAGGATCAGGGTCTTAAAAAAGTTCTGAGTAAGTTTGCTGAGTGTTTTTCATATTTCTCGAGAAAATATTTATTTTATAACACTCCTATAACTATCTTTCATTATCACAGATTTAAAAGAAAACATCATAAATAAAAATTAACAGGAAAACACTGAGGAAAGATACAAAAAAAGTGAGACTGAAGATTTTTTGCGTATTTGAACTTTGACAATTCCGTTTGCCCTGATTTTTTTTTTTCCCAATTTTATTTTGAAATATACTTTATTAAACTAGTAACAGCTGTAAAAATTTTGAATACAAAATCCAACACAAATGTTGGAAGCGAAAAGCCCTCTTTCTGTGTTGCAAATTAATATAAAGATAACTGTTTACTAGCTAGGAAACTAGTTTACTGTAGAAATAAAGTAGAGGTATTTAAAAGACTGACAAATCAGACTTGCCTCATATTTAAAAACAAGTATTTACTCGATAGTTACTTGTTAAAAATATACATAAAAAAACTGCTTCTTAATTGCCATAAATCAGTTGATTAACACTAAATATAGAAAGTAACTAGTGCTGAACAAGCTCAACCTAAAGCAGCCATCACTACACAATCACCATGAGGAATGGACCTTCAGTAGGCACTGAGAGCTGTAGCTCATCAATAAGGCCAAGGTAAGTAAAGGCCATTCCTTAGAAGAGATGGATTCAGGGTGAAATGTCTTCTTTCTTCCTTTCCTCATTGCTAGTGCTTTACACTTCTCTGTTCACTTCCCTGAAAGATAAGAAGAGGTTTAACTTGCTTTTAACACCTTATTTTTAGGGACATTTATCTTATTTTGCAGAATTCTCATTTTAACAGACACTGTTTTACTTTCTTAGATCTTTGGTGAATTCTACTTCTTGCAAGTTGTCCTCTACCCTGTTTTTTCAACTATATCCAAGTTCTGTTTCCCTCTTTGGATCTGTTATTCAAATATTTAAGCTTAGCTATTACAGAATTTTATTAGTTATTCTACAAAGTTATGAAATGCTTAGACATTTTGCCAGTCATACTACTTCAGTGTGCTTTGCTTGGATTGAAAGCAAGAAATATTATGTTTTCCTTAGTATGTGGAAGCCATTATGAGTTCACTGGTATTGGCTTTGTCTACACTTTAGCTACAGTGAATCACAGAATGGTAAAATCACAGAGTGACTTAGATTGGAAAGGATCTTAAAGATATTCTATTTGGGTAAAGAAGATCTAGTTTAGCCTCCATGCCATATACAGGATTGCCAACCATTTAATCAGGAACAAGGTCAAGCTTCCCAGGGGCCCATCCAGCTTGATCTTGAACATCTCCAGGAATGAGGCAGCCCAAGCTACACTGTGCAGTCATGCCTCACCACACTTGAAATAAGAGATTTCCTCCTAGCGTCTAAGTCTCTCTTGTTTTAGTTTAAATCTATTCCTGCTTATCCTATTGCTATTTGCCTGTGTAAAAAGTCATTTTCCCTCCTGTACATAAGCTCCTTTCAAGTATTGGAAGGCTACAGCAAGGTCTTCACAGAGTCTTCTCTCCTACAGAAGCCCGACTGTCTCAGCCTTTCTTTGTAGGAGAGGTAAATCTGTCTTCTACTATACTGGTCTGTCATTTTTTTCCATTTTCCTCATTTTCCTCTAATTTTATTGTTCCTGAATATCTTCATCACAAAAGGCATTGTATTTAGTGTATTTAGACAAAGAGCATCACTCTCATATATATATATATATACACACACTTTTTATATATATATATATATATATATATATATATGTATATATATAAATCACAGTTACATTCCCACACATTTTGTTTTTGACCCTAACATTTCCACTGAAAAAATGCACTGAAGAGCAGGCAGAAAAATTTCTAGACAGTGCCCACTACCTTTTATGGTAAAGAAGCCTGTTCATAAGTCTTCAGTATCTAAATATAAATAGATGTCTCTCAAAGATCCTGTACGAATATTAATCAAAAACCCCAGTTCTCCAAAAGCCTCTATTATTTAATTTAAACATATCCATTAACAATCTGCATTCCCTATGTTCTTGTGGAGTAATGACTTTGTACATCTTCTCTAGCTTTCTGTCATTTGCATTTGTTATCTCTTCCAAACTCATTCAGAAGTATCCCATTTCCTGATTGCACCAGTCTTGGTATTTTGTCTGGAAAACATATCTTACAGAGGTTCTCAAGAGAGTCATGCATTTTGCTCATTGTACAGGGTGTGATGTTAAAATCACTGTAGTAAACAGTGCAGTGGAGGAACCTCAGAACTTCCCAGTATCAATATTTAGAAATTATTCAAAACCAGATGTCTTCAGTCATTGTTAGAAAGTTATCACTTACTATAACTTGGAATTAGAACTGTGTTAGGAAGTTGTCATCAAAATGGCTCTCTGATGGAAAATGCTTTTTCCTCAAAATCAGATTTTTCCACATACACACACACAAAAATATATATATGCTCTATCTGTGATTACAAAAGATCTACAGCTCTTCAATTCTCAGTCTGTCTTGCACAGTAATCAAGAGAAACCCTGGTTGTCTAAGGATGCCAAGAGAATCGTTGTGCCAATCTCTCTATTGCATTTGTACATGTACATTTTTAGTTTCCAGTAGATGACTACTGAAATCTTTAAATTCCTACATATCTAAAAGAACTCTTTAACAGCAAGTGATGATTTTCTAACTATACATTTCCAATGAAGTCAAATCCACATTTCCTCTTAAGTCAAGAGTGCATTTGCTACATCTTTTCCTCCCTAATATGCAGTGCAAATTTTTAAAATAAAATCAGAATTGGCAACATTAACTGTGGCTCTGTGAGTTTAGTTTGATATTTTTCTCTTATTTTTTATCCAGAAATAACACCAAAGGTCCGTAGTATGACAAATGATTGAGTCTGCCATCCAAGTCAAAAATTTTAGGAAAAGAATCTCTTTCAGGATAATTCTTCCTGCTTCCATGTGCACTAAAAATACTCTGAGGAAAGAACCTGTCATCATATTTTAGTTTCTCCCTTTTGATGCCTGCCAGAACTCATAACCCATGCTGCATTTCTATTAATGAAAACATTTCTTATTTTTTCTAAAATAAAAACAAAATTTATTTTTAAAGACAAAAAGGTTAGCTCAGATACTGTAAATTTTATTCAGACAAGTAGATTTTTTGTTAATTTATTAACCTGTAACAGTGCCAGATTTGAGATTTTTTTAATGTTGAATTTACACTGGAAAAGAAATCAACCTGTGCTTTTTCCTGTCCAAATGGAGTCTGAAAAGTCGCAGTCTTGAAAACTTAAAGCTGAATGTTATTAACATTATTACTGAAATGTAGTTTTATTCCAAAGCCTACAAATGTTTTGTTTATCTGTATTTCAATCTTTTAAAAGTTTTGTCGTAAATCAATTTGATTCTAAAGCACAAAATCATTAAATCATTCAAACAATATAACCACAAATGAGATCTTATGCTTTTGTAAGATTACAAATGGTTACCTCAGTAATTCTTAGGAAAAAAAAAAGATTTCACTGTGAAAATTACATGTATCAGAAATTACCTTTTCACATTTACAGACTCAATTTCAACAAAATAACACTTTCCTAATATAAGAGTTTATATACTGCTATAAACCCACTGGCTTTCTTAATGTTATTGTGATATTTGGAAGGTAATTATCATTCCTTATTTCTGTGATCCCTAAGTCATAGTAATGACTTAGTAATGACATAGATAAGTCATAGTAATGAACAGTCCTTGGAAAATGATGTCATATGTATATTTTCAATGTCTTCTTTCAAATCATATTCATTCACGTCAATCTACAAGTGCCTCAACAAGAAAAGGGAAGTCCAGCAGGCCATAATCCCTTCTACAAAGGGGCATAGGCAAGCTGGTAACAACAGACAAGGAGTAGGCAGACATACTTGATAACTCTTTTTGCCTCAGTCTTCTCTGATAACTGCTCATCACACAGCCCTCACATTTTAGGTTCGGTAGGATTGGATTGGGGTAACATTGTCCCTCCTGCTGTAAGCCAAAATCAGGTTCATGGTCACCTGAACATTTATAAGACTATGGGTGCTGATAAGATACATCCCAGAGTTCTGAGGAATCAGCTCTTGTAGCTGTCAAGTCATTCTCAATGATATTTGAAAAGTCATGGAAATCAGATGAAGTCCATGGTGACTGGAAAAAAGCACCATCACATCCACTTTTAAGAAAGGCAGAAAGGATATAGGATGGAGACCAGTGATGAGTGGTGTCCCACAGAACCAATAATCTATGATAGCTTCATTAATGACATCAATAATGGTGTTAAGTGCACCCTCAGCAAGTTTGCTGATGACACTAAGATGTGGGGTGCAGTCAACATGCCTGAGAGATGGGATGCCATCCAGAGGGCATCCTAGACAGGCTTAAGCAGTGGGCCCGGGAGAACTTGAGGAGGCACAATAAATCCATGTGCAAGATCTTACACCTGGGTAGAAGCAACCTCCACTATCAGTAAAAACTGTGGGATGTAAAGGTTTGAGTGCATCCCAGCCGAAAAAGACCCAAGGGAACTGGTGGATGGTAAGGTGGATATGAGCCAGCAATATGTCCTTACAACCAAGAAAGCCAGCCATATCCTGGGCTGTATCAAAAGAACTGTGTCCAGCAGGTTGAGGGAGGCGATCCTGCCCCTCTGCTCAGAAATGGTGAGACCTCACCTGGAGTACTGTGTCCAGATGTGAAGTCCTCAGTAGAGAAGAGACATGGACCTGTTGGAGGATGTCCAGAGGAGGATCACAAAAATGATCCAAGGGATGGAACATCTCTCCTACCAGGACAGGCTGAAAGAGCTGGGGCTGTTCAGCCTGGAGAAGTCTCTGAGGTGACCTGATAGCAGCCTAGTATTTAAAGGGGAGCTACGAGGGGTATTGGCTTAAAATTTAAAGAGGGTAGATTTATTTTGCATTAAAGGAAAAAATCTTTTTCAGTAGAGATGGTGAGGCATTGGAACAGGTAGCCAGAGATGCCCTGGCATTCCTGGAGATTTTCAAAGTGAGGCTGGATAAGGCTCTGGGCAGTGTGATGTAGATGTCCCTGTTCATTACAGGGGAGTAAGATTAGATGACCTTTAAATGTCTCTTCCAACTCTAAGGATTCTATGATTCATATCATGGTCTTGGCTATGCTAATCAGTGTATGTTATTATTCATATCTCAGTACTTTCCTGGTTGAAATGGACAAGTTACAGTTTCTTAATTTTGTTTTTCCCTATGTACTTTGGCAGGTGGTTCTTTCGGGTCATACTTGCCACTTATCGTATGTTTGTACTTCATAATAAGATAGAAGGCTGGCCTTAGTTGCTACTAAACAAATATTGTATTATTTCAAGGAAAGAATACCAGAAAAAAAAAAGTTAAAACACAGCTATTTGAAAAGCAGGAGAAGAAATCTAAAGTAAAGCTTCAACAGAATACTTAATTACAGCAGTTCAACTCCGTTTTCACTAACCTTATTCATTTTAAAAAAAGTTTAGAATAAGGAAATTTTCTTCCTTCGTGCAGATGGCATTAACTTTCCTGGCTATAACAGGCTTCCACAGCAAACTGCAAATTTGTCTAAAATGCTAGTGGATAACACTGTCTGTATGGAAATTTATCATTTTGCTCAGCAGCCTTGAGACAAGTGATACTTCAATTGATCCAAAATCCTTCATTCACTCGCTCTTTGAGAAATATAACCTAAAAGCAGGTACACAGATCACCTTTCTCAGTTTTACATGATTTTTACTTCTATGAAATAGTCCATGACACTATATTTACACTTGGATATGGTTAATTTCTGTGCCTTAAAAAGCGGAATATTAAGTAAGAAGCAGTAGCCATGCCATTGCTTTTTTTTTTCCCCTTGCACAATCTCTGAAACATAACTGAAAAACGGACCAATTTTCCAGTAAGTGGCATATTTTAGCTTTCTGTAATGTGTGGAATAGCAAGCTGAGACATCAATATGTCTTCAAAATCACTTAAATGCTTGTCATTAAAGCAAGGATTAATTGCTTCACAGTAAACTTGAACACAAGTATGTATGTGTTTCAATTCTTCATAAAACATGATGATCCTAGAGCTTTGACAGGTGCCAAGCCTGACATCTCAGGAGACTGAAAAACTGTACTTAGCCATAAAACACAGAGGCCATGGAGAGAAAAACTCAAGCATGACTCATATCCATCAAATCACCTCTCCCCTAAACGTCAATTACCACTTCTAAACTTCAGGGGTACCTTTGTTTCATTAGACAAGCACTCATTATCTGTGATCACTGGAAACTCTGATAACTAATGTCCATGATGATGTCAGCAGTCTGGAAAAAAAAAAAAAAAAAAAAGTCCAATGAATGGGCTAGAAATTGTTTACTTAAGAACTATGTCTCCAGAATCAGCATATTGACATCTTTTTCACAGTTGCTTCCTTTTCACAGTTCTCTTCTGGCATTTCATAGCTTCAAAGTGTCTATCGTAATTTCACTGTGGGTTTTCACTTCTTCCATATCAAATGAAAAAATACCAACAACCCTATAACACAAGAAAAGAATTAAGATGACTATTCTGACTCACCCCAGAGGAGAGTAAGTTGTTTCTTTTGCCTTTTACTTCCTTTTTCAGACACATGCACAGCAACAGCAGTCATAAGCCACTTACTGAAGTGATATGTAAGCCTTCAGTCTTTAAAATTTTGCAAAGATTTGACCAGCCCTCTAGCTTTTCTTGCTTTCTGTCTTTTTTGTTCTGCTTCCTCATTTTTCTGCTATTTGAATTCATTTAAATAAACAGTTCATTAAAGATGGAGAATATGTTTGTCTTACAAACGGTTGTCAGGACCTCACCAGCACTACTCCCTGCAAATTTAATGATTGTTTAAGAATTCTTAGGTTTAAATTGTTTAAGAATTCTTAGGTGTAACAAAACCAGGCTGACAAGAAACTCTTTCGGCTTTTTTACTTTGTTTGGGTTTTTTTGTACAGCTTCATTTTGTCTTTATTCTCTGCTCATAAATAAGTTAAAACACCTTTCATATATTGGTAAAAAAAATACTTGAAAAAGATTCCACATCAGGACTTAAACATGACAAGTAATATTTTAGATTCCCCAGTAATGTCTCATCCTGTATGAGTGATAAAAGTAGTACTTTTTTCAAGCTTGCCTAGATTTACAGGTATGACACTTGAAATATTATATGCATACAATCTGCACACGATCTTTCAGGTAAATAAAAGAAAAAAAAAAAAAAGCAAAACCAAAAACAAATTTAAACATACACACACGATTTTAGCAAGTATTTCTAGCCTTTAAATATCAGATTTTCCCAGAGAGCTTATTCTCCCCAGTTCTGCAGGAACAGTCAGTGACTGGCTTATCACCACAGCAGGTCACTGAGCTCTTTATAGTGGCTGACAAAGTATTTCAATCTGCTTTAGGACTAACTGTTCTTCTTAAGGCACAAAACCTACAGTACGTTGACTGTAAAAAATGATTAACTAATTTTCAGTTTGTTTGTGGACAGATCACCATTTATAGTACAAACAGACAAATCACTTCAAACGGGAAGAACACTCAAAGTTAAGTGGTATATTTCTTCAGCTGATACCCAATGACCTTTCAAGATGAAAGCATAATAGTCAACAGAGAAAAAGAAAAAAGCCCTGTGTTCTGTTTGCAAGGTTTAGAGGTCACTTGGCTACAGAGAGAGCAGGATACAATGGAGGCTGCAGAAAACTCTGAAGAGGCAAACATGGCGGTTCGTTTAGAATTTTTTCTTCTGAGCCTCACCATTCACCACTAGCTTTCTTCATTTAACAAGTGCCTCTGTTCCCCAAACTGAGGATACGTTCTGTTTATTGTGTGGCTGAGACTCCACTTATGTATCAGCTGTCTATCTGCACTCTTCTTTGGGAAGCAAGTAATTGGTCAAATCCAAGAGCAAAATGGCATGCTTATCCTGTTCAGCTGTCTGGTGATCATATGACAGTGCTGAGAGAATATGAGGGAAGTCCCACAAAACAAAGTAAGATATTATTCCCAGTGAAAACCTCTGGCTACATGCACCTCTTTCTATCAGTACAATCAGAGTCTTTGTTCTGTCTTAAATCCTGGGAGTCAGCTCACTTCTCTCATTGAGAAAACTCAAAGTAATTTCCCACACTTGTAGCAAGGCATTCCTAGGTCATAAAGGTTGTTCTGTCCCCTGAACACAGAACAATGTTTAGACAGAAATAGAATATTAAAACCAAATTCTTTTTTTTTTTTTTTTTTTTTTTTTACTGACACTCAGAAGTCATACTCTAAAAAGTGGAGTGGATTCTTGTTAGCAAAATGCATTTCCATCAACAGAAATTAGTTTTGACTATACAGAATATGCTTTCACAAACACTTACCAGCTTGATATAAAACATTCTGTATTGTTTCTTTCAAAAAAACAAATAGGATTTGTCAGCACAAGGCCTGGAAATACCAATCATCTTCTATGCATTTTACTTTCCCATGCTTTCGCTACTACCCATAAAACCTCCACAGGTTATATAACCACCAAATTAACTACATTTCTCCCACGTGTTGGCTTAGAGAGTCCTTTTAACTGCTGAGAAGTGTTAACCCTTTCTAGCAGTAGCCACCAAACTGACCAGCAATTTAAATGGCAGAAGCTGGCATTCCAAATACACCTTGGGCACTGTCATTAGAAATTATCTTTTGTCCCTACTCTATTTCCTCTGCATTAAAAAACAAACAAACACAAACACTGATGAACATGGTTCAGTTTTAATATTAGACCCCACATTGTATCACCACCATGTTTCTTTATTTTAACTCTCACTTGAAATATGACTGTCATGGTTTTATGATTTTTGGTTTTCGGTACTGGGTGCCCTGGTGGATGACAGGTTGGCCATGAGCCAGCAGTGTGCCCTCTGGCCAAAAAGGCCAATGGCATCCTGGGGTGCATTAAAAAGAGCGTGGCCAGCAGGTCGAGGGAGGTGATCCTCCCCCTCTACTCTGCCCTGGTAAGGCCTCATCTGGAGTACTGCATCCAGTTCTGGGCTCCCCAGTACAAAAAAGACAGGGATCTCTTGGAAAGAGTCCAGCGGAGGGCCACAAAGATGGTGAAGGGCCTGGAGCATCTCTCCTATGAAGAAAGGCTGAGTGAACTGGGTCTATTTAGCCTTGAGAAAAGAAGACTGAGGGGGGATCTGATCCAGGTTTATAAATATCTAAAGTGTGGGGGCCATAGTGGTGAGGCCAGTCTCTTTTCAGTGGTACATGGAGACAGGACAAGGGGAAATGGACATAAGTTGCAGAACAGGAAGTTCCGCACAAATGTGCGCAAGAACTTCTTTATGGTGAGGGTGACGGAGCACTGGAACAGGCTGCCCAGGGGGGTTGCAGAGTCTCCTTCTCTGGAGATGTTCAAGTCTCACCCGGACGCCTACCTGTGTGACGTGGTGTAGGGAACCTGTTTTGGCAGGGGGTTTGGTCTCAATGATTTCTAGAGGTCCCTTCCAACCCCTACAATTCTGTGATTCTGTGATCATGTAGTGCACTGGGAGTTTAACTGTTAATGCTTCAGTTCCCGGTACCTGTCCAGAAGAGAAGAAGAACTACATTCCCCAGGGGCTTTGTAGTCAAAGAGGAGATATAACACCTGGCAAGGTCACCTGATGTGCTCTTCTTCATCTGCTCTCCTCCCTGCTGCTCAACTGGACTGCACATCTCACCTCAGGGTTGTGGTGAGGCCTATCCAGCTTTTGGACACTCTCATTATATTTGATTTAATAGCTTCAATTCTAATTCTATTATATTATAGTGTGCTATCTTGCATTCTGATATCATATTCAGTACATTAGCTTGTTTCTCCTCAGATAAATTGCCTTTGTTTTTAATTATTTTGGGGTCCCCTGTTTCCCTTTTCCGGAGGTGCAGATTTTGCAAAATCCCTCTGCCCCTCTTGTTACAGAACCGGGCGGAACCAGCCCATAGACTGCTGACAGTGACTTTCTATTTGAAACTACTGTTTATCTTCTTAGTGTACTACTTCTGAAAAAAGGTTGAGCTGAATTACATCTCTGTTCTGGGAAAGTTGCCTCTAGATTGAATATTTTTTTGATCAAGAAGCTAAGGACTTAAGCGAGGAAGCATTAGTGAGATGATGTGGAAACTTGGGTGCCTACGTAAGAGGAGATTAGAAAAACTGTTTGCTTAGTCTAGTGAAACAAAGGCTGAGGAGGAATAAATGTTAGTCTACATCAGCAGGGTAAACACCAGAAAAGAAAAGGGCCATTTAAGTGACAAACCAGTGTTGTCACAAGAACAAGTGCTGGTGAACAGTTGGGAATAAATTTAGCAGAAATTAGAAGAAATGCTCTAGTTCTTAGAGCAGTCAGTTTCTGGAACAGAGCCTTGCAGTAAGAAATGAGAGCACCAAAACTAACCAACCAACCAAACAAAAAAACTTATTAGTTTTGGAGACAGGGAGAATTAATTAATGGGTCATCTGAAAAATGAAAATCTATCCAAAAATATTTCAAAAACTTTCTGCACTCTTGGGATATTGTAATGTTTTTTATTTACTTTGATTTTCAGCTAAAAAACCCTTTTCAAAAGCAGGCTGAAGGAGCCATGTGCAGAAAAACTAATTGGACCTCTAATTTCAACCTTACCTGCTTTGAAAATTGCAGTGTCAGAATGGATCTCTTTTGATAGAAGGGAGATTACACAAGTAAATTTATGTTACCTTACTCTTGAAACATTCAGTGCTTTTGTGGAAAGCAAAAGCTCTGAAAAGATTCAATGAATTACTGGCATAGAAACTAGAAGGTATCTCTCTACAATCAGTTCCAAAAGGCCCACAGTTAGAAACGTCTGCCTGCTGTATCCCACAATTCAAGAGTTCAACTAACTGCAGACCAGCACCTAACTCTGTAAAACACAAATACATGACCTTGGCTTGGTTTTACTATAAAAATTTCTGCTGTGCTGTGTGGGAGTGTTCCTAACCTGAAAGATGGGCATGATAAGAAAAACAAAGACATGAAGGAAATTGTTGAGAGAAAACCAGATACTAGCTCAGGGAATAAAGAGAAAATACACAGCGTGAAACAATATATAATGCTGAGAAAAAAATCACAGAGAACAAAAACAAGAGCCTTGCTGGGGGCTGTCTTCTCCTTCACCTGAAAGACTCATCAAGCATCTGCCTTCTAATGATTAGTTTAACACTACATTAATCTCAGCTGTTAGCTAGTTTAGCTATGTAAATAAGCATGTCAGCCAACAAATAATTTATGTATCCTCATATGCTTTGCAAAAGTTGGTAAAAAAAAAAAAAAAAAAAAAAAAAAAAAAAAAAACTCCACCAACACCACCCACCACTGAAAGGCTTATGGTACTTGAAAAGGAATAGTATCTCAGGGTTCAGAAGGTCAAGACACCCATTGAGAAACTTAGCTTGTTCTTTTTGGATACATTGACATTTTAAAATGCTATGCTTTTGACCCAAATTCTTGCCATCACCAAGTTGACGAAGCACACGGGTAAGGTTTGAAGCTTTGTAACTACTGAATGATTGACTATTTGCACTGAAGAGGACACGATTTCTGTTTCCACCACAGGCCATTCTGTGGCCTTCCTCCTTATGTGTATATGTCTGCATTTTTTCATGTAATTTCAAACTGGTTCCTTACTTGTCAATTTAATTTACATTGTTGAGATAGATTAGCATGTTTATACCCAGCTGGTGACAGAAATGCTAACAAAGTTAATCTTCTTTAGGGCAGTCTTTATTGACACTAAGGTCTATATCTGTTCTTACTGCTAATCAGATAAATGTTGTCCTATGGTAGGAAACAGTGAACAAATGTAGCAGTGTAAGGTTATGTCAGCTGGACACCATCTACCTGGATGATTAATTGAAGATATATGCTAAAAGCCACTGAAACTCAGCAGTTCTGTCAAACAGAAAAAATAAATAAATAAATAAAATAAAAAAATCAATAGGAACACTGTGATCTTAGTCTGCAGTATTTTTATGAGAAACAAAAGACAATTCAAGTATATATTTTCAAACCTGCCAGGAAGTCACTGTCAGGTGCAAGCCTCTTATTTTTTCCTCATTGAATTATAGCTTCTATTAATACAATGGTATTGACAGTAAGGACAAAATCTAGTATGCAGCTCTCCCCATGTCTTTCATCATCTCTGTGGTTTTCAGTATATTCTTTGTCTAGTTAAAGATCATTGCTACCATGTAATTTATTTTTTTTTTCTGTTATCCTGTGTAGATGCTTAAATGCTTAAGAAAGCTTTAAATACTGTTACGAAAAAAAAAAAAAAAAAAAAAAAAAAAAAAGGAAAGAAAAAGGGCTTGTATGGTTGCAAGATATCAAGATATTTACAAGTATGTGACCAGCCATGTTTACTTAGCATAGCCTACTATGATATAGTGATGAAGAAAGAGTTATTCCTAATGGCAAGTGAATGTATGAAAGATCACCTTGCTTATAGATCATGTCCAGCCATATGTGTGAACCAAAAAATCACCTTTCAGAAGACACAGATATCACAGATATGTGTCCAAATTACCTAGTCCCTACGCTCAATTTATATTTAACAAACAAATCAAGAGACTGAGCATTTTAAGAGAAAGAGTTCCCGCATTGGGAAGTACCAATGATAACTTCTAATCTTGAGAGGGAATGTCAATTGCTTCAGTACTGTCTTTATTGGAGAATGAAGAAAACACTATTTGTGATTCTTTCTCCAAATAATAGCTCCTTGTCCAATATACTGTGAGATTTGTAAGATCAATTGAATGCTCTCTGAGAACTGTTGAAAACATTCATAATGCAAAAAGCTTCTCTAGTGCCATATGAACTCATTCTGAGGCCGATCTATTTACTATGAAGATATAATGGATTTGTTCTTTAATCTTCTCTTTAAAATATTACAGTCATAGAATTAGTGGAAATTGTATAATGCGTCTTTGCTGACTAGTAGTAAATGAATAAGAAAAGATTACAAACTGAATTCCTGTTCAGCAGTTTTAATGTTGTTAGGAAGAAAATAAGGGTTATCTCAGGAGTCATTCACCAATTCACTGATTTACTTAGTGCTTGAACAGTTCAGTGTACTCTAATAAACGCAGGTTCCAGTGATATTTCATAGTAAAATAACGTGGTCAACATAAATAATTGTATGTAATATGTCAGTATGACAGAAGATATTGAATCCAAATTTTGAAGTGAGGTTTGAAATACGGATTTCTACCTCTGAACACATTCAAGAGTACACTGCATTGTAATGTAAAAATGAAGACAATGAAAAGTCACTGAAGAACTCTGTGCAAATGATCCCGACCTAGAAACAAGTAACAGGCAGGGAGAAAAGATGATTCTACAGGGCCATGATTTTTTTCGGAAAATAAGAATTACCTGTAAATTCTGCATAATATATTCAAACTACAACTGCACTGGACTGTTACCAAAGTGAATTAACTGCTAATTCAGAAGCCCTGTTGTCAAACAGATTCAGGACAGATTAAAAGCTAACTATAAAAGTACAGTAAGCCCTATGGCTTCTGTGTATCAAATACTCAACATCCTTGGCAGTTGATTGACACTTCAGTGTAAGATTGAGTGCATGTCACTTCACAGAATTTATGTAATAAAATTAGATATCTTTGTAACCTGATATAATCAGTAAATATAGTTTCAATTGCCGGTGGAAAGACAGAAATCCCCAAAAGAGTGTTCTATCCTATCCCAAAGTAATAATTCTCAGGTGGAAGAAATTACTGTCCAGAGATATTTAGCCCCTCTCCCTCAGTTATTCAGTCCTAGATAAGAACTAATGTTACATTTGTGGGAGATCTCTTCTACATCTTCTATGTAGAATTACATGAGTGGGGCCTGTAGATGAAGAGAGTTATTGTTACCTTACAGTGATGCCTTAACTATATATTGTGGCAAATCTTATAAATCCTGGATACAAGTGGGAGTTTTGTATCAAAAACTGGAGTCTGAGAGGAGACCTCATTTTTCTCCACAACTACCTGAAAGGGAGTTGCAGTGAGGAGGGGATCAGCCTCTTTTCTGACAATGTGACAGAACATGAGGCAACAGTGTCAAGCCAAGACAGGTTTAGATTAGATACTAAGAATAATTTCTTCATGGAGAATCTGGTTAAGCATTGGAATGGGCTGCCCAGGGAAGAGGTGGAATCCTCATCCCTAGGGGTATTTAAACGATGTGTGATTGTGGCACTGGAGGACACAGTTCAGTGATAGGACCTGGTTTTTATTAGGTTGATCTTTTCCAATCTATGTGATTCTGTGTTCTGCTTTCATTTCTAGGAGAGTGGTTAAGATGACACATAGATCAGAGAGAAATACTGCAACACTAGTTAATAATGAAGTAATTAATGATTTTAATAACCTTTACGCCTTCTCAGGAAAATGAGTATGGTTATTGATCCAAGATAAGAATTTAAAAACCTACTTTAAAATACTCCTGATATCACCCAGGAAAAATAGAATAAAGATAGCAGGACCAGATAAGTGAAAATAATTTGAACTTCTCTCGGCACAGAAATAAGGTTCCTCATCAGATCAGTACTCCAGAGTATGAGCTTGTCAAACTCTACCTGGAATCTTGGAAAAAAAGAAATCCAGCTGGCCAGTAAATACTGTTGTTAAACAAAGAGTACCTCTGTAAGTGGCAGTATGCTTTGAGGGAAAGAAACAAATACCTTTGGTATTGTTTTTGGTTATGGAAGACTTTATGTATGGCTATATACAAAAAGAAGGAAGAAGAATTTTTAAAATTGAATACTTTATCAGAAGAGCTTTGTATTCCATCTTACGAGTTTTTAAAATTTAATTACTTACATTAGCAGAATGTTCCAACACTGACATGTGAAACAATGATCAGAACACAGAATCCCACAGTCTCTGAGGTTGAAGTTTCCAATCAGGTATTTATATACACTGATGTAAGACCCCTCTGAGCTTCTTGTACTCCACGCTGAACAATCTCAGCTCTCTCAGGCTCCTCTAGTAGGACAGATGCAACTAGCTCTTAATAATCTTTGTGGCCCTTCAGTGGATTTACTCTGGTATCTCCATGCTTTTCTGATAATGAGAATCCCAAAACTGAATTCAGTATCTTATATCTCACTATACCTGAGCAGAGAGCTAGATTCAACTCCTTTGACCTGCCACCTTAGTCATTATGTTAACGCATGATTTTCCAAAATACATTTACTTATTTGATGGTTATTTTGCAGGAAGTTATTTCTTTTGACAAATATTATACTTCATACAAAGTAAGAAAGAACAGTATTTTCCAAGAGTACTACTTTTTTTTTTGATTGTTCATTCATTTTAAACTTTTTTCATATGGAATCACATCTCATGTTAAAAAATAAAAAAAAATATATTTACCTTATTGTTGCAGAAAGATCTTGAATAATTATATATTTTTATCTTTATCTGCTACATGACATTTGATTAGAATTCTGGAAATTTTACCAAGAAACAAAAGATATTTTCCTGAAAGACTCTTTAAAATACTGGTTTTAAATAGTACCTTTAAGTTTAATTACTCGTATGTAACAGAAGGCAGCTGGCTACTCAGAAACCATCAAAGTCATCAGGGTAAATGAGAATGTTAGTACCAGCACAAACGATACTCACGGTACCTCCTGCAGCCTCACAAACCACAAAAGCTGAGTATTTTTTCTGTATCTATAAAGGACTTAACTTGAAATTTGCTTTTCACCGTCAGTCATGTACATCAGACCTTTCTGAGTCAGCATTGTTTGCTGGAGATTGTTTATTCACTTAATGCAGAAGGCTTCTCCGTCAGATGTTAAATGGTTATAATGAAAAAAAATCCCAACAAAAAAACAAACAACCATGGAATACCAGCCCTTCATCACTATAGAGAGACTGGAAAAAATCAAAATAAAGCTCTCAATACATAAGGAAAACACCTGCTGCATTCACACAATCTGATCTTCAGAAAATAATTATTTATAAGTAGTTTATTAATTTAGTGGTTCTTGTTTCACTAGAAGATATTTAAGCTTCACAAAATGGTTTGTAAGCTCAAACACTGTTGTCATTCCCCTCCCCTCCCCCCCCCCCCCAATTTGCCTGTGTTCAAGAATATTCAATTACAGATTTCATCTACAGAATTCACTATGATTTCACTCTTCGCTTATTCCCTTTTTAGTTTTTCCAAAACTAATTTTAGTATGAGGTGGTTGTATACTTAGAATCTGTTACTTGACTTTCATGCCAAACCTATAATTTATTTAAATATCCTCAACAGCTGATGCCTTATGTTTTAGAGTCAGTGAAGATGCTTCTTCTACTTGCGCTTGTCTCTTATGACTTTGTATAATAACAGTTCGTTTATAAGTATTTAACATTGACTGCATTCACTGAGAGCCTTTTTCATACCAGAGTACAACATTGGATAATTTTTGATGGAACACACTAAAAAAGGAAGGATTTGAGGTCCTGTACAAATAATCCAGTACTAAAATGTTAGTCTGAACAGATGTTGAAGAGTTGAGAATAAGACTCATTTGTTTCTTTCTTGTTAATATGCTTTGAAGCTGCCAGATAATTTCTCAGATAATGAAGACTTAGCAGATATTAGTACTAGGGATTTAAAATTCAGTGCAAAATTTATTACTTTCACTTACGGAGTGAAAGATGGTCCCAAACACTAAAATAACAAAACTTTTAGGAACATCAGAAACGTTAATTAAATATATATTTCATGATATTTAAAGTTGTAATTTGAACATCATAAACCAATTTATGCATTTATATTTTTAATCTGAATAACACTAAACATATGCAATGCTTTAATTGCTGTTAGTATGGACTAATATTGTCATTATTTCAACACACTATTTTCTATGTAGATCTTATGATTGTTACACAAAGTAAACATTAGATCTGAGAAAGTTTATTATAATCTCCTTCAGCATGATTAAAAGAATATAGTAGTTCATTTAAACAACACTCGAGATTTTGCAAATAATCGCTGCCATGAGAAACAGAATTTTCTTCATGTGACTGCCTTTCTAGACGTCTAAAACTGCTGCTGAAGTCTGTTATTGTGACGTAAGGTGAAAACAATGAAAGAGGAAAAAGAATGGAGATGTCAGCTTTGACCTCATTGAAACAAAGCTGCTAATTGAAAAATGCACATGGTGTCTCATAAAATTATTTCAAAGTCAGACAAATATGCAGTGCAATCTACAGACGTTTTCTTTAGAAAATTAGTTTACATATAGACTGTGAATATATTTCTTACTTAGAATATGTAAAGTTTTCTTCACAAAATTTACTTTGGTTTTATCTGAGGATATAATGGAGGCAGCTGCTTGGAGGACGGCAAGTCACAGCAGTGGTAGGTAGGATCTATTCCACTGCTATTAGTATTCAAAACTGTACCATAAGAAGCAAATGCAAAGTAACTTTGGGAAAGAAAACCAAGTGCTGGGAATGGATCTATGTTGGCAGGCCCTGCCCTGTCACCTCCAACCAGCAAGCAAGACAGGAGCCGTCAGAGGAAACCTCTATGTCTTGCCTATTTGTAGAGCACCTGAACTGAGCTATGTTAAAGAGTACTTTACACAAAGATTTGACCAAGATTCTCATCTTCCGAATTAGGTCTCTTGCTAAATAGATGTTACACAGTAAATAGCTGTTACCTTTCATCAGGAAAAGAATAACAATTGAATATGTAAATTAACAAAAGAATTATAATATACTGTTTGCAAAGGTAAGGCAAAAGTAAAATGAAAAGCGTATACTAAAATCATTTGATTCATATTGATTTAGGAGGTAGCTCGCTTAGAGGACTTATGGATAAGAAACAGCTAACAACTTACTTTTAATAGTAATATCAGTCATTCATAAAACCATAGAATCGCAAGGCTGGAAACGACCTGCAAGACCATTTACTTCAACTGCCCTCCCATTACCACTGCTACTCTAAGCCTCTAAACCACATCTTGTAGCTCCTCATCCAGATGCCTCTTGAACACTGCCAGGGACAGTGACTCTATCACTTCCCTGGGCAGTCATTCCAGTGCCTAGCCATTCTCTGAGAGAAAAATTTCTTCCTTACATCTAACCAAAACATCCTCCGGTACAACTTGCTGCCATTTCTTCAGGTCCTGTTTGTTGCTTGGGAGAGGAGGCCAAACCCCTCCTCATCACAACCTCCCTTCAAGAAGTTGCAGAGTGCAAAAAGGTCTGCTGTGAGCCTCTTCTTCTCCAGACTGAACAATTCCAGCTCTCTCAGCAGCTCCTGATAAGACTTGTGGTCCAGACCCCTCACCAGTTTTGTTACTCTTCTTTGCACATGTTCCAGGGCCTCCATGTCTTTTCTGTAGTGAGGGGCCCAAAACTGATCACAGTGCTCAAGGTACGGCCTCACCAGTGCTGAGTACAGACGGATGACTGCCTTTCTGCTCCTGCTGGCCACACAATTTCTAATGGAGGCCAGAATGCCATTGGCCTTCTTGGCCACCTGGAGTCAAGGAAATTACCAGTATTTCTTCTTAATTTAAGATTTCAGATTTATCTCCATAGGCAAAAGATACCTCCACTGAAAGGTTAAATGCCTGTAAAGAGTTAAGAAGGTCTATATTCTGTCTCCTCTTCTCACCTGAATGTTTATTATTATTATTCATGTTTATTATACTGGATAATTCATTGAGTAGTTGGTAGTAATCTTCTGTCACTGGAACTGTTAGCCTTTCCAATAGAAAGTTTTAAAGAATCACAGGGAGGAAAAAGTGATTTGGAGCAGCTGTGCAACAAGCAAAGGATAAAGAAGGAAGAGCAGTTGCACCCAGAAACTCTTCTGAAGCGGTAAATCCTGTAGCAAAAATCCTGAAAGGTTTTTATTTCTTTGTGTTTATGAGAGAAGCAGAGAGAACAATATGCATTCTAAAAGAATGGACAAGAAAGGAGAACCCAAATTGCTGGATGAGTCTAATATCCAGATCTCTGGATTAAGACTGATGAAGACAAAAAAAAAATGCAGTTTTTAACTGGCACCTGATACTCACCAAGTGTCTGCTCCCAAGCAGTAGATCCATGACGGTGACTTCACAGAATCACAGAGTTGTAGGGGTTGGAAGGGACCTCCAGAGATCATCGAGTCCAACCCCCCTGCCAAAGCAGGTTCCCTACACTTCAATAATGAAAACTGCTAATCAGGATTCTTAATCAAAGAGGGCTGGATCTTATCATTGAGAACACCCAGCTACCGAGGTAGTGGCTCCCAGCAAAAGATTATGTGAAGTAGAAAGACAGACAGCCATCCTTTTGGCTTTTCCTCTCATCTATACTTGACATTTCCCCCATCTCCCAAGTAGTTCTTCATTCATGCAAACAACTTTAAAGACATCAAGTTCCCATTGAAGACAAATTCTGTAGGAATACTCCATATTTACAATAGTAAACAAAACTACATACTGTCAAAGCAGGATTGGATAGGGTGCTTTACTGTCCTCCTTCAGGCTTCAGTGATCAAGTTTGAAGCTGCAGCTGCCCAACTGTAGACTAATCATTAAAACATGGATTTTCAATATTCTAAACTACTGTACAGCATCTAGATATCACAGTAATTTGCATTCTCTTCAAGCAAAGCAGGTTAAATACTCTCTTGAAATGCAAAACAGGTGTATATTTGCTTTGTCTTCTGCAGCAATATTTAAAGTAGAAACTTGGAAGTAGATACAGAGAAATAACGTTCTAACGCATTCTACTGTCTTTGTCCCTACTTAGGCCTAAATTTCTGCAATAATAAATGCATATGATTTTATTTTTTCAAGTATTTCTATGCTCCATACTGAAGAAAAACAAATATAAA
The DNA here is from genome assembly GCF_019232065.1 of Centrocercus urophasianus. Classification (NCBI taxonomy): domain Eukaryota; kingdom Metazoa; phylum Chordata; class Aves; order Galliformes; family Phasianidae; genus Centrocercus; species Centrocercus urophasianus. The sequence goes on along the minus strand of NW_024884142.1, from coordinate 51,071,619 downwards.
TTAAATAAGTAAGAGAGGAAGAGTTCTTTTGCATCTCACATCTTCAGATCCATAAACGTAATTAGAAGTAGTTTGCTTTAATAAAGTCATCCTGTAGAAGTTAGATCTTCAGATGTCACAAATCACAAGGAACTTGGAATTTACACATAATGGTAATAAATTAACTCAGTTCTTTTACAGGATACATAAAATAAATTAGCATGGAGAAATACTTTACAGATTTACTCTCAAATGACTTCAAATTGACAACTGCAATCTTTTGAAAATTCATATCCAGCTTTAGCATATGCAGAGGTAGTTCAATCATATAAATGAACAAATTTAAGAACTAACCTATCTACACAATTCCCCTCATTCTGAAGAAAACCTGTTTCCTCTCTTGCATGTTTATTGCCTTGACAAGAACCTAATTATCTTTTTGTTAAATACAGTGGAAAGCAAAACAAACAAACAAACAAAGCACTGAAGATCCCTCTTCTCATACCATCAATTTTGGTTTTCTAACATTTAATATTGATAAACGTGGATGTATAGCAAAAGAAGGTGATGCCAGTGTCTTCAAGGAGGATACAAACCTGACAGAGAAATAGGAGGAAAAAGCAGAAGGAAAAATTTCTCACCCCTTCCAATGACCAGTGACAGCTCAAGGGAGAGGCTGCTCTTTTAGTTGCTAACCCTTGCATGAGCGATGAGGGGTAGAGCATGGAAGAAGTCATACCTTCTCAACAACTGATTCAGGCAGTGACCTGACAATTCCACTTCAGTGAGCAACTAAACACTATTGCAACAGTATTTGCAGATCCTTCAAATGATGTTATAATATTATTCATTGACATTTTTTCCTTTTCTACTGAAACCAGTAAACTAGTTACAGGATACTTTCAACAGATTGTGAAATATGACTTAAAAAAAAGTGGTGTGGTTAGGTTGGTATCCACAGATCACATAGCTAGAAAGATTATCATGTTGGAAAGGGATAATTGAAAAAAAATGAAATAATAATATTATTATACGATCACCCTTACCCTAGGCTCACAGGAAAACCCCTAAGAGGAGCAATCTCCAGAAAGAGATCCCTCCCCAGTGGCAGTCAGCCCTTAAATGGGAAGAGGTGTAACCAGGCTCCAGCCCTTCCAGTCATACAGGTGAATTGCCTTCATCAGTCCTCCTGCAGCTTACTCGTTGCTTGCCTCAGGTGATCAATCAGAGGTTCAGCTGTGATTCAACAATTCCTAAACAAGAGGCACCTCAGCTGGGCAGTTGTTCTTATTACTTTAATTTTGTTAACCAGACAGTTCGTGCTGAGAATAATGGTAACAGAAAACTAGTGATCTTCTTATTGTTCAGAATGACTTCTTTATTTCTGATTAAAAATCAAAAAGTCTGTTTTCTCCTTTCTCCCACCCCATCAAACTAGGTTTAAATTAGAGATAAAAATACATTATTGTATCCTGATACATGATGATAATAATTTCCATAACTAGTAACTGCTTGAATATAAGATTACTGGAGTATAAGAAGCAAAAATTCATTTACAAATTTCCATATTTTCCATATTTCCATTTTTCATTTCCATATTTTTTGTTATGTAACTAACAATGTTATACGTTATTTCAGAAGAATATCAGATTGTGTTTTGAACATTGCTTATTGTACCCCGTAGTAGCTACAATATTAAAATCAGTTTTTCTTATCCTCTAGTTATGACATTTAAAATTTGTGTCTAAGAACTAATTGCTTAAAGGAAACATAACCAAGCAAAACAAAAATATTCTTTCCAATTTTAGTTCTTTCTATTTAGGTCAAGATCTAGAAGTTACATCTTTCTATGTGATTTATTGATATTGACCATGAATAATTATTATATTATGTCAAATTTTATCATCTGATATTTCATTGATTGTAAGGCACAAACCTAGGCAGGTTTTTTTTTTGTGTGTATTTCTTAAGTCTCATAGCTAAAACAGTCAATTTGGCTGCGTCATGGAATTTCTCTAGGTGATTTTGAGCTAGAAATGAGGTTCATTTGGGATTAAATGGTTTAAAAGATATAGAGACAATAACAGATAAAGAATTATTAAATGTAACTTATTTGGACTTCTGAAAGATTCCACAGAAAATCTTTGGCCCAGAGATGCTACCAGGAGAAGCAGGTAGCATTGGAGAAAACTATAATATTTAATCAGAATGCTATTACATGAAAACCCAAACCTGACAGAAATAGGGATTAATAAAAGTAAATATTTTCTAACATAAAAAAATGCATGTAAATCAATTTTATAAATGTTGTTATGTTATTATCTGGGGAAGTGATGTGTCTCTATTTTGGCTTTTATGGTTAGTTTTGGTCAGCTGCTTTGAAGTCAAATAGAAGAAGTTGTGAAGAAAATATGAAAAGCGATTGTAAGCAGAGACAAGCAAACAGAAGAAGTTTTCATTATAGTCACTCTTCTTGTCATGCTGTAAGATCAGTTTTAAAAGTCAGTGACTCTAAAACTGCTCAAAAAAATAAATACAAATCAGTAACATGGAAGAAATATACTATACTATACTAATATACTATATATATATAATATAGTATATTAGTATATATATAATATACTAATATACTATACTTTTAAATAGTGTTTGCAATTTCTGTACTACATAATTGCTGGACAGTATTCATTTCACTGGGGACATTATCTGCCAAGTTCCTATATCATTCCTACTAAACTTTCGCAGGCTTCAAAACAGACAAGCATTCAACTTTCCTATTGAATTGTTTGCTGCTCAGTCTCAAACCGTGTCTGCTACTTGTTTCAGAGTTCTAGGAAAAAGTCAACAACATTTATAACATTTCAATTAACCTGATTAGTTAAGTTCCTGGGCCCAAGAATTTTCCTTAACTGTTCTTAATTGACAAGCATAGAAGTACACAATATGTATTACTGAGATCTGGTTTCAGTACTTGATCAAATAAATTTAAAACGAACAAATAACAACAACAAATAAGACAAATTAGAATTAAGTATTTGATTTGACTCTCTGATGTTTTTGATCATTCAAGCAAACATCAGGTGTTTTCATTCTGCTACTAAGTCAGGATTAATGCCCATTTATTTTTATTTTTTTTTAGCAACATTGACATCTGGATCTAAGGATTTTCAGATAGTTAAAGCTATATGATTGCCTGTTACACAGCATTGGACATCAGGCTCTGGAAGAGCTGCGAAGTCATGGAGCTCAATCCAACTGCCCAAAGACTGCTTTCCAAAGGCTTTAGCATGACATTCTCTCTTCTCACTGGTGACAGGTGACAAGATGAGGGGAAATGGCCTCAAGTTGTGCCAAGGTAAGTTTCGGTTGGACATTAGGAAACACTTCTTTACAGAAAGGGTGGTTAAACACTGAACTAGGATCCCCAGGGAGGTGGTTGAGTCACCGTCCCTGGATGTGTTTAAGAGCCGTTTCTAGAGTTAGGGTTGCTATGGTTAGGCTGCGGTTGGACTTGATGACCCTTGAGATCCCTTCCAACCTGAGTAATTCTAACTCTATCATTCAGCAAGGGAGGCAGATATGACATTGAAATGAGAAGAAGCCAGCATTTATATGAGGTAACTTCTTACATTTCATCTGGAAGGAGATGGAATAAACAACAAAGCTGTATCTACACATTTGAACAGAATCCTAGAAATCAGCTTATAACCAGCAGTAGGATTGTGATCACAATAATTTTCAATATACTTTGCCAGAAGACTAAGTAAACTTGTACAAATGGCATAAAAGCCTTTTGTGAACTGGACTTTCAGTATTCAAAGCAAAACACTTTCTGTTTGCTAATTCCATTCATTTATTACCAAGAGAAAAAGACACATATACTTTTACATAATTTAGCATCTTTATTTACTTAAATTTAGCATTTTCATTTGCTTTTTAAAAAGCAAATTTAATTTCATGTTCTATTTTGTCCCCTAATATTTTTTGAGCATAGTAGATCATACAAAGCTAAGATTCCTTTTGTCAGTGAAAAAACACATCTTAAATCACGTGCCAAAATCTTTCAAAGAACATTTTACTTTCAACAGCACAACTTTTAATTAATTCAGACTTAAACATACATTACCATACAGATGTAAAATATCCCATCTGTTAGACTCATTTTTTCTTTCCCTAATGTTGAAACCTATGGGGCATCAAACCCTCACACTGCTGGCTGAAAAAGATATTGGCTGTTTAAGCAGAACTGTTTCTGTGAAGGTCGTATTCTTGTACTTCAAATTCCACATCTGTATTTCCTATGCAGTAACACTTCTATTGTTATCCTCTATAAACTTCTGATTTTAAGTGCATCCAAAGTGTATATCTTGCAATTAGATCAGAAGAAACATCACAGCACACTCTGGAGTTCACTTGAACAAAATAAGCCCACTTGCTTTTTCCTTTTGTGCAGAAATAAGCTTGTAATTTCTATTTCTCATGTACCAAAAGGAACATCAAAAGATACTAGCTTATGAAATGAAAAAAAATATTAATTTATAACTTATCATTAAACACAGAGATTTGTTTACCTTTCCAAGACAGTCTCTTAATGTCCATAATGAACTTACATGAGGTATACTCACAAAGTTAATTTGCATGATTTTGTTAGAAAATTCTGCTCTGACAATTGTAGACTACTTCAGTTGACTATTTTAATTTGTATTTTTTAAGTTAAACTTAAAATGAATTTGCTAAGCCAGTGAGTAGTTTGGAGTTGCATTTCAGCAGCACAATGTTTATTAAATAATCTAGACTGTAAGATAAGATGAAATTTATCCATGCTAATTTTATTCCAGTCAACAATCTTTTCAGTGTTTTAAAAGAAGACAAGGATTCTTGTGCAGTTTATTCTATTTCATATATCCAGAAATTACTTTAGAAAAAGAAAACAAGTTTTGAAGGCTGTTGATTTTATTGAACTTCAAAAGCATATTTCTATTTAATGCTTGAATGCCTACAGCTATTCATTCCTGCTCAGGTACATAGCAGTTAAATCATGGGTCCACCTCCAACTAAGGCCAGAATTTTCCAAAAAGTATTTGTCTAGTAAATGTAAACAAGATGGCTTGTGCCATTCTCATCAACGTATTCCATTACTCTCCCTTCTTCACAGCTTCTTAGTTATGAAGCATTTCTCTAACATTAATTTTTTTTCTGCCTTCTTCATTGCTTCCCACAGCCTTCCCAAAATGTTGTCTACATTTTTGCTTTTGTTTCCTTTGTTTTGTTTGTTTATGAATTTACTTATTTAACTTGCTGCAAGTTATGACATTAGTGAAAATAGGTGAGATTCATTTAACCTATGACATCTTTTCATTCTGTAGGTTACATTTATGTTTGATGAAGACATATAGAGACTGTTTGCACGTGTGATTGACTGAACAATCTTTTTTAGATAAACATGATGATGAGATAAATTATTATGATAACCCCTTAAATATATTGTCTAGATCTCTATGCAAGGGAAACTAAAGATTACTAGACAAAATGAAGATCTGCCTTCAGCCTGATGAGTATTATGCAAAGTGTATGCATTGTGCCACATTAACATATTTGTAATAGGTTAGAGCAGTATTAGTATGGGAATAGGGTTAATTTGAGGAAGATGGAATATAAGCAGATACCTCACAAAATTCTAACGCTGTTCTGTATGTGGTATACTGAATTTATAATCTTTTATGAAGTACATTCCTTACATTTGTGAAAAATACTACAGGCTTTTTCACCGAAGAAGGTGCATTATTTCCAATTTCCTGTCTATATAAAGGAATTATACTTGAATTTTTCTTCCTGAAGTACTGAAATTGCTATGGAGGAAAATACTTCCTTTCCTTTATTAGGAAACTGTCAGGAAAATATGTAAACAAAAAAAAAAATTTCCCTTATATTTCTAAAGATTAATCTATTGACAAAGCCAAGCGTAATTCATGGAGAGAATCTGGCACAAATTTAATGTGGTTTCTTTTTTTTTTTCTGATTTTTTTCTTCTAGATATTACTCGTAAGTTGGAAATTGCTTTGGAATTTGCTTTTCTAAATGGAAAAGAAAGTACAAGTCTCACAGAAAACATCAGAGAGCTAACTAAATGCGTACTTAACTTCTAGCAGAGGACATAAATATCTCCTCAGAATGAAAAAGTAAATTATTTTAATCCATGTTGTCAAATAATTGGAAGCAAAATGTGCACAGAACCTTCTGTTTGCATTTTGTCTGACATTTTAGGAATAAAAGCCATCCCTAAAGCATCATCAGAATGGATATACACAACCTTAACGATTACTAGAAGGATGATGCTCGGGCACTGAAAAAGTAAAAGATTGATCTGGGGCAAGAATTTTTGGCAGACCTCTTAAGGACAGTCTTCTATGAAAAAAGCAAACGATTTTTCAGGCAGTCTAGGAGGAGTCTGTGCAGTCGGTCTGCTTAGTTGCTTTGCAAAGACAACAACATAAACATACTAAAATCAACATTGTCTGCATTAATAAAAATACAAATGAAAAACAAAAAAAATATTTTTAGTCTTCCTTAGGTATAGTTCTAGCACTTAGCATTCTGGTGATCAAGAGAACTCACTAATGTAAGTAATTGCTTATGCAGATACTTGAAAAAGAAGTATATTTTTGAGGAGGTCTGAAGTGATATGCTTTATGATGTATATGAATAGAAGGTTAGAGAGCAGTGAAGAAAGATTTTTCAGCAATTGCATTAAAAAAAAAATGTCTCTTTAGCTTACCACTATATTTAACTGAAGGACAAACTCTACATTATATGAGAAATACAAAATGTGGTGTTTCCTAGAAAGCAATCTAATGACTTGGAGAATACATCTGCATGAAATAGAAACCAACTTTACTTCAGATTGGAGCTGAAAATTTGTGAACATAATCTGTTCAAGTTTATGGTTGCCATATGGCATTTCTGTGATAAATTGCTTGAGTGCGTAAGTAAATAAGAATATACAAAACAAATCATACAAATTAAATCATGCAATTCCTAGCAGAGTATTTAAGATCTCAGTTATTACTAGTAGATCAATGGTCTAGCATATTTAATTTCCAAACTGCAGAGGATGTTTGTATTGATCATTCTGATAGTTAATCGATTTACAATATCTTTACTAAGCAGCTTTTCCCATATTAGAATGAAGTACTCTGAAAGCAATCCTTTTCCATTTCTATATAGTGTAAATTTGTATTTTAAAAAACTACTAGAGATGGAATATATTTTTAATTTCACAGAGAATAAGAGTGTAAGAGGTCCAAATTTTACTGAAAAATTAAGGGGAGAAAACATATGGTACCTGGATTTTGCCAGCTTTTTCAGAAACCTCTTTTGAGGTAGAAGAAGTTGTAGAAAAGTCTTAAAATTAAAATTTTTAAGCTTCACTGTTTGTGGTCAATGGCTTTATGTGCATGTGGAGACTGGTCACCAGTGGCGTCTGCCAGGGGTCCATCTTGGGGGGGGGGGGGGGGATGATGATTATGCCCCCTCCTTGTGAGGTCCATCTGGAGTACTTCATCCAATTCTGGGGTCCCCACCAAAAGAAGGATGTGGGGTTGCTGGGGCAGGTCCAGAGGAGATGATCAGAGATGATCAGAGGGCTGGAGCACCTCTCCTATGAGCAAAGACTGAGGGAGCTGGGCTTGTTCAGTCTGGAGATGACTCCAAGGAGACCTCACTTTGGCGTTCCAGTACTTGAAGGGATCTTACAAACAAGAGATAAATCAACTTTTTACATGGGTGATAGGACAAGATAGGGAGATTTTTAGAGTTTCAAAAGAAAGTCTTTACTCAGAGAGCGGTGAGGGCATTGGCACAGGCTAGAAGCACTCAAGAACAGGTTGAATTAAGCCTTGGGAAGCCTGATCTGGCGAGTGGCTACCTTACCCATTGCAGGGGATTAGATGATCTTTAAGGTCTCTAAGCCAATCTAAGCCATTATAAGATTTTATGGCCCATGAAAATAAGTTTTCTGTCCCAGCTTCCTCTTTCGCCTTCTCTGTGAAGCACTTTGGGAAAAAAATGAGATGATACCTGAGCAAGTATGGACGATGAATGAGGAAACATGGACAGATCCTAAAAATATCAGCCAGCACTACAAGAACAAACATGACCAAAATTAAATGACAGCAGTCTCTAGATATTTTGATGAATGATAAATGCAGATCCTGTGCTAAACATTTAATATGGTATTTCGAAGCAGGAGACCTACAAGAATAATCATCCATAATATGTGGAGGGGCAACATGTTGGAGAAGTACATTTTTTACTCACCCATATGAATTTGAATGGTATGTTGAATGGTGTGGCTGTTACCAATGTAAAAGAATATAGCAGAATGGAGAAAAGCTGCAAACCATCTTCATTTTGTGCAGTTATCCAGCCTTGCTGGTAACTGTGTTTGAAATAGCATGATCTCTAATTCTGGTAGAGGTTTTTAATTGTCTCTGTTAAGACGATTCAGATGTTTCTGAAAATCTGATTAGAAAAGAATCATGCTGCCAACACACATTCATAAATTCAAGTAAAAACTTATGTCTACACTTTAGATCATAAGCATGAAATTTGGGAATTATGTCAGATAAGAATTATGGAAGTCTTTGTTTCTCTGAATGCTGATATGAATTTCCATTTAAGTAGTGGATTTATGACACTCTTTTTCAAGCTATTTATTATATTCCAAACCTCAAATGAAATGAGACTGTCCTCTGTTACAAGATCACTATGACTGCAATGTCCATGTTCTAAAGTGTTTCAGGAAGTGTCCAGATTTACTGGTCTCACTAAGTTAATTTAACTGGGTCTGTGTAAAATTATCTTTAACAGTATGATGATGTACTAATTACTTCTCATGAAAACCTTGCTGCATGCTAGTGTGATCTCAAGATGCAGTGAGGTTATTTTTATTTCCTTATCCTCTTTCAGTTGATAACTTATCACTCGATAGAAAACAGAACTCTCCTTCCAAATGAAAACTGAGGTATACATTTCAAATTGTCCATTTATTGCAAAGAAAAGATAAAACAAAAAGATTTAACATTAAATTAAAGAACAGACATTCTGGAAAAAGAAGCCAAACAACTAAAGAATCAGGGATTTACAGAATACTAATTATTCATATTAGACTAAACATAGTGAGTATAATCTGAAGAAATTAAAAAAAAAAAAAAATGGAATGTTTCAATATGATCAAAACTGAGGAGAAGAGTGAAATATTCCAGATAGGAACTTATTTAATAGAAGATAGAAAGAAGTCTTCATTACAACATGTTTACTTGTGTCATTGTACATCTGCATATCAAATACAAAATTATAAATTTGCTCACCAAATTTTCAATAGTATTTCAAACTGAATTACTATTGTACTTTTATTTTTACCCATGTACTTGTTGTTTTCAGTTATATCAAATATTTATCCATTACCCTGGGCACTTTAGAGATAATGGAATATCTTCAATGGCCTCTTCTGTGTTTTATTTTCCTCGCAGCATAGTTTTCAGTTATGTAAAACTACAGGTGTTTCAAAAATATTGTCAAACATTTATCAATGAAATACACATTATAAATATTTATATAAATATAATTTTAAAGGGAGTACAAAATCTAGTAGAAATATAGGTCACTGTTTCTGAGATAACAGCTAGAAAGAGATAGAAAATAGAGTACTACTAACTCAAAGCCATAACAAAGATGAGGTTTCTACACTAGATACTGTCTGAAAAATATCAGTGATTCTGTATCTTAACTTCTTTGTTTAAACTTTCACCCTCCCACTAAGTCTTAGATAAGAAAAAAATATATTTAAACACTATTATTTTTTATTAACTGAAAGTATCCCTTAAACATAAAGACAGCAGAAGCACTGTCCTTCTAGTGAGCAGTATTACCATCTAAATCAGGTAAGATTAGAAATAGGGCACATTCCTTTAACAGTGGGAAAACTTGCCCTAAAGAGCAATTAAGAAATATTTATGTAGAATAAACCTTTTTTTCATGAAAACTCTCTTCCTGCATTTCCCTTATCCTTCATCTGTCAGCAGCTTTTACACTGAAGCCAAACACAAGTTACTGGCAACTGTGTTAGCTGTGAGGCCAAACCAAAAGTTGTTGTACACTGCTTGTAATTAAAGCCTATTAGTTCATGAAAGCCTTGTGTGAAAAAGGGAGAAGGAAATTGCTCCCCAGTCGACAAAGCACAAATATTTAATTGCCATTCATTGCATTTAATCATTTCCCATTAGAATTAAAACTGATATTCAAACTTTGACAATCTATAGTCCATGTACTGAATATTCAAGTCACTGGTCCTGTATATATCTGGGTTATTTCCAATAAAAAACATCACCAGTATGAGTTAGCCTTCAAAAAGCAATCTGAGTTCATTTTCTCATGAATTTTATATTCTTAAAGCAAATACAGAAATACAGTATTTCAGAGTTAAATGCATAAAAATGAAGCATTTCTTTATTAATTTTCATAACTATCTGCTATCAGAGGAAGTTACATTGAAATAAATGTGGAGATACTGAATCATATTGCCCTCCAGTTCTATACAAGCCTTCCTCAAGTCACTGAGGGCTGAATGCAAACTGAATGTTATCTATTTATAGCATTTACCAGCTTGTTTCAGTATCTGCTATGATTTTTCATCAGAATAGCTACACATTGATTTTGTTACAGTTTGTCACCAGTGTAGCTTATGTCATTGCAATGAACTTGAATTTGAGCATTTCTGTAGATACTACTGTTAATATATTCAAGAGGTCAAGGAATGTGTTGATTTTATCAACATTATCTTTAACTTTAAAAGACATTCCTAATTTCTCAATGAGACTAGTTTGATCAGAATGCAAACAATTGCTGATTTCACATACTATAAAATCTAAATTGTTACAGAAATTATTCAAAAAAGGAAAACTAGAATTTTTATAAGGTGCAGGAAAAAAATAACTTTAAAAAGTAGTGGAAAAAGCAGTGGAAAGTACTCTTCAAAGAAGTCAGCTAATAAAAATGTTTAGACAGCTAATGGAAATGTGAAGGATCGAATGATCTTTTCTGAGGAGGTGATGTGTAAACCTGACAAGACCTCCAATCTGAGAATAAAATCCCTTCTCAGAAGTTCTTACTTTCTGCTTCAAGTATTCCCCAGAGCTGCGATGGTATTGATAATAGACAGGACAGAGTCATCTGTACTGTGGCCAAAACTTGCAAGTTCTGCTGACTGGAAGCACCATCCAGCGGAGGGTAGTGGCAGGCAGCCCATATAAACCTGTAATTGCCACTTCATTTTAAAATACTGAGTTTCACAGAGAAAAGAGAATATTTAAATTCTGCTGCTTTCAAACAAGCAACATGCATGTGTACATAGCTATGAGAAGGCCCCACTAAGAGCAGATTGATCACAAGACACAGCTGAAATGAAATGGAGAGAAGGGGGGGTACGTAAGTGTTGGTAACTTTAAGTCAAGCACCTCCTTATCTCTATCTATTTTCCCTATGAAATGGCCAGTAATCAACATTTCCCTACATGAAGAGAAACATCTGGGTTCAATAGGGATAGTATTCTTTTTGTAACTTTAGAATGCTTCTATTACTTCAGAGTTGCAGATCTTCCCTATAACATGGAAAAGGGCAATTTATACTGTCTCTGGCTGAAGAGCCCTCTTAAATGGGTCTTCTTCATCCTGAGATATTTCTGCAACGTCTGGACTGTTGCCTGATAGCAGCATTGCCCCTAATACTTAATGAATTACCAAAGCTGCTGCTGCAGTTGGGATTTCAACCTGTGGGCCTATATTGCAGAGCATTAGGTCCCAGATCAGCACTGTAATTCCTTACATTTTACCCTGAGGCACTTGACTCTTTCCATATGGTTGAATAATTTGATAGACAGTTCTGCAGTCCTTGCCTGAGGGCAGGTCTCTGCAGATTTTAGGTGTATAAGATCTTTACTGACCCAGCCCTATTCAACGAAACAGAAAAATTTCTGAATTATCAGAAAATGTAGCCATTTTAAAAAATTTTGCAATGTGACATATTCAGTTTATGATTTGGCATACATCTCCTAAATACATGCCTGTGAGCAGAACTTCTTCAGCGTTCAGAGAGAATAAGGAGGTAATGATAAATTACTGGTTTTTATGTCTATTTGGCTTATAGCCAATCTCAGTAGTTAGGATCAAGAGAATGACAGATGTCCTTTACAATATATGTTACTGAAGGGATGATTCCAAATCCGAAGCACTGCATATTGCTTCAAGAGAAAGAACTTAAGGGTGGAAAAATTCAGAGGTAGAATTAGATATTACAAAATACGTATTTTAGAAGAACAGCTTAAGCATCTTTAATTTCTTGAATCAGTCTGCTAAGTTGAGTTACAAAAGATCTATTCTGGTTTATTCTAGCAGGAATAGATTGCAGGATAATAGAAATTATGTTCAGAGCAATAAGAAAAGGACCTTTATCAGTTTTATGCTGTATGTTTGGATTTACAATCATTTGCTAGAAACAGAGCTGTTATGCTTCTCAGTGATACCTTTCTTCCTTTGTCTGGCGTGGTTTTTTTTTTCTTCTTTTTCCTGCTGCATGATACAGACACTGTCAGCTGATCAATATTAAACTAAAAACAGTTAATATTCTCTCTACAAAAGATTTTATTAAAGACTACGCATGTGTCTGTTGCTTGTATTTATTCCTTCAATAGAACACTGCATACCACACCACATCACCCAGAAATAAGATATAATTTTGACATTTAACGTTGTTAAGGTAGGTAGGGTATTTATTTCTTCGTGATTGTTTCTGACCTGTTCACACTGTGGCCTCCAGAAAGGTCTGTAACTTGTTCTTTCTGTCCACTCCAAGAAAGCAGCGTTTCCTCTTCTTCTCAGCCATTTTCCATAAAGCCTTTTTTTTTCTCACACTCAGCAATTTAAATTTACAGCAAATTTCATGTTGCTTTTTCCACGGGTCAGTTCTGGTTGTTCTCTTTTGGCAGCTGGAACATTTACAAACCTCAGAATTTCTCATGAAGATGAATAATGGAATCTTTTTCCAAGTTGAATGCTAATGATAGACAGTTTTTGAATAGTGAAACAGGACAAAAAAAAAAAAAAAAGTGTTTTTTATTTACCATAACCAACACACTAGTTATTTCACTTTGTGATTAAAATGAAGTGGCCTTCAACAAGCTGGTGGGTTTTCATTTGAAACATTTAAAACTCACTGCAGATAGTGTCAAAACTCACTTAACAATGCTAAAGAGGTATGGATATTGGTATGCCTCTCCACATGCAAAAACATGTGGAGCAGCACTGTGCAAAAAAAATTTGGCTCCTGAAAGGCATACAGTGCTATTGTATTCTTTCAGCAAGAATAATAATGTGTAAGTAATAGGCAAATGGCAAATTTTATCTTCAGTATAATGTCCAGGTTATTCCATTAATAATTTAATCACATGTAAAAAATATGTCATCCAAAATTTCAGAGGAACTGCAGATTGAGATACACATATACATACACTTATATACAGTAATCATAGAAGGTCTGGCTTATAGAAAGACTTTTCAAAATCATCATGCTCTGAGCAGGAACATCTTCTTGCCTGATTCAGGACCAGCAGAGCAGTAAGCAAAGAACTGCTGGGCTCAAGTCCTGAAAAGTCACTGTGTTAGAGTTGGTACTTCTCTGGTACAACACTAGATAGCTTTCAATGTTTTGTTTAGTACAATAATGGATGGCTTCCCTCATCTACTGGTGTCAACCACAGTGACTGAAAGCTGCAAATAACTGAAGTTCATTTGCACAGTACTTGGTGCTTCATTCCTTTCTGTTTCCTTTTTGTCATCTTAGCGAAGATCAAATTTAATACTGACATTTATTAGTGTTTTTCCCCCCACATTCAGCCTCCAGAAATAAGCTTGAGGTTTTTAGCATTAAAAAAAAAAAAACTGGGTATCACTTTCAACACTGTGAAACAGAAATACTGAAAAATAAGAATATTCCGAGAGACTTCACATAAAAATTTGAGCACTGAAAAACTGTCAATACAGCCTTGCCAACTAGAATTTCAGAATCATATTTTCTATTGTTATTAAAGAATCCTTCAGGCCTGTCCTATTTTTCAAATAAGTTCGTGCCTCTATAGATAATCTGTAAAAATACATATTTTCCTATCTCATTAGTTGGAAATAAAATGTTATTACTGAAAAAAAAATTAGGCATATTTTTTAACCATAAATACAAAGTATTGCAGAATGTGAGCATGACTCACAACTGAAAAAAAACTTCAAATGGAGAAGTGAGAAAACCGTGTATTAAATACACTGAATGACAGAAAAGATGATGGGAAATCAATGTATTCTGTGGTACTAATACTTGAGACTTTACATGCGTAGTAGCACACGTACAAGAAAACGTGGTTATTTACATTCTTGTGATATTATAAAAGTAAGTGCACTGAAAGCACTCAACAATAACAAAAAAGAGTATTTCACAACATCTCTCCCATTACTTTTAAACATTTAATAAAAAAATATTTACCAAAAATGTCAAGATTCAGAACCTTAAGTTGAAGTAGCATCCTGCTGCATAATTATTCAGATTGCTAACATTTCTTGCATGTTTGGAAAAATAATGATAAGTATTCTCCTATCCTTGTCACTGAACAATTTTGTTGTACAGAATCCCAGACCCACTGATAGTGTCCACAGAAAAAACTCCCACTGATAATCTCAGTTTTCTGTCCTGTTATATATCACTGAAAAGGATTATTTTCCCTGGATGCATTCAAGGCCAGATTGGATGCGGTTCTGGGCAGCCTGTTCTAGCGGTTGACAAACCCTGCCTCTGGCAGGGGGGTTGGAGCTAGATGATCCTTGAGGTCCTTTTCAACCCAGGCCATTCTATGATTCTATCAGTCTATGATCTCCTACTTGAATCAAAATTATTGGAAGATCTTTATGTAAATATGTGAATAGTGACTTGAAACAGACAATATCTGTACAAGAGGAAATGAAAATTCAGTGAGTTCCCACAATGCAGTAAAGAATTTGAGGTAATTTTTTTTTTTTCTCTTGCCTTTCTGATTTTCCCCACTAATTCAGGAAGGGAATGAAAAAAGTGGTAAATAAAAGTACCTGCCATGCAAACAAAGATAAACAGAAATAGTTATTAAGTGAAAACATTTCTATATATTGAATTTCTCTCTCTACTGAGAAGAATGAAATATATCAGCATTAGAACACAGACTTAGAAACTTGCTTATGATTTAAATCTTCATGCCATAGGTAGCTGGAATATACCATAGGTATTGCAGTCAGAGAATTTCTCCTGCACAAGTTCCATGCACTTCTTGGCTAAGTATAGCAAGATCCATTATCCCAAGACAGAAAAATTTAAATGGCCAAAGTAGAAAACAAGAGCTTGGAGAGTGAGGACTTAATAACCTCCTCTCAAACTATAGTTGCTAAACGTCCTCAATGAGTGTCCAATAACAACTAGAGCGCCTAACTCTTGACAGTATTGTTTTAAATCTGAATTACATGAACAGAAATCAAAAAAATTTGGATGAAAAATGGAAAAAGCCCACAAACTCATGCAGCACCAAAAGTGAAACAAAGCAAAACAAGTTTATGTGTCATGCCCATAGCATTTATTTGTAAATAAATAATAATAATTTGTAAATAACTCTGTGGTTCCTTCTCCCATTGTCACCACAAACATGGTATTTTCACTATTATTTCATTATCAAACTTAAATACAGCTCTTTATAGCCATTAGCTTCTTTACACACTTTTAGAATCATGCCACAGGCAGGAATAGCTGTGAAGTTGTACAAGTTTATCAAATGAACACACTTACACAGTTATACTTGGGAAAAGGATTTTAAGGATTCCCACAAAAAAAAAAAAAAAATATCCGTGAAGCTGTTTTGTATCGATTTGTTAAAGAGCCAAATTTATTTTAAAGTAAACACTCATTTCTCTTAACCAAAACATGAGTGAGTACCTTTTCTAGGTTTTATATAAATGTTGGGGAAAAAACAAAGAAAAATCAGTTATAATCCAAATGAGCAACAGTGTGTCTGTTGGACAAGGATTCATCCGTGGTTCAGACCAGGATCAGGATGGACCTTTATTTGCTCTAGAGCAGCAGTGTTCTCACATAGACCAGATCTCACGTACACAAAAACGATGAAAATATTGGAGATTAGTGATAGATTTAAAACTATACGACCTAATATAATCTTCAACAGATTTTATTTTGGAAAATAAGGAGGAGTTACTGTATTTGAGTTACAAGCAAAGTAGTGCTATAGATCAACTTAATATTTAAATCTATCTAAAGATTAACAGGCACTGGAAATAAATGAACAAAACAAGTTCAGGGTGTATTAGTAGGTCTACTGAGCTTTAATATTTATTTCTGTATAATCTTTCTACAGAAAAGTTTGTTCCTTTGAAGCTGGTATACTTTTCAATTGGTATTTAGAGTTTAGAAATCTTTATCCTTCTACAGAGAAGAAAACTGTTGTTCCACTTCCACAGATGTGCTGCCCTATTCATGGACTCAAATGTCAGACCTTTTGGGAAAGCATATCCCATGGTTTGAGGTATGCAGTAATTTAAATATAGATCAAGTCAACAGGAAAAGCTTCCTGTCAGAGTGCACTCTTTTAGCCAAAAGGAAATGATAGAAGATAGTTCACCAGATATAAAATTCAACTTGTGAACACTTTCAGTGAATATAAATAGCACAGAAGGAAAAAAAACTGTAATTGACAAATTGTCTCTCTCCATCCACAGATTCTCTGAAGCCCTCACTTGACATGAACATTACAGGAGATATTCAAGAACAACTAAAAGTAAAGTTTTTCGGAAAATCTTTACTACCTCAGTTAAGACACCACAGTCTGTGAGACAAAAAGCCCAATGGAAATATAACTGAACCCATTGTTGCAAACATTTGTTTTTAATCATTTATGAATATTTAGTTGCATTTCAAATCTGAATGTCTAAATGGTATCCTGTATTCAGGACCTCAAATTTTTGTACGTTCAAGAATAGATCTTTGAATATGATTCTCTATTTTCTCCATGTCTTTAGGTAGAATTTTTCATTTTTCTCCATTTCTTTGGTGGAAAAATGAAAAGCCTGTTTCTACCATTCCTGCCCATTTAACGAAGTCCAGCTGTGAAGATCTCCCTCCTAAATTTACAAGAGGCTGACTTTGAAGAAGCAGTAAGATGCAAAATAAATTGTTTTTCAGTGATATTACATTTTGAGTGCCCTCATCCCTTAAAGTTTTTTTTTTTCTTTGTAAGTATCCATGCTTCTCCTGAGGAAAAAGAGGAGACTTTCCTTTAATATGAATAAAATTTGTGAAAAAAATCTTTCATAGCAAAACCCTAGGCAATGTGTAGAGTTTTCCATAGCCTTTATTTCCACTAAATTTATGATTTAAAATTGTCATTATGTGAAGCTAGACAAAGACTACAATCTAGAACTCCAGACATGAAGCCAAATTTTCCAAAAAGAAAATATCCTAGCTTAATCATTAAAACCCAAATTCATATATATTTTTAATAGAGGAAAGTGGATTACTTTCCTGTTCCACAACATTTCTAAACCAAGTGGAAAAGAGAGCAGAAGAATGGAGCTCGTCAAGTACAGTATTATAAAGAAAATTTCCATTAAAAAAATGAATAAATAAAAAGGAAAAAAAAAAAAACCAGAAGGGAAAAAGTAAGAAAGAAAGACCATCAAAGGTAGCTTCATCTTTCATGGGAGCTGTGGACACTCACAACTAGATTATTACTTTCCTTGTAGACATCCATTCCTCAGCACTTCTGCTTCCCATCATCAGCATTCTAATCTGCAGGCCTCCAGGTGCAGTCACAGACACAGGCACTAACACTGGTATGGGGAAGCTGACTGTATAACACGAAGTGTATGAAAAGGGCTTATTATAAATCAAATGCATAAGGGTCTCCAAAAGTGTTACTCCCCTCAAGCAAGCAAGGCAGGAAATTGATCTTAATTTTGCAAAGCAATTAACTTTGAAAGGAATAATAAATCCTATTTATCTAAAGAAAATTTTGCTTTAACTGAAGACAGCATCTCAAGCCCTGTGAAAGCCTTCCTGAAGAAGAGTTACAAAATAAAGCAGATATGAAGGTAGAGACAAAGTAGATGTAAATAGAATGCATGTAATTTCATTTTATGCAAAAAAGATTTTAAGTCAAATACACCAGCTCATATTTTTAAGTTTTAAACTATAAGCTTATTTTGTTGGGAAGTATAAAACTACTAGACACTTAGATATGCTGAAAGTCACTCAAAAGAGAAATCAAGAAACAAATTCTTGTGGGCAATTTTCTCCATATGAGGTAATACCATCCATGAAAAGAAAACCAAAGAGAATGTTTTAGTGAACTGAAATTTGTTCACCGGGTTTAGCAAGGCGTCTAGAAGAGTACACCTGAAAGAGCGAATACCAACTAACAGAGAAAGCAAAAGTGAGAACAGATCTAAGCAGGGCATTCAGCCAATGTCATGGGGTGTAACTCTTCCATCCTGCAGTGATTGTCTTGCACTATGACTCATACAACTCTGAAGTAATCTAATAAAGATATGATTCAAGGCAATGTGATAGGAATCATGATTGATTTTGCATGCATAGATTTCTGACATGTACAAATGGAGAAGACTACTGCACAGATAATCATTTGAGGCCTCCAGAAAGCCAAAGGCATATTTCATAACACAAGAAACTTTTCTTTGCAGGAGGGAATATTTTTCTTTATGTAGAAGCTGTATAGAAAGCAGTATTTAATGTAATAATTTTCAATTAAATTAAACATCAACTTTGAACTTGAGAAGTAATGAACACACAAATATTTTCTGTAAGTTATTCTCTTGACTACTGGTATTAATTCTTTTCAGCCATATCTTTTATTACAACAAACTTGCTTGGATTTTAATTAGCAACTTTATAAAGAAAAACACTAATTTACAGCTTATAACTTGAAATGTCCCTACTCTGAGTTATCAGCAATGCTTTTTGAGATCCAGCACCATAGGTATTTGTAGAAGGCCTATAAATTCACAGTGAAGAATCCATACTACTTTACCTGGTAGCATGCTTGAAAATTAAGTGAAACAATTCAACAAACACACGGCAAAATGAAAAGCAAAATATCTGATTTTTTGTTTGCTTTTCTTCTGTTTGTCTTTTAATGGGTGTCTTTTTGTTGATATTCTCAACGAATTCCCTTTGCTTGTAATCCAACTTGTACTATGGAAGGAGCAAAGGAAACATTGTGAATGACACTCTGGACTAAAGCAGAAGGTAATACTTTGCAATGTATTATCCATAGTACAGCTTCATCTTGAGTTGAAATGACCACTCTGAGAGAAAAAGTTCTTCCTTATGTCTAATCTAAACCTCCTCTGACACAACTTGCAGCCATTACCCCGGGTCCTGCTTGTTGCCTTGGAGAAGAGGCCAAATCCCTCTTCACCACAACCTCCCTTCAGGAGGTTGTACAGTGCCATGAGGTCTCCCCTGAGCCTCCTCTTCTCCAGACTGAACAAATCCCAGCTCCCTCAGCCACTCCTCATAAGACTTGTGCTCCAGACCCCTCACCAGTTTTGTTACCCTTCTCTGGACACACTCCAGGACCTCAACATCTTTCCTGTAGTGAGGGACCCAAAACTGAACACAGTACTCGAGATGTGGCCTCACCAGTGCTGAGTACAGGGGGATGATCACCTCCCTGCTTCTGCTGGCCACACTATTTCTAATGCAGGCCAGGATGCCGTTGGCCCTCTTGGCCACCTGGGCACACTGTCGGCTCATGTTAAGCCAAGCAGCAACCAACACCCCCAGGTCCTTCTCTTCTTCACACTCACCCAGCCACTCATCGCCAAGCCTATAACGCTGCATGGGGTTGTTGTGCCCAAAGTGCAGGACCCAGCGCTTGGCCTTGTTGAACCTCATCCCATTCACTCAGCCCAGCAGTTCAGCATGTGTAAATCCCTCTGAAGGGCCTCCCTACCCTCAGGCAGATCGACACCGCCTCCCAGCTTGGTGTCATCTGCAAACTTAATGAGGGTGCACTCAATCACCTCATCTAGGTCATCAATAAAGATATTAAACAGGATGGGCCCCAGTACCGACCCCTGGGGGACGCCACCATTTTTCAGCAAGACCTCTGGTCTCCAGTGAGTCAACAAGTCCTCTCAGCTTAGTGCCATCTGAAAACTCAGTTATGTTCTTCTTTTATCTAAGTTATTTATAGTTATTTATAAAAATTAGTGACATATCACCAGCCTGTATCACAGCTGTAACTGTGTTACATCAACTGGCTTCCTGGTGAGTAGGTGAAACTGGCCAACTAGGTGAATAATTTTGTCACAAAAATAAACTAAGTTACTTAAACAGGACTTTCCCTCCATTGAACTGTGTTGGCTGTGACCAATGACTGCATAATTTTAAGGTGTTTTTCAATAGCTTCCAGAATAATCTCTTCCATAATTTTGCCAAGAACTGACATGAGACTGACAGGCCTAGTTGAAAATCAGGACAATCTTGCCAGCTTCCAGTTGAACCCAGCAGTTCCAGCTGGGACTTGCAGATTCCCAAGACAGCTGAAAACTAGTTGAGATGAGGTCTCATGGTGACAGCTCTTTGGGTACCCTGGGATGAATCCCATTAGGCCCTCTTGACTTAAATGCATCCTGTTGGAGAAGCAAATCCTGCACAGATTCATGGTTGGGTGTGAGTTAATCATTACTGCACTTACAGTCCTTGAATTCAGTGTTCCCATATATGTATGTATATAAAGGATAAAATTTCCTTCACTTTCACTTTTTTTGGTTTTTTTTCCAAACATTAAAAAAAAAAGTTTGTCTTTTCCTCCCAAAACTACATCTCACTGTGGCTACCCCCACCCATTTCTGGTGGCCCTCTGAGTGTGTACATTTCTTAAAAGAAAGATCAGTACTGGAAACTGCAACAGGCCTTTGCTGAAGAATTTCTAATTCTCTCTTCTTTCCTCCAGCAGCTCCATTTTTTTCCTTATAGCTACTGTCAGTCAAACAGCTAGATAAAGAAAACAGCTAGATTAACTTCACTGAAAAAAAAAAAAAAAGATTTCATAGATATCAGAATACATACACGCATCTACAAAATGTAAAATCAAAGCTTAGTTACTAGACATTCTAGCTTTTCTTCCAAACTGTGAGTATCCATTACAGCTTCAATTCTTCCATTATTGCACCTTTCTTTCTTTCTGTCTATCATTTATAGAGAAAAGTAAGCTTATGTTCATTTACCTCTGCTGCTGAGAACTTGAATGAGCCTGGTTCTCATAGATATTAAGCAAGCTTACTCCTTTATCTATAGAGTTATACTGTAAAGTACATCTATATTTAAACAACCAGCTAATGTGTACAGTCATTTATCTTGTTCTAAATTAATTAAATTGTTGTAAAACTACATAGACTTACTGTGTTCTCATACACTTTAACCTAATTCCATACTTACTCTTCTTATAAACTGTAATGTCAGATTAAGTTAAATCACCTTACATCTTAAGTAAATGTTTTGTAACCTACAGCATAGTTTCAGAAATTGCATTCCACACTATTCATTTCCATTTATCTGTTCAACCACTCTGCCTCAGCGATTTTATTTCCATGATTTCTCTTTAAATCTAACTTCATTAGGAGTTAATGATTTCCAAAGTTCTCTCTCTCTCTCTCTCCCTTTCTCTTTTTTCTCCTCACAAAATCCAGTTGCTTTTTGTTAGTTTGCCACTGGGTAATGTATAGGCCCTATCCGCATCTGTCTTTATTACCAGCATCCCTGTTTATAGCACTGGCATTTGTACATGAGCTGAATTATGCAACATCCAACTAGAAGAATTACAGGAGGAAATTGTACACTCTGATAGCTTGAGACTTCTTGATGAGAGAGTGGAGGCATTCAGACTTTGCTACCTGAACCACCAATGAATCATGTTAATGAATTTTGAATACCAATGAAAGAATTTCATCATCTGCAAGACTTGATGAAGTGAAACTTACAGACAGTGCACCATTTCTATGTTTAAAATGGGTTACTGAGAAAGAAATCTGAGGCCTGCTGGATATCCTACCCATCAATTCTGTTCATTTTATTTCTAAGAACTTTTTGGAATGCTGAAAAGCTGACATACTCTCTCAAAAATGTCAGATTTTAGTCAAGGCAGATATAGTTACTACCTTAAAAGAAGGAAACCCAGATTAAGAAAAGGGGAACAACTATGCAACACAGTGAAAACACACTAGATTCTCTTCTGCTCATAACCACTTCAATCCTCCATTCCTGACCATGAATATTTTTCTCTTTTCCTTTTCCCTGAACATATTTTAGAAGCTCTGGGGATGGAGACTGCCTGTGCCTGAGCTCACCTATGGGAATTTGTACAATCAGTGTACCATTGTTTTGAAAGACTTGATGTGCATTGTGCTAGTGAAGATTTTAATTAAACTCAGTGCCAGATAGACTGAAGCAGCTGAGCCCCATAGCTACCGTATATGAAAGAAGAGCATTGAAGTAGATTCAATAATTACATTGAAACCAAAACACATTTTAGGCTTCCATACAATTATCTATGTCACTGAGACGTTCCCTCAAAAACAGGAAATATTTGTAATACAGAAACTCATATATATATGTATGTTTTATTATCAAACTCAGACAATATTACATGTGCAAAGTATAAATTTAAACTATGTATTTCTTCCACAAAACTTTCTTAAAACAGATTCTTGAAAAAAACTACCCCATATGTCTCTGCATCCAGAAGCATCTAAAAGCCTATCCCACACCACAACTTTTTATCTAAGCTGACATTACATTTTCTGGAAAATGAAGCAGAAAACAAGGAGCAAAGAAGGAAAATGAAGAGCTAAAATTTGCACAGACAACAATATAGTGTTCTCAGGGAAGGAAATTCTATTAGGACAATCTTAATTGTCATTGTATCATGATTTCTTAAAAAATCCAAAACAAGAATACAGAACCATATATGAGACAGATACAATAGATATCTGCACAAATACATATTGAACAAGCTGATAATTTATTCAGAAAATGAAAATATTTTGTTTCGGAAGTATTCTGTTTAGACTGTGAGTGCGCTGTACTAAGTTCAGAACTGAGATGAAAAGTTAGAAAACTGCTAGAATTAGAACTGAGTCCTAAAAACAAAACCCTTCTATCAAGCTCAGATTCAAATTTCTGTCAAATGTGATTATTACTATCTCATCACATGTGACACATTACTTAAAAAAAAATAAGCAAATAAAACAACAAAAAGTGAGTCTTCAAAAAATATTTGAATATTTTCCCCTTTCTCACACACAGAATGCCTTTGAACTTGAACACCTACTTGCTCATTTGTTCTAGATCACTTTACAGCAAGGCTGAGTTTGATGGGTTAAATATTCTTTTTACATCAGTCCCACAACCAGAAACATTTAGGCTTTGACCCTGGTGATAATCATTAGAATGGACAACCTTGTGTCTGTAGCACTAGGATAATCCCTTGGCCACTGGTTGCAATTCTGATCTGTTATTGCAAAAGATTCCAGAAGTTAATTGCCAGCAGGCAGATAGTATTCTATGTGTTTTAATTTAAACTCCTATAATTGTCTTGGAGTGCCTCCTGGTTTTATTTCTACAGGTTTTACTATCAAGATTCTGTTTTCCTGTTATCTCAGTGACTGCTTGTATAGGATGTCACCCTTCTCTCCTAGCTGATAAATCCCTGACATTTTTTCTCTTCTCATAAGCCATCTTTTCCATCATCTTCTTCACGTAATTGCCTCTTTTTCTTCTCCGTTTTTCTTGAGATGTGGAGACCAAAATGACTCACCACAATCAAGATGTAAGCACATCAAAGCTTTGAGTGGCAAACTCTCTCTCATTCCTGTTCCCAGTAGCTAACATGATGATGAAGTTCAGCTGATTTTTTTTTTTTCTATTACTACTGCATGCCAAAGAAATGATTTCAGACAATTGTGAGTTCAAGATCTTCTTCTTGAGTTAAGGGCTATTTTCAAGTTCAGTGCTGGAGAAAACTTACAGTGAAAAGTTAAATGACTTTTTCTCTGTCACTGTAGTAGAACCAAACATATTTCTGAGTGTCTTTCTTCTTGTTTTCTGGTACATCATCAGGCGACTCTAGCTTTTTGTGAGTTAAAGAACATTTCTTTCTTGTCTCTCCAGCTTTACCTGTAATCTGTTCACTGACTTAACTCATTTGTTATACCATAAGAAATAAGCAAGCAGTTCTAGAAAGGTATGGCCTGATGGTTATTCTCAGAAACATGATTTATCAAAGCCTAGCTTACTGCATCCACAGATGAGACCCTGGCTTTGGACCAGTTACCTTTATGGCATGTATCTGCAAAATGCAAAGCATCACAGATGTAAAAAAAATTAACACAATATCACAGTGACATAGAAGTATATTTAAAGAGAACATTAAACTTTTAAATTATACTTGGAAGAAATCCTACCCTAATTACTGCAAACTTCAGGACATAGTTTAAATTTATGCTTTCAGAAAGCCTTACTAAATATGCTGTAAGTGAAAGATTTTTTAAACTCTCATCCACATTTAAAATTGAGAATAAAAGAATTAAATGTCTCAGTTTTCTCCTTGTCTCATGACAACTGCCCCCCCTCGCTAACAGCTCTTTGGTATTATAATGAAGCCTTTCCTCAATGGGCCTATTTTAAAGTTTTTTTTATTTTTTTCTGCTATGTATAATGTATTGGCAGGGAACTCTCTTGCCAGTTTGTGCTCTCATTTGAGGTGACGGACTACCAGTAAATAAAAGTGTTAAATTACCAAATGAGATCTAAAACTGCAGTCCTATCACTTCAGACATCATTTTAAAAAAGATACTGGAAAAACAGGGAATAATACTAATCTGGGATTAATTTTTGAATAGTATTCACTAATTAACTATTCCAAACACATTAAGAGCCCGAGGGAATCTTTCTTGTCTCAGTGGTGGAGATGTAGTTAGTAAAATTTTTTTATTTATAACAGTCACAAGAGTATTCTTGGCCAGGAACTCTATGCCTGCTAGCGAGAGAATTAAGTAGTACCTGAAGTCACATTTTTATGTCATGTCTTACAATAGTATTCTACATGACATACACATTAAGCTTAGTCTTTTGTGAAGGGGAAAAATAAAAGGAAACAGTTTTGTGAATTTTTTAGATCAAGCTCCCTACAGGTTCTCCATAGGCAGAGTTCACTTGCTTTTTAGTCTCTCTCAACTACTCCAATTAAGATGATCTGTATTAAACAGAAGTCAGGAAAATTTTGATGACTAACATATATACCTTAATATTCGCAATGCTTCCTCCACCTTCCTTCTTCAGCTTTTTACTTCCCCTTCAATCTAACTCAGAGGTACTTCTGTCTTCAGAGCACCTCCTTCTCCTACCCTTAAGCTATTAGACTTCTTATAGATATAATGATTGAAACTTCCAGTCTCCTCAGTTTCTCTTTTTGAAAAATAGAATAACTGTACTTCTACACTCTTGATTTTGTTTCTCTTTTATTGGAACATGACAGGAACACTTCATTTATTATGCAATATTCTCTGTATTCAGTATTTCCTTGCATTGTCTCTAGAATTTCTGTTCTAAACTTATGTAAGTAGACTGAATAGATAAAAAAAATTCATTCAGATCATTGAAATTCCAAGTTCAGTACCAAGTTCTTCTCAACTCTATTTTGACAGATAAGAAAAGGAAATAGAGAAACAAAATGTATATTGTGGTTTTCCCCACAGCATAGTATCTAAAGTTACTTTGATATGCAAATACTCTTTGGAGATTGTTGTCAGAGATCGTTGTCAGATACCCAGTTTTATTATATCCTTCCTGTGAAGTCATTTTAAGGTAATGCCTGCTAAATACATTTAATTGCTTTAACAGTGCAGTAACTTCACTCATTGATTTGGGATTTTTTTTTTTTTTTTTTTTCCAAAAGTAAATGTGGAAACTTGAGTAGTACACTTCCTCAGCTATTTGGCAGTCAGCTACACTAGACAATATTACACATGAAAGTCAAAACAGTGTCAATATTGGCAGGTAATGATGGTTTGAAAACCAAATAAAAGACCAATTTACATTGAGTTTTGCAGTCACTCTCTTCAGCTGCCATCTACTAAAAAGATGAAAATATAAGAATTACTTTTTTAGCTGGAAGGAATATTCTACTTCTCTGCTGTATTACACTGCATATGTTTGAAAACTATCCACTTCTTCATCATGCAGCAAACAAAAGAAAAACTAATTTTATGTCCAGAAATTATTAATATACTCACAACAAAACAGAAGGAGCAAAAAATTACATATATCTTCCAGTGGCCTCATTCATTCCAGGCTTTTATGGTTTTATTTTATATTTGTTATTTTTAGTAGTCTTCCTTAAATATTTCAGCTTCTATCACTTGCCCACTAGAACAAATGGTAAGAATTTTAAACAAATATTATATAGCTTCTTCTTTATTTTAACGTGACTGTTAAATCTTACTTCAGTAAGGAAGCAGTTCATAAACAGGTCTGATGAAATGCTTGCCTTCATGGTGCTCAGATATCCTTGCTCTGAACTCAAAACATCCTTTTTTGTGTGTGTGTTACAACCTCTGTTGACTCTGCTCTGCATTCCTTTCCCCCTACTTTCCAGTTCTGAGAATAATTAGCAACATCCACTGGTGATAGCAGGGCTGTAGCAACCTAACAGTGATATCTTGCCAACACCAGCTGTGCTTCAGTATTTATTTATTAAGATCACAATATTTACACAGGACAAACTTGCTGAGATGGCAAATGAATGAATGCAGTTGCAGCAGCTGAAATTCAGCTTGACTTTTGGAAAGAAATAAAATTCATACAGGGTAACATTAATCTCTAAGTAGAGGAAATCCAAGCCTTTAATTCCACTTTCAAATTATGTTTTGCTGGCTCTTAAATTTAGACCATAGATGATGGAGGGAAATTTTATACTTTACTTTTATACTGCAGTGTAGTGAGATGAAACTTCTTTGTGCACTGCATTTAAATAGCAGAGTGTAAAGACATTGGGCATGTAGGAAAAGGACTCATCAATGAGACAGGCATTCTTTTTGCATTGCTAAGGCCAAGTTTTGACTTAGCAAGTCACAGGTTGGCTTTGTAAATAGTGATAAACTTGAATTCTCTCATTTCTTGTCAGTACTGGTGACACACTGTTAAACTATTTGAAGACTTGTCTCCATATATTAAGTAGCTCTACTGCTTTGGAATTCATCTTAGGTGGAAAGAAACATTAGAATGTACATGTGTCTTGCAGTAGAGTAATGATCCTGGGAGATCATTATGAGTCTCCGATGCTACAGTGTAATACGTAAGTTTAAACTCAGAGACATTACATACTGTATATTTGGAAGGTTCCTGGCTGCTATATCCTCTTTTTGAAGAATGGTGGATTTTCTCTTCCCCTACATTGAACAAATCATATCCTGATTTCTTATATCCTTGATGAAATCATATAATTGCATAGGCATTTCCCTTAGATCTAGGGATAAAGAAGCTAGCATTGAAATGTAACTCCAAAATTAGCGTCCAAATATTCAAAAAATATTTTGCTAAATTATTCATAATATAAGTAGGGCTAGGTTCCCTTAGGTAGAAGTGATGTCTTCCAAGGGAAAATCTGAACCCAGGAAATATTTTCTAGAAAATGCTTTAACTAAACAAAGCCCCTTTATGAACGGGTAGATTAATTTATTTTGGGTTTTTAGCTTTTAAAAAAATAATAATAACAGAAAAAAATAAGGAAATATATTTTCCCTCCAGTTACGAATATCTTAAAGTCAGAAACATATTATTTTCTATACTTGATCTTTAGAAATGAGGAAACCATCCCATAGAATTGAGCATGTCAGGCAGAAACAGGTGCCCATAACACTATACATCAACAGCCCCAGGCACAGCAAGCCCAGAACAAAATAATTCAAGAGGCAGGACTGGAGAAAAAGCCCTGCATGTGCCCAAGAGGTCCATACAGAAGCTGGAGAGGTAGAGGCTGGCACCCTTCCAGCACAGATCAGGCAGGTCACAGGCTGGCCTGAACTAGTGTTCCTGGTCTAACAGGTAATGCAGTGGGGGAATGCACAGTTGGGTGCGTTCAGGGCTAATTTGTGTCCTGAGTTCCCTGAAATGGGGCCTCCCTGAAATATACTGAAACAATGTCATTCATACTTGCCTGAAAAAGAATCTGGGGAAACAGTAACTGTACAGTTCAGTGTGAAGGGCATTGACAGAATATTATTCTGTATTAGAGATGATGACTTCCCATCTCTTCACAGTAAATAAAAAACGACCTCCTTATGTAAGAAGACAACTTTTCCTAAACAAGTAATAACAATTAGATAATAAAGGATATTTATATAAAAACATAACATGAATATCTGTGGAGAAGGATCTTTTCCAATTTTTGAGTGTGAGTAAAGCAACCTGAATGATTTATAAATATTTTAATGTGATATATGCATCAGATATCCATGCCAAGAATTCAAATTCTGCAGAAATTAGTTTTGTTTCATCTCCAGTAAACAATGGTTAATCTCCACTCATCTGTTTTGCATGCATACTTAAATCTTCTCAGGATATATTATTTTTCCAAAGTGGCCAGCTTCTCTAATTTTAATCAGTGATAAGTGATTAGCATTCTTGAAGATATACATGAGAAACATTCCTAAGTATGATTCACCTGACCTCTCCAGATACATTAAGGATGATGTTAACTTTTATGAACAATGAATACACAATTATTGACTGCTCAGAATTAGCTATAAATTCTGGAGTACATGATCAAAAGTTGTTAACTGTTAGTAACAGTTTTCTGGTCTGCATGAAATAAATTGACCTTATATCCTTCTCCATTAGTGAGCATCAATACTGCAATAAACATCACTAAGGAATGTAATGAACTTTTCAGTAAAAGAGCAGTATTGAGGCCAAATAATGACAAAAAATAGTGACCTTTCTCCTGGCTCATAGCTGGAAAGGATTCTAATTTAAGAGTTGAATAAAACGCAGATTTTTCTGTGCTGTCAGCAAACACAGACTGATTATTTAGATCAAGCTTTCTTATGATTGGTAAATGTCATGAAAGTGATAATTGTATAAGAAAACCTGGCACCTCTCTTGGCTTATTATGATTTTTCCCTTACATGCACTGGATATCTGCACAAGATAACACTCCTAACTTATCTCAACATTAAAAGTCTTGTTTCAAGCTTTTTAACTGAGGTGGTTCCCTCGTTTTAGAATAATAAAAAAACCTCTATATTAGTAT
This sequence comes from Centrocercus urophasianus, assembly GCF_019232065.1. Lineage (NCBI taxonomy): Eukaryota > Metazoa > Chordata > Aves > Galliformes > Phasianidae > Centrocercus > Centrocercus urophasianus. The sequence continues at coordinate 51,042,179 of NW_024884142.1, read as the reverse complement.
ATATATCATAACATTACATTATAGCATAGAACAGCATATATTATCAGTGCTTTTCACATAATTGTATGTCATTAATGCACGGACATATAGCGCAATCCTCAAGGGCACTGAAGTAAGATCAAGGGAGAAGTCTAAGTTTGAGTCAGTGTCAGTGTAGTTGTTTGCATGCCGGTGAGGCATCCTGGCTATTAGTCTAGTTCAGAATGGATTGGATCATTCTTTGTGCTTGGAGCTGATCAGTTTTTCCTTGACTTCGAGAGTTAAGACACATGGATAGATAGACACCTATCTGTAGCTAGATACATGAGAAGACACGTGTGTGTGCCTTAGTCTGTTTGTATACCCCATATCTCTTAAATCCTATGGGATGTCCCCTACACGAATGCCCATCTCTTTGAAAAAGGAAGTTTCTGACTACTACGAGTTAACTCAATACAATGAGGATGAATATCACTATGTAATCCTAACTAGTGCATTTGATGTCCCTTCTACTGTAATGTAAATGTTAGCTGAGTAAAAGACAACACATGGGCCATTATTTAATTCAATTACAAAAATAACAAACTTAAATATTAAATGTTTCTAATTGTTAGCAGTACTATAGCAGTATAAAATGAGCATCTGTAACATTTCATAGGCTCTAGGATGTCAATTAATCCCCCAGCAAGTTTTTCCAGTTTTGACATTGAGGAGGTCATAAAGTATCTCAAATATTTTCTTAATTAAAAGTTATATGCTGAAAATCTGTCTTAGTACGTGTTTAATTCTGCAGTGTTGTGCTCTCATTAAATTATATTCTGGTAGAAATTAATAAGGGTGAAAGAGAGCTGTTTTAGAAGCTAGAAGTGTAATATACAAACTACAATATATGTTGAGAGAATTTGAAAATGGAAACATTAAATGAAAATTCTATAGAAAATCCAAAAAAAGATATTTCCTAGAATATCTTTTGGAGTCTTTATTAATCACTGAAATAAGGTATTCAGCTGTCATTAGTTAGTATTTACAGTCCTACTGAGTACCTATGACTGTGGTATTAAAAAAAAAATATGCAACTTTCGTTGAAGAGTAGAAATGTTGCATAACCAAAAGGAATGCAATGGAAAATCCAAACATGCAATGGAATCATTTCTAAGAGCAGACCTTTTCCTTCTTCCATCAAGTACTACTGGAAAGCGATGTATCTTTGTTATTAGAATAGGATTAAGCCTACTATATTACAAAGTCAGAAATCAATTTTCACAGTCCTTTAACCTGTGGGATTACAAATGAATGACAATTAGTAGAGAAAGAAATGAATACTGGCTGCAAGGAGGTTTTCTATTTCAGTGAAACCTATGCACAGGAAATTGACTTTAAAACCAGAAGGGAAAGTTTAAGGACTAAACAATATGAATTGCAATTTTCTCTGTCTTTCCTTCTTCTTAAAAGTGATGGATAACTTTTGTTCCACCTCTCCTTACATACTCACAAACGAAAAAAAATGGAAGAGAGTTACTTGCATTCATAACAACTTAATGGAAAGAATTGTTCTTAAGACAATGATCAACACAGATGATCTGTCAGTTTTGTAAAAGTCATTTGATGAACGGAAAAGTATAAAGACAAGAAAATAAATTGAAGGGGAAATAAAAGCAAATTTCCTTCTGTGTAACAGAAAAAAAATGTTTTCATTCCTATCAGAAACTCAGATTTAACCTTAGTGAGCATAGTAGATTTTCCCTTTGACTCATGAGGACAAGTGAGCATTAAACTACTTTGCAACTGTTGTACTTCTATTGAACTTTGACTACATTAGATCATTGTACTCTAGTTACAGCATTTACACACATAAATTTTGATTACAAAATAGATAAACACTTTCATTTAGCCATGGTATAAAACTTCTTATTGTGAAATTATATGTAATTTAAATAACATGAAAAATAAATCAGTTCACTTTTATACTAATTATGTATTTCTCTGACACAGTTAATTTAACATTAGTAAAACAATAACAGCATGATAGATATTAACTGACAGATCGCTTTATGTGTTTCTGTAATTGTAAACAAAATTGGACAAGTTGTTGCAATAAGCATTAAAATACTAAAATAATACAACCAACAAATGCACTGCTATGAGATTAATCATTCAACAGATACCATAAGAAATACTGACCTTTGGAAATTATTTTGGATTTGTCTTGGCCTCTGATAGGAGTCACAACAAATCAGATGTTAGGAAACTCTTCTAATGCTCACATTTTAAACTGTGTTTAGCAATAGATAAAAATGTCATTATTTCCATAAGATACTCTCTCTCAACAAATTGTTAAATGATAAGCAATACAACAAGCTTAAGAGCTTATTTTTGGTACTCATCTGTTTACAGATGTAAAATCAAATGAGAATAAAAATTTTACTTTCATAATTCTCAGTGTGCCAAACATGGTTTCAAACTCTTCTATAGTAGCGTAGGCTTTCAACTGAGAATTAGCAATATCAGGAAACGATCACTCTCTACATTATGCTTCAATATCAGATATTTTCATTTATCCATTTCCTCCTGCATATGCTGTATTTTGATTCAGAATGCATAAGCAATTCACGTATAAAGATTTTTTTTTTCGTTAATGCTGTTGTGTTGAATGTTGTCAATTCATTAAGCTAAACTGACCTTGGGGGTCTTTAATCTATTATATATGTATGTCTGACATAATATCTGCAGTTCATGGTTACCTGACTGAAAAATCTGCTGAGACTAAATAAGTGTGGCTGAAACTGAATAGCAATCCTCAAAGACCTAAGTGATCTTAAATGAGATTAATTTAAGTCTCGGCACTTAAACGCTGCTTCATTTATTATTACATTTTTCACTGGAGATAGAAGAGAATAGAACAGCGGAAGCTTCTCTGTAGCTTCCTGGAGCACCAAAGACCATTTCCCAATTCCGTGTCCAAAACAATAAGCTACCTCAGCTATATTACCTTGTTTCCAACCATGAATATCCCGTATATATGCAGCTGGGTATGAATTCTAATATTAAGATTATAGACGTTTGAAAAGTCATAGGAATATACAACCATTTTTTTACTGATAAATACATACAGTAGAATGTTTAACTCACAGTGCTGTAGGTCGATTGCAGATCAAAATGATTGCATATACACAGACTTCTGCCAAAGACTGACCAGAAGTGTTTCCCTTATACAGGAAGATGTTTAGCAGTTTTATCCTAGTAAACACAATATGTAAACTATGTATTGAAATAATTCCACTCTTGATAATTTTGGCAAACTTTGATAGGACAAGGGGTAAAGACTTCAAATAGAAAAAGGAAGATTTAGATTAGATATAAGGAAGAAATTATTTTCTATAAGAGTGTTGATGCCCTAGAACAAGTCACCCAGAGAAGTTGTGGGTGCTCCATCCTTGTGAGTGTTCAAAGCCAGGTCGAATGCGGACTTAGGGAACACAATCTAGTGAAAAATGTCCTTGCCCATATCAGGGAGGTTGGTGATCTTCAGTGTCCCTTCCAACCCATATCGTTGTGATTCTATAATTCTCAGATTCCATGTTGATTATTTAATCAACTTGAGTCAGTACATTAGTACACAGAATATGATTAAGAATCATAAATGTTTTGTATCTGGAATACCTTAAATTGCTATAAAATTAAATTGCATACCTAACAAACTTCAAATATTTATTGTACCTTTTCATTCATTAATTTTTAACTCCTCCTAATATTTTATTAGTGTCTTTACTCGAACAGCACACGCTTCAGAAAGAAATACATTATACTTCAAATATTTGATAATATGTTGAGAGGGGTGAAACACCAAAAAATACATACAGATCAGTGGTAAAGATAAGGAAGATTCTACTAACAATAATGTTTTAAAACTTAGAACATATTCAGCATTTCTGTTGTTACTGTCTTTTTCATCACACTTACATTTTAGTATCATGAAAGCTTGGTTGGCTAAAAGGAGATGAATATATGCAGAATTAAAGAATAGTAGGACTATTAAATATTATTCTACATCTTATTCTACCATCTGTCTCTCACACACACACACACATACAAAATCTAATCTACAGAAATATTAAAACTGTACTGTTGGGGCAAGGCTGTAAAAGAGAGGATAAATGCAGAAATCACATCTTTTCATGAGTATAAAGAAATGCAAATATTACTTAATATCTTCTGCACTATAAAATGAAATAATATAATCTCTTATAGAACACATGAGTAGAAAGTTGATACTGAGTTATATTGGCTGAAAGGTTTGATTTAGTTCATGTAAATCTGTTATTCTTTTTAAAACAACCTAATAGTATTAGAGAACATTTAATCAGACTTTTGCTACCTGCTTGCTACCTTTAAGGCAATGTCTGGTAAGTCCCAAGATTCCTCTTCGTAGCTAAGAGCTTCTTCAGAGGAATTTTTGTTGGAAGTTAAGTCTTGCTGCAAATTTCAGTGTGACTCGGAATATAGAACACAACAGGAAAAGCATATGTCATGGGACATCAACACAGCCAGCGTCTGTGAATTTCCTCTGCAAGCATTTCTCAATCTTTCATTAAACCATGAACAAACTAAAGAGTTCTATAAAAGAAAACAGGCAATAATGTTGTAAGGTTTTATTTTGTAACCAAATGGAGAAGAGTTTTCTGAGTGGTGAGAAAGGCCTGAAAAGCTGCATTCTTTAACTCCTTTATATTTCCTCTGAAGTGACAAGTAAACGCCTACTTGTCTTTTCCCACTTGTATTCTGGATGGGCACTTTTTCCTTGTTCAGACAATCGTTATTTTGAAAAACAACAGATACTGTCTATCATTAGATGGTCTAGCCACAGACCAAGAGTGTAGACATTTCTCTCTGAGTTGGTTGTCTTCAGTCCCTTTGGACTCAATTAGAAGAACACACTCCCAGATTTGTTTGAACCTGAGGTACATGTCTAAAATAAAACAGATTAATTGGTGAACCAGCACAATAAGAACCATGCTACCACAATTCTCAGGAGTGTTATGATGACATAAGTTGAACAATATCATCTAATACCTTGATAAAAGATTGAAGCACTTGATTTCAAACATTTAACAAAGAAATTCTCTGGTTTTGTTGCCTGTTTTCTCTGGGAAAACTAACCTTGGACAAGAGAAACTCATCTGCCCAAGACAGTTGCAAAAGCCAGGGACCCAGTCAAGCCCATAGAAGTTTGGAATATCTTTGCCACTAATCCATGATGACAGTTTGGGAGAAAATGTCAGATGTGAATTTGTAGAAGACCTGATTCCAAAAAATGTATCCTTGGGTTTTGAGAACTTGTATTTGGAACTTTAATTTTGACTGAGCAGGATGTTGGGTTTTAATCATTATTTCATTCCCACACACCTTTTATTTCGAGCTATTTTCACTTCAGTTGGTATAGAATTTAATTTAAAATACAAGGATATATTCAGACAAACACAAAAACGTTTGGAAAAAAGTAGCAACCAATTTTTTCTACTTAAGACAAGAGTTTCTTATCCTGAAGACTACAGATATCTACGCTCTGAATTTCTCTAGGGAGAACCTGATCATGTAGTCACTGTTAATTAAATGTTCACTGTAATTCTTCCTCTGGAAATAATTTTATAGAACCAATGTGCCAGATAAACTAGCAGTTAAGTCCCTTCTAAAAAATTACAGCCTTCTGGAGATGTGTCAAAATCTGTTTTGGTTTGGCACCCAGAAAAGCCCATCAGCAACATGGTCTGCAGCCCCCAAAGAAGGCTGCTCCAGTTGTCTGAGAAACTTTATGGGTTTTGGGCACCTCCTGGAAAAGCATCCTGGAGATTGTCCCTTATTCAACAAAGCAAACATTCATAGGCCTGAGCCATACTTGAGATCCTGTTGAGAATTACTGCCTATGTTCTGTGTTAAACATTTGATTTCTCTTAGATCTGTGCTCCTTTTTTTACGCAAGTGTTTACTGTCAAGTTTGACTTCCAGTGCTGTCAGTACCTGCATCAGTATTTTAAATTCAGTTATAAAATATATCTATTACCAAGACAATGTAAGTATACCAAGGCTACATTAAATGATATGCTGCACATAGGTTTCACAACCAAAACAGCACTGAGAACCAGATGCCTACAATGAGGAAATTTTGATTGCAGGGGATTTGTATGTTACACGCTAGAGTTTGAAGTCTTGTCCAATGAACTGATTGCACTAATGATTATAGCACTTCAGAAGCACTCCTGGAATATGTGCTCCAGTTCAGCTTCATTATAAGAAATCTAGTTTACATTCTCTAAACAGCCCCACATTGTAAACTAAAGTATGGGAAGTGAAGAGGACCAGGTGATTTGCTTCAAAAGTGCATTTAGGATTCCAATTAAAATGGTAGCGTAAACATACCCTGAAGTGCACAAATATGACATCATGTATATTGGTCAAACATGATTTCTCTTTGGCTTGATTCTAAGACACATGTTTTTATTGTAATTTTTGCCTGTCAAGATCTTCCCTCTAAAATATGCTTCCACTAACTTTAAAAAATTGTGGAAGATTTTTTTTGTCAGTACAGTTAAGATCATCGTCAAACATCCACAGTAAAGCACTAGAAATGATTCTAAAGTACACAAAAGGAAAAAAGCTTCATAATAGATGGCAGCTTATTTTTAGTTTGAACAGTAGTTTGAGGGGAAATTTCCTGTCCTAAATTCCATAGGAGACTTCTACTTCTTTTTTCTATTTTTTTTTTAATCAGATTCCATCTCTGATTATTCAGATTTCACAGAGATAATGTGTACTACAACCTAATTCACAAGAAAATTAAATGCATTACTCTTTCCATGATAATCTCTTCAACAGATCACGGTAGAAACTACTGTAGCTTGAATGACAGTTTCATTTACATACAATGCCAGATTTCATATTTTCTTTCACTTCTGTTGTTTTCTCTGTTTCAGCTTTTGATCTTCCTGTAATCCTGATACTTCCACCCCAGGAAGAACGAACTCTAGGTGTTGCTAAAAATAAAGCATTTTAAAAAACTGTTCCATCTGACAGTATTTAAGATTCCTTGTATTCCTAAAACAAAGAGTATGAGTGTACTGGGGACCACTTAAAGGTCATTTTTACAGTATCAGATAACGTTAGAAAATAAACAGAACTTTCTTGGCTGAAATGAAGCAGAACATTTTCAGATATAATGTGTAAGATATTAAGGCTTGCCTTTGGCACAAGATCACTCAAAAGAATAATGATTTCCACCAAAAAAGGAGGTGATTTAATTGCCTAACCTGCATTATCCTGCATAATAACACTCCAAGCTTTCTTAGTGCACTCTTCCCTTAAAGTATTTTATTCACTGTGTCAAATTCAGCTATTCTCTTCAATTGTACCACAATAGCTTAGGCAACAGGGCTTCATTAACCTTACTAAGAGAGCAATCTAACCTAATTTTCTGCCCTCATATAATAGGCTTAGTGGTTGATTTTGAAAAGACTAACGCCTGTCTTAACTTTCTATCTATGCCGCTCCACTGGCATCAATGAGCCTCCTTTGAGTGCAGAAAGAGCATATGTATTCATTAATCTTTGCTGAACAAGAAACCTAAGTATGTGTGAATGAAACAAGACCAAACTGTGTGCTTCAAAGTTATATTTTACAGTGGAAAACAGTATGACACGGCAGGTACAACTGCACGATTCTTCTGAATATTTTTCTGAAATTTCAGATGCTGGGATTTAACTTCTTTGTACTTCAAAAAGAATTTGTGAAAGCTTAAACAAATGTGCAATTTTACACATTTGTAGTGTAAAAATCAACCCATCTTCACTTTAAAATAGGAAGTAAAATTACAGCAGAATAAAATATTCCTTTATTTCAGATTGAAATATGAACTCTTTCTATATTATTTTTCCTTCCAATAGGACTTCTATAGATAGAAAATGATTTGATTGGGTAGTTTTTCACTGCCATTTTTTACTCAAACTGTATGCAAATAAAGATAGAATGGCGAATTCTGAAGTTCAGAAATCATCAGGTATGTTTGTAACTTAGTTTGAGCTTAAAGAGGAAGGAACTAGAAAATGAACTATTCTCAAACTTTTTTTTTTTTTCCATTGAAGTATTTTCACTGATATAACTTTGAAGTAAGCCTGTAATTTATGATATATATTTGCATTTAAGAAATAACATCATTGAATTTGTTTTCAACAGAAAGAGACAAACAATATTCCGGATAAGGATTAGCATATTTAGTTCGTCTTCATCTGGTGTTTTAAGTCCTATCCATGTACATAACTGTCCAAAACAACTCCTTTTAATATAGCTGCCACTGCAGCAACTTTTCCAGCAGATGTATTATGGTTATTGTATTATCTGAAATGTGGATTTTCTTGTTCTCGGCATGCTACAGCATATGTCGATTACAGAGGACAGTAAGGCTAATCATCTCAGATGAATACAAAGCAAAGATGTTTCAAAGATGTTTCAAAGACATCCTGCTATTAAGTAGATGACTGGCAGTTCTTCGTGGTGTCTGGTTAATGTATATCAAAGGATATCAATGGAAGATTTCAAACTACCAGAACATAATTTAAGTATGATAGGGAAAATTTTCAAATACGTGAATTTAAGATAACCAAGTAACCTTCAGTACTGAAAACACACATATTTGTGCTTGACTTTATGCTACTATGAGATGGACAAAGATTGTAAGGCTCAACAGAACAAAACATCCTTAACTTGTCTTGAAATATACATGGAAGGGACTAAAAGAATAAAGCAAAACAAGTAGAAAATTTCATGTTATATTCCTAAGGAAGTGCTTTTATAGAATCATCTGTGACAGAATACGTTCATGTAATAAAACTGCTAAGAGCAGTCCTGCCCTGACAGAAGAGTTGTGTAGCTGGCATATATACTACAAACAGGTGGCCATTTCAGAGGTAGATTTTACTCTTGCTCTTCCCAAGGAAAGGGCCTAACAACAGCACAAAGATCTAAGCAGAATTCTTAATGCAGGATTCTCCATAGTGTCTTTCTTGATTTGAATAAATTGCATTGTAAGGAAAAGAGCAAATGCCTGCTTTATTATGTATCTCTGTGCATAGAATTTTATTTTCGTATCATTTCAACACATTCTTGCTTACACCAAGTGGATTTCTGGTAGAAAAGTCCAGAACACCAGACATAAGGAAAGTAAGAAAGAAAAAGAATGTATTTATACGTAAGTATTTACACATATAAATATATATACATTTCTTCTTGTCTTTCACACCATACATTTTTAGAGCTGTACAGACAATGTTTTAATGACAAGTAAGATCCTAGTTTTATGTTTTGCAATTACGTTACTTTGAATATTAGATACCTAACATTAAGTCCTTGCTCCTGGTACCTACAAGTGTGAGATAAGGACAAAATATTCAGGAGTTATTTCTCTCAACTTCATTTTCTGTCTTCAGTTCTTATTGATTTCACTGGATTTACACATCGATTTTATTAAACACTAGGAAACCATTTTAGACCTTTTCTTTTTCCTGCACAGTTTTTTTTTTTGCTTGTTTGTTTTGTTTATTTTGTTTATTTGCTTGTTTTCCTGCAGAACAGTGCAGGCAATAAAGACATTATAAAGATATGTCCTAAAAGGTTAAATCCTTGGAAAGGGACTCATTACAGTCTTATGGTCAAACTTCTTATGTTGTTATTCAAGGTGCCTGCAATTTGTTAGCTGCAATCTTTAAAAATAATCTTTAACATGCCAAAAATATCCCTTTTAATGACTGCTGAAATTTTAATGTTGTACTTCAACATATTAAGAAAAATGGTTCTTTTAACACAACAATTTTCTGACAACGACATAAATTGTCAGCAGAAGGAAATCAGAAGAGTGTATATCCTGAGTTCAGCTCATCCATCAAAAGATGTAAGATAATTTCTGACCACACAGTTATAGGAGGAGTTCTGAATAACTTGTTTTTGGACTGCTGATAAAAACAAACAAACAAACAGCTATAGGAAAAATAGAAGTGAGAGCTTGGAAAATGGGAACTCCTTTAAGTTTCAATTTCTGAGCCCATTTCTGAGTAGTTACACAGCATGATTTTTCTATATACAAACCTTAATATGAGAAAAACACCTAGAAGAGAAGGGTTAGGATTGAGATGGAAATATTATATTTTGAGATAATACAGATACATAACAGTAACAGTAACCTCATAGATTATTTGTGGAATGTGCCATGAAATCATGAACCTGATGAGTAGCGTCAATAAAAATTTCTAAAGGCAAACTAAAGAAATAAGAATTTAATGCATTCATAAATATTTGAGGAATTCTGAATAAGATTTTCTATTTTATTAGGTGGAAAGAAGAGGAAATACCTAGATCACTAAAGCAGAATTGTATAGTTGAAGCTAAAATTTCCTGAAGATAAACAAGTTGCGGTTAGAAAGAAGCTGATTTTTCCAAATGGGCAAGGCAATTACATACAGACCTACTGGATAACCATAAGTAGATTTTAACGTTATTTTGAGAAGAGTATGGTTGGTGTGGCCTGATGAAGAATTTAATGCATTTTGATAATTTTGTTGTTTTACAAAACTAAATGGTGAATTCTACTGTTCAGCTAAACTTATGGGACTGGATAAAGTCATAGATATACCGGGTTTTATAACTGTTTAAGGTATAGATACTTATTGAGAGCATAACTGTGAAGATCTAAATCCATTTACCATAAATTCCTTAGCTCCTCTAGACCTGTGCACCTGATAGCTCACTTTCTCTGTTAGGGCAGTTGACAGAAAATTTTCAATGCAACTGTTGAATACAATGGAGCTTCTTGTTCTCTAGTCCCATCTCCATCTTCTCTAGGGTCTTTCTTCAGAACCTGAGGGTTACAAACGCAGTTCTTCAGAGAATGATCACATGAAAAAGACTGCTGGAGAGCATCAACTGCAGAAGCAGAATTCATGTTCATGCACATACACATACACATAAATATAAACTAAATAATAACACTGCAAATGAAAGAGTAGAAAGCAAAAATTATTAGAGTTGAATACAATACTCATTTTTTTAAACTCTGAAAAGTGAGTTTCTATTTCATTCCTCACAGACTAATTTTTTAATTATTTTATTTTAAATTGAACTACAACATATTCAAAATAAATAAATAAAATTTCAGACTTCATGTAAACATTTTCAGGGATAGGAATAATCTGTCACAGAAAATGACAAGTTCTAATGGTTAATTACTTCTGCTGCAGAAAATGCTTGTCTTACATCTCATTACTGACTACATCTAGCGTTTGATTACAGATCACCAGGTCAGATAATGCTGCTGTTTTTCTTTATAGGTATGCATAAACTTAATTAGTTTAGCATTTTTTCTCTTAATAGAACAAGTAGCAATAAAAAATAACTCTTTTGACTTCCTACTTAGATGGAGAACATGGAGCTTTTCAATATTCAATAAAATCTCTCTATATATTTCCTACCTCAATATAAAACAGGAACACAATTGCAGAAGTACATGTGTCATTATCAATATCAGAAGACATACTGCATGTGCCTTCCCCTGCTTTCATTTCTGTATGCATCAGGACTATGTTAACCCCTTAAGATTTTTGTATTTTGACAACTCTGAGAATTCAGTTTCAGTTTCATCAGTTCTTTAGTCACAGTTTCCCAGAGTAAAGTTCTTAAAGAAGCGCAGAATGCACTTTTAGTTGATACCTGTAATATGTTACATATTTTCACCCAGGCTAACAAATTGATGTAGACCACAACTATTGACAGCTCCTCCTGTGCCTGTACTGGCTGTACCTTTGTAGTAGTAATTCAGTATTTTTTCCTACATTCTCCATTTAAAAGTTACAGCATGAGATCATGAATCATTCCCTGTGGGAGCCACTGAAATGCAATAATATCCATTTATAACTAGACTACAAAAGGGGTTAGTTTTCAGTCATTTCATTTACTGAAATTTGTATTTTCATTTTTATTTTTGAAAAGTTATTTTTTAATAAATTTTTTAATAAAAAAAAGAAACAAAATCAAATCAAGAAGTATTAAGAAAGAAAACAAGAGCTAGTTTCTCAAAGCATCTTGTGATTTTTATTTTAAACTTGTAATGTATATATAAGACAGAAAGATGCAAGAGTGCTGAGTCTAACTTCCAGTTTAACGTTCATGACACGCTTGCATTATTTTGCTAACAAATAGGAACAAGTTGTATACTTCCAATTTTTAAATGAAGAAGGCAAAGCTGATGTAAAAACAAACAAACAAACAAACAAAAAACAGTCTATGTAATAAGACTCTATTATTTCTTTCTTTTTTTTCCCTAAAAGTTCTAAATGGATTTTAAAAATAATTCATAAATGACTGTAAGAAAATTCCAAATAAGTGCACTGAGAGTTGGAAAACTTTTTATTTGTTTTCCAATGCAGAATAAAGTTCTTTCTGTTTTTTATGGGCAAAAATAACACAGACCAATTATTAAGAAATTCTTTGTTTAATCTACTGTCATTTACAGCAAGATGAGTTATTCCCGTGTTACTTTGGGTGCCCTCAGATAGGCATAGCCATCAATTTAGCTCTAATTAATGCCATTCTATGGCTTTTAATGTTGATGTGCAGACCATAAACTCAAAAATCCTTGAAGAACATCAATTACACTTTTGTAAAGCAAGTTTATACTGCATAAGAATATAACTGGCAACTGTTTTGATGAATCATGGACATGAATTTTTGGGTCATTAAATACCACAGCAGTAAACAGTGCAAATATGTATTTGAAGACTTGATATGTTGGATGTTGAGTAGGTGATTTCTGGTTGCAGTTCAGAATATGCTTCCATTTAGAAGCATCAAGGAGCAAATCACATATTATACATATTATTATATATTATACATATTATGTAATATCAGAATTCCACCTAGTTACAGAGAACTGCAAATATATTTTAGTGAAATTCTAGAGAACTACTGTCCCTGCGTTCACAAGTAGAACAATAGAAAGTGTGTTTCCATAGTAAACAAAGTATTTCAAATGAGAGGGAAAAGTAAACTACAATACAGTTCTGCCCTTTATACAAGCAGAAGAGATAGCAAGCAGACAGTATGATAAAAATTTTCCTCTCCTCTCCTCTACTTAAATTCCTGGAGAGTTTCTTAATGTACCTAATTGTCTAAGTAAGCAGATACTTTCTGTGTTAAATTCCTAGAAATAAGTGCTTTGTAGACTGGTCTCCTAAGGATGCAAATCTTACTGGAACATAATATTCACGTGTTTGTGCACATCAAATTCTTGAACTGTCTGAATAAAAACTAACCAACCAAACAAAAAACAAAACTACAGGATGGGACTCCCAAATCTGTTCTGCTCCTAAACTATCAAGGAAAGACACGATTAATGTACCAACAGAGGGAAAAGCAGCAATTATAAGCACAGACTTGCAGAGATTCTACCAAGGAAATATACACTATGTAAGTCCCAGCCACATATAAGCTTCAGACAAAAGTTGTGTCTCACATACAACAAGAAGCAATCACAAGACAAAGTGAATGTATCTTCTTTGTTACAGTGCTCATGATTTACCTCTTCAGGTGAGGTTAAGCGAGTGCCTTGATGGCAATTTGTGTCAATTTTGTTTTAGATGTTGCAGTTCCACTGGAAGCACCTCTTGACATGGAAGCTAACAAACGATGTTGTCTCCAAAGACACAAGGTATCTCAAAAGAAATTGCTAACATTATTTATTGGAATAAGTAGGTGTTATTGCTACAAAAACTAAATTCTGGTCTTGGAAGGAAAGGCTAACCAAAGAGACAACACATCTCTTATCAAAATTGTAAACAAGATACCGTCCAATGTTGAGCAATTTCCCAATGCAAGTTCCAAAATAAAATAAAAGAACTTTATGTGTAAAACCATATTCAATTTGGAGAAATTTGCATTTAGAGTGACATTTTTCCTGTAAAGAGATAAAAACTACATATACCAATTAAAGTATGCTGGGGATTAAAGTATGTTGGAGAGAGATATTGTTTTACCAACAGGAAGACCTGCTCGATTTTAGTGTGCCTCTACACATTGAGTTTGAGAGATAACTGAGCTACTTGGAAGTCTTAGCAAAAGAATGTCAGACTTCACATTTGAAGGAGTGATTACAGATAAAAAGTATAGCCTTTTCTCTGTTGCACATCTTCAAGCATGGTTCAATTGACAATTATGTACACAGGTGACGTGAAGTGTCAAAAGCTAGATATAAATTACTGATACACTTGTATCGGCAGAGTGAGTTAGACTTTTTCTGTTGAATTCTGGATTCAAAGCCATCAAATAAGCAAGCACCCTGACTATCTTAATGGGGTAAGAATCCTTTAATGTATTTGGTATCAAGACAAATAATTCTTTTGGCTTCCAAGATGCAGTCATTCACATTCATATTTAGTGCTAATGAGATATTAAGCAATAAATGAGGAATATTTTTAAAAATGATAATTTGGTTAGCAAAACTAAAGCAGTATATGCCATATGAAAAATGTACAAATGCTATAAACTTGCAACAGGCACTCATTTATTTTATTACAATTTACTGAAACACTCGTATATTTCTGTTAAGAAAAGTCATGTAAATCTCAATGATACCTGGCCAAAAATACTGCAAAACTGACAAGCATGAATGTAGTCAGTTCTTCCAGTTGCTCATGTTACCTCAAAGATATCCAGCTAGATCCTTCATTCCTTAACCTTAGGTCCGCAGTGAATTCCTTCCCTGCAGAAACTAGACAAGACCTTATCAAATGTGTGTCTTGCCACCACAGTAGTATCTTATATATCAAGTAGTACAAACGATACAAAACCTGACACAGCTACATCTTATTAAAAATGTCTTTACCAGCCCTCATATTAATAGGAAACAGAGATCTTTATGTGGCTATATTGGAGTAGTCAGACTAAGGTGAAAATCACAATATCTTTAGATCCCATAGAAGTGTATAGGTATAAAAAAAAGTATTTCAGTACAATAGCTTTCTAAAGTGACTGGCAGTAGTAGGGAAGAGAGCTGGGTTCTTTTCTGAGGATCCAGTTAAAGAAATATATTCAATTTTTTAAAAAAGTTAACTCCTCACCAAATGTGAACCAGGCTTCTCGAACTACACATCTGAAACAATCAGACACTTTTGAAAATATTGGTCAATCTTATTTGGATTTTGTTGTTGCTTTGTTTCTTTGTTTTGGGGGCAGGGAAGGTGATATTGTTTCTTTTTTATCTACTTCCATACATGTTAGCACATAGGTTACTTACTATTGAACCAATATTTGAACACAGTCATTGAAGTTATAAGAAGGATATGTTTTGCATGAAGCAAGGCAATGAAGAAACAGCCTAACAACCTGCCATGCCTCATATTAATTTGAGAACACTATACAGTGTTTGCAATATCTTTGGTAAACATACTAGGTAATTTGTTGTACACTCTACAAAACAGTAAAGTAATGAAACCTGATCAAATCACTTTACATAGCTGGAACAGTAAATATAAATCTGAACTCCAATTTGGGAATTATAAACGTCTATGTTTTGTTCACTTTTGCTGATCTCATGAGAAAGTGCTCCAAATCAGCTTTTCCAACTGACTCACATCCATCACTTTAGAGCTAGAGAACATAGAAGAGCTTTCAAATGAGGATGAACAAATGATTCAACACCCCATAAAGACATCTAGGTGCTATAAAATGAGCTAGAAATTGAGTCAGCCAAAATGAAAGCTTAGTCTGAAGATTTTTTTCTCTTTTTATCTCAAAGGTAGGGATAATGATTGATCCACCTGGCAATGTTGTTTTTTTATGATGTAATTAGTGTTTGAAAGGATTGCTGAATATATATATTAAAAAAAAAAAAAAGTAAAATAATGTATTATTGAAAGAAAATGGGTTACAGCTCTAGAGCTCTCTGAAAGCTATAATAGTCATTGTTGAACTCAAGTATATCTCCACAGTCAGTCATTATATTTAAGAGAATAGTAGCTTTAAAGGGAAAAGTATGTATTTTAAACACTACTTTACATGTTAGTAGTCTAATAAAAGTTAAGAGGCCTCACTACATAAATCCTAGTTACAAGTAACATTTCTAATATTAATACTACTGATGATCACTGACGACAAATGATAGGCAAGCTTATTATTTCAAGTAATTGTCCACGACTACTTAACCAAATTTTTAGACAGATGTGTTGGCTCTGCTTGTATATCTTTCTACTCACGCTGATTTAACATAAATGTTAATGGAGAGTAAATGTTAAACTCTGTACAAAGAGTGATGGAAACTGAATGCAAAGGGCCTAATTCTCCTGGGGTGTGACTATGGAATCATGCCAGTGCAAAAATGTAGCTCTACAAACATGCACACACAGCCAAATGAAGAACAGGAAAAATAAGATGTAACTTAGATTCTTACAAGTAGCCAAGACATTCTGATTACAAATAATAAGTAGTCACGTAGGTACATGATTAATATGGTTTATGGTTTCAAATACATTAATATTAAAAAAAAAAAAAAAGTTTTGTGAAACAAATATATTAACAAAATATAGTTTTGTCACATCTATCATAGTACAGTAGTCCTTTCTGTGTAGTTCTGGGGTCAGCAATAATATAAAGAGCCATACTATATGACAGCAATGCGGAGTAGCCCTTCAGCGAACATAATCATATGGTAAACAAAGATAACAGCGGAAGAGAAGAGTGCCACTGAAGATGTAAGCAGGGGCATCTTCCATAACCAATTCCATAGCTGGGAATAAGATACAACTATTGAATTCCGTGTTCATGGAAAATTTTAATACCTTTTCAAGCAGGAATAAAAGATATTTTGAATGCACCTTGTACTTATGAAAAATTCAGTTAGTCCCTGTCATAAGTGAAGAACAATTAAAAAAGAAACTATTAAAATTCCACAAGCAGCATTGTTACTCATCCAAGTAAATTTGAGTTATGCGATTCACAGTGAAAAAACAGCTGTACAACAGACACTTGGCCATTCCTCTTGTGTCACAGTTTGGAATCCATGAGTGCACTAGGCTGCTTTACTGGGAGGATTGTCTTTTCAGGACTAGTGTTGGTGCTGAATATTCTGTTTTTTCTGTTTCTCAATAGTGAGCTGGTGTTAGATGAAACTACATTGAGCCTATAATGATGTTACTCATGTATCAGAGACAGAAGGCTGAAACACTGTAGCAATTTGGAGTTAAGATTTGGCTTTGTGAAAAAAATACTCCTTAAAGGAATCTTTTAAAACACTTTTCCTTGTGGAAGACCAGTTGCTGGCACTTGTCTACGAGTGCTCACTCCTCTTTCACAGTTTGAATGTTCAGGACAAGCAGATCCAGGATGAACTTACAGATCATAGAATAACCAGGGTAACTGCAGAATGCAACTTATATACCTGATTTTTTGAGGGAAAAAGAAGTATGTTGTCTCTGTCTCTTCTTTCTTTTTCCCTCTCTTGCATTTTCTGGAACAGGATTCACTCCAGTTTTTCACATGTATTATTTCATCAATATTGGAACAGAATTCCACAGTGGAGATTAGACTGTGTTGCCATATTTTACACTCTAGCCAGCTCTGATAAGAAAAATTATAAATTAGCAAAATTGCACTGTACCAGTTAGAATTGTCTGATACTGCTAAGACACAGACGCATTTCCTGGAGAAACTCAGTCTTACAGAGCTGAGCAGACTTTGTTCACTGCCATTTATTCTGTTTGTCCCAAAGATATTTATTAATACATGATGCAGTGGAGCCAAGGCTCACTGTGTTCTTTCCTTCCTGCATGATAGCTGTGTTCCTCCAGGAAGTAAGATAACAGTGTCTTCTGACCTCTCTGCATTGTACTCTTTTAAAAAGAAATACAGTGCATTTTTCTGTATTTAATCTGCAGTTCTTGATGATGAGATGATTTGATCATCTACCATAGATATTTATGTTCTACAAGATCAGTAGAAAAACTGTGGAATTATCACTTCCTGAAGTGACTTTTCAGTTATCCTTCACCTATCAAATTGCACATTATTTTGCACTGATGAATAATAGGCTATATTGTTGCCCAACATGTATGACAGGAGAATGGAGTGATAAGTAATGATGAATTTGGATCAGTTTTATAGACCACACTGAATTCCTTAGGCTTAGTGAACAGAAGGTTCTTGTGCAACCAGTGTCACATATCTAACAGCAAAAAACAAAATCCTCCTCTAAAGGATGATAGCTGTTGCCTGCAGTAAATAGACTTTCAAGTCAAAGCTTTTGCTACAAAGCAAATGTGAACTGTCAGTGAGGTAGTTTTATTCCTGTAAATGAAATAGCTGAAACTATTTTTTAAACATTTATGCACTTGTTACAGGTTTGAGTAATTTAAGATTTGTTTCAAAACAAGAGACAGAGGAATTAAGAAGAAAATGCAGAAACCTTACATAAACTCATAATTCCATCTGAGACTGCATGAAAAAAGAGACTCACTTCACTAATGGTCTTGTCATGGATTTGTATTTATAAAAATAAAGTATAAATAACTTTGCTTGTATTATGCACCAACAGATAAGCCATACCACTTGGTAGCAAAAGAGTCATACCATAGAACAGATCATTCTGAGGAACAGCTTTTGAATTTCCTTCACATACAAACACATCTAGTATTCATTAAAATACACCCTTCCAACTTATTTTGAAGCATATTTTCTGAAGTGTTCAGTGAATTGCACTAGTAACTCTCCTGATATTTCAAGACAGTTTAGTACTTAGCAGTTAATTATTCATCCAACCATATAGTCCTTTAATACTTATAATACTTATAATAATACTATAATACTTATAATATACTATAATACTTATAATAATACTATAAAAATAAGTATTTTCAAAGTTTCCTTCAATAGTTTTATTGTTCTTCGTAATGTATTGAAAAGGCTAATATATCTTCAATTTACGAGCTTGAAATAATGTATCTATTATGGTTGTGATGGTACAAATATGCTGTCGAGACAGAATTTGTCCAGAGCACCCATATCTCCTTTTATCACTGATATTTCTGGAGGGAAAAAAATGTATATATATGTATATAAAACACAGAGACACACAGAGGCTGCTATGAAAATATTGTCTCATATTTTATCACTTTTGTTTCCTGTATTACTAATATTATTTTTATTATTATTTTTATTTTATTCCCAGGACCCAAGGAAATGGCCTCAAGTAGCACCAGAGGAGATTTAGATTAGACATAAGGGAAAAATTTTTCTGTCAGAGAGTGGTCAGGCACTGGAATGGCTGCTCAGGGAGGTGGTGGAGTCACCATCTCTGCAGTGTTCAAGAGGTGTCTGGATGAGGAGCACTGAGATGTGGCTTAGTAGTTTGTGGTAGCAATGGTAATGGGAGAGCGGTTGGACTAGATGATCTTGTAGGTCCTTTCCAACCAAGTGATTCTATGATTATATGATTCTATGATTATTATGTTGGCCCATGACATCAAAGGTGGATGTTGGTGATATGGCAGTAGATGTTGAACCTTACCAGCAATATTTGCTATGATTTGTTGCTAAGCGAAAGGCAGTAGCAGAGGGGTAGTCTGACAAAATTGTTTCTGACATGGAATTGTGTATGAATCATGGAATAATAGAATCATAGAATGGTTTGTGCTTGAAGGGACTTTAAGATAATCTAGTTCCAAACCCCTGCTACGGGCAGGGACACCTCCCTGCAGACCAGGTTGTTCATAACTCCATCTAGCCTGGCCTACAACACCTCCAGGTAGGGGGCATTCACAGCCTCACTGGGCAAACTGTTCCAGTGTCTCACTACCTTCGCAGTAAATAATTTCTTCTTGATATCTATTCTAAATCAACCCTCTTCCAGTTTAAAACAATTTCCTCTCATCCTGTCACTGGATGCTCTTATAAAAAGTCTCGCCCTAGATTTCTATAGGGTCCCTTCAGTTACTGGAAGATTGTTATAAGTTTCCTCCAGAGCCTTCTCTTCTCCAGGCTGAGCAGCCCCAGCTCTCTCAGCCTGTCCTCACAGGGATGGTGATCCAGCCTTCTGATCATCTTTGTGGCCCTCCTCTGGACTCGCTTCAACAACTCCCTATCCTTCAAAACTGGATCCAGTATTCCAGGTGGAGCAGAGTAGAGAAGCAGAATCACATCCCTCAACCTGCAAGTCACACTTCTCTTGATGCAACCCCTGATACAGTTGGCATTCTGGGCTGCAAGCACTCCTTGCTTGTTCATGTTGCAACTTTCATCATGAAACAAAAGTTTGTCATTGAATTCCTCCACGCAGAAGTAGTGGCACATTTATTGACACTTGCAAGGAAAATAATGAATGCATCCAATATCTCAGTTTCTTCAAGCCTTCAAGAATTATTGGACAACAGTCAGACTTCTCCAGAGTACTATGAGCTTATTATGAAACAAGCTATGGGGTTCTTTCAAAAAGTGAGGTCTACCAAGAGTGCCTCCAAATATTCTGTTTCTTCCTTACCTGGTCACAGAATTGGAAAGGTTACCTTAATATATAATATATATATATATATATATCATAATATCATTTATCATATAATCATTATATATATATATATATCATTATATATTAATATAATATAATATAATATAAATATAATATATATAATGTATAATACATATATATGTGTATATATATTTATATAATGATTGTATGATAAATGATATTATATATTTACCTTTACATTTACATTTACATTTATATTCATATTTATATTTATATTTATATTTATATTTATATTTATATTTATATTATTTATATTTATATTTACATTTGACCGTACAGACCACGTAAATATCTCCTCCTCTGTGAGACTTAAAGATTTCTCTTGATAGATTGTTCTGTGTAAGCTGAGCAGCCCTCAGAGAATTCCCTGTCAGAAGGTTCCCAAATGAGCATCATTTGGAGATGGGAGATAGGAGATCTGCACTTTCCAACAGCTGATCTACTGCTTAGTTACAAACTTCATGGAGTTAGAAATTCTGCTTTGTCCTGAGCAGGAGTTGTCATTCTGTCTAAAGGGGCTTCCGTCTGAAAAGATCATCAAAGTTTAGCAGATGACTGTTCACCTTCCTTTGAAACTGCAGCAAGGAAAACATTAAAAAAAAAAAAAAAAAAAAAAAAAGAAAGAAAAAAAGGACGGGAGAGAGGGACACCAGTCTCATGTACAAAATGACTTTAACGAATTTAATACATGGACTCACGGAATGTCTCAAGTATCAAACAGAAGTTGAAAATTCTGCACAGAAATATTTCCAAGCTGTCATATCGAATTAAAACTCAGCCTCCCAGAGCTTCAACTGTGAACGACATCCAAGGCAAAAGTTCTGGCAAAGTCTTATCTGAAATTTAATAGAGACCTGTTTAATTAAAGATATTAACATTAAAAAATATCTGTATGACACCTAAGACATTACAAAGCTATGATTTTTCAAATATTCATAACTTTGTACATTTTTTAAAACCATCTTTCCCATGAAAATAATTAGGTGCTTCATTTTTTTTAAACTGTATCTTAAGAATTAGCATAAAATCAATTCCCTGTTCCAAATTCTGAATGCAAATATGGAAAAGAAAGCACCTAGTACAAAGAAGCCATGTCATTTCCTTCTACAGAAATGCTGGTGAGAACAAAGAGCTTTTGGTGTCATTACCATGTTTATTTCCTACTCAATCTTCACGTTGCAAGGAAGCAATGCTTTTTATTACTTTTAAAAATGAAAGTCTATTATTTCTGCAAGCAATTCTTGACTGATAGCAAATCTGCCACATAGTTTGAGTACATTTAATATCTGTGTATGTCATCCTTTTAAGGATTAAATAAATGACATTTAAAAGAAAGTAAGATATCTCTGTTCAATGTCCTTTTTCTAAAGAACGATCCTCTAACTCACCAGGAAAATCATCAAGAAAATGATTGTACCTTTATATCCGTATATACATGCACCTTAAGAGAATGTATAAAGAGTTTGCACTATACATAGACACAGATACTCATACAGATATATATATAGACATATATGTATACATTACTTTATACATATATACACATATGGCATGTATACACCTATACGTGTATATGTTTATGTATTATACCTATTTATAACATATTCTAGGTATATGATACATTCTAGATTTCTCTATGTTTTAAAAGAGTAATCCTCAAAGAACTCAAACCTTATTTAAAAAAAAAAATCTATTTCTCCATTTTCTTAATCTCAAAACCTGATCATATCATAAAACACATCGAAAGAATTGTGCCTTGTTGCTTTTCTAATTCTTCACTCAATATCAGAATTTCCAAAAGCATGTTAATTTTGAATAAATTACTTTAATTTCACAAATCCATGTCTACAGTTAAAAATGGTAATAATAATAATAATAATAATCCCAGAAATACTTACTTGACTATGGTTATCATAAAGTTCTCTCATTTGCAGGGCTGAGCTGTCTGAAGTGTAGATCAGACACTTAGAGTGAAACCAGCAAAAGAGCTATAATAAAATAGCAAAATAACTCTCCCAGTTTTATTCATATAAATCTGTGATGTGACAAGGTATTAAAAATGGCAGTTTTGAGATCAGTCTATGTGTGATGAAACATTGACTCATAGAATCCTTAGAGTTGAAAGGGATATTTAAAGGTCATCTAGTCCAACTTCCCTGTAATGAACAGGGCATCCACTTCTAGATCTTCAGGGACAGGGTAATCACTACATCTCTGGGCAACCTGCTCCAGTGCCTCACCACCCTCATTGTAGAAGATTTTTTCCTTATATGAAAAACAAATCTACCCTCTTTATGTTTGAAACTATTTTCCATTGTTCTGTCACCAAAAATCCTGCTAAAGAGTCTGTCCCCTTCTTTCATGTAGCTCCCGTTTAGATACTGAAAGGAAAATATCAGGTCATATTTCTGCTTTCTTTTCTCCAAGCTGAAGAAACCCAGCTCTTTCAGCATGTCCTTGTGGGAGAGATGTTCCATTTCTAGGATCATTTCTGTGATTCTCCCCTGGATGTGCTCCAACAGGTCCATGTCTTGTCTGCCCTGGGGACTCCACATCTGGACACAGTACTCCAGGTGAGGCCACACCAGCTCAGGGCAGGATCATCTCCCTTGACCTGCTGGCCACAATTCCTTTGATGAAGCCCAGGATAAGGTTGGCTTTCTGGGTTGCAAGGACACATTGCTTGCTCATGTCCTGCTTACCATTCACCAGTACTCCCACGTCCTTATTGGCAGGGCTGTGTACAGCCATTTCAGCCTGCACCCTGTATTGACAGTGGAGGTTGTCTTGACTAGGTGCAAGATCTTGCATTTCGATTTATTGAACTTCTTGGGGTTCTCCTGGGCCCGCTGCTTATGCCTGTCTAGGTTCCCTCTAAATGACATGCCATCCCTTGGGCATGCTGACCACACCCCGCATTTTGGTATCATCAGCAAACTTGCTGAGGGTGCACTGGACTCCATCACTGACATCACTTATGAAGATATTATAGATTATTAGTCCCAGTATTGGTCCCAGCTCTGAACCGTAGGGGACACCACTCATCACTGATCTCCATCCAGATATTGAGCCATTGACCACCACTCTCTGGATTCCATCCTGCAACCTGTTCTTCATCCATTGAACAGCCCACCCATCAAATCCATATCTTTCCAATTTGGAGGGATATTTTGGAGCACCATGTCAAAGACCTTACTGAAGTCCAGATAGATTACATTAGTGGCTCTTCTCTTACCCCCTGATGTAGTTACACTATGACTGTTGCTTAGAAGGAGCTGGGGAAGTGGGCTAGGCAGGCAGGGTGTGTCCCATGACACCAAGAGCCCCCCCTGCCT